>NC_137891.1:79877884-80477884 GCF_963455335.1 Martes martes | reverse complement strand
ATTTCATAAAGTGAGATAGTATTTAAAAGGCTTGAATATTAATAATCTTGTTTCTGAAAGTGGTTTAATTATTACCATCACACAATTATTTTTCCAGATTTTAAATGTTATATCCTGTTTCTTTTAATAATATCAATAAATAATAATATTCTTTCTTACAAAATTGAGCTGAATACATGTGTTCTCTGCTGTGAACCATGATATCTAACAATTTGTTTTAAAATATGTCACTTCTAAGAAGATTAATTTTGATGGTGAAGGACTCTGTGAAAAGGAATTTGCCAATGTTATTCTGCCATATTTTGGACCACCTTTTAGGTATCTGAGACTTCTACATTTTCTACTAAAATCATAAATTAATTTGGACTCATTTGATAATCTGTTGCCTTGCTAATAAGAGAAACAACAGGGCTTTTGCTATCTTCTGGGAGCTTGACTTCCCATCAGGGACCTACTGGATTGAAATCTTCGTGTTAACAGAATCCGTTGGTGATTCCTTGGGATGATAAATTTTAAATTGCATCTTTGAAATACAACTCAATTACTTTCCCAGGACATAATGAATGAAGACTTCATATTTTTTTTGAAGTTTTGTCTTTTTAAAAAATGACAGGGCATTTTTTCCAATTTACGTCAGTCCCTGAGTTTTCAATGAGAGCCATTAATATTATTGTAGTCCCCTCTTTAAATTCATAACAAGAATTCTTTTAATAGTTATAAAGAGAAAAGATAAATCAAATGTCTGTCAAAACTTATCATTATTGTTAAAACTAAGGGTGAGATGTTAAAACCATTCTGATAAAATATTGTTCTTTCTATAGAAAAACTTGGTAATATTTTTGAAATCGCATGGTGATAAAAATTTCACCTCAATGTCTGAACATTCAACTGCTCAAAATATCGGAGTAGTTGTTTTTGGAATCATGGGAAAGATTTAATAAGTAACTAAATTTTGTATAACAAAGTTATACCTTTCAAATTCATTTAATATCATTCCTATTCTTCAGTGTATTATTACTATTTTGTGTGGTTAAGTGACTTATCTTTTAATTTTTGTTGCTTTATTGAAAAGCATATGATACATAGAAAGCATGTTGATTTGATACATTTACATATTATAATATAATTCCCACTATAGCAACAATTAGTACCTTTCTCATATTACATAATTACTATTTCTTTCAGTGGTTAGAATAATTAAGTATTAGTCTCTTAACAAGCTTGAAGATTATAATATAGTATTGCTATCTTTAATCACTATACTCTGTACCAGATAGATATCTAGGACATATTTACTACTTACTGCAAATTTGTGTCCTTAAACCACATTTGTTTTATTCCTCTAGTGCCCAACCTCTGCAAACACTATTTTAATCTCTGGTTGAATGAATTGGCTTTTTTAGATTTCATATTTGGAATGATTATAGTACAGTAATTGTCATTCTCCGATTTATCTCACTCAGCCTAACATCCTCAAGATCCATCCTATGTTGTCACAAATGGTAGGGTGGTCTTCCTTTTCATGGTTGAATCATATTATATTGTGTATATATACTACATTTTCTTTATCCATTTATTCACTGAAGAGCACTTAGGTTATTTCCATATCTTGACAATTATGAATAAAATTGCAATAAACATGGAAGCATTTATATTTCCTCAAACTTGTATTTTAATTTCATTTGGATATATACCCAGAAGTGGAATTTATGGATCATAAAGTTGATCTATAATCTACATTTTTGAAGAAACTCCATATTGCTTTTTTCATAGTGGCTGAACCAATTTACATTCACAACTAACAGAGTATAACCAGTACTGTACAATGGTTATCTTTTCTGCAATGTTCACCAACACTTGTTGTCTCTTGCTTTTTTGATGATAGCTGTTCTAACAAGTGTGAGATTATTTTCATGTACCATTGTTCATTTGGATGTCTGCTTTGGAAAAATGTCTGTTATCTTTTGTTTAGGTTGTAATGCAAGGTACACTTTCATACAGATGGTGTTACTCTAATAAGGCATGGAAACAGTCATGATTTTCCCTCCAGAGCTCCAGAGTTTGAGAAAAATGACCTAATTTTCTGTGGGAAAGAAAGCAAACCTGAGAACTTGAGCCTACTCTCTTGCCTATATCAACAGTAACTCTTCAACACTTAGGCATTTTTCATACTGAATTTCTGCATAACATTTAGATGGAACACATCATTCCATGGCTGAATAAGTAAATGCAATTCCCTAGTTGGTTTTGTCTTTCTCTTAGCAGGTGGAACACTGTTTTAAGTTGGGAACTTTTTTTTTTTTTTAACATAAATGAGTGTTTTCCTTGTGAAGAGCAAAGGTCATAATCTCAAATACCTCAGGCCCTGGGAGATAAATTAATAAGTGAAGGTGTAATGTATTCTAGAGAGAAGCAACTTGCGATCAATTAATTGAAGAGGGAATTGTCTTGCTAGAGTGAAAATTTGACACACAAACAAAATCTATCTACAGACCACATTTGGTGCTTGGTTTGTTATCAGAGATTTCTCCTATAGAGGATACTTGAACATGTAGGGCAAAATGATGTGTTCTAAAATGAAATCCTTTCTGAAATGCATTTCATCCTGGTGATAAAATATGCTGTGCTAATTGCTGACCTCTGTGGGCATAAAGCCTTGTATCTTTAATGTCATCAGATCCAATCCAAGCATGTGGCTGGCAGACTGGACTGACCTGGGTGAGCCTGCCTGCTGTGCTGACCTGGCGGATGCCAGGGAAGTGGGATGGTCACAGGATAGCATAGGTGACAAAGCCCAGAACTTTATAGAGTCAAGGATTTGTGCATGAAACAAATATAACTTGTAGAGGAGCCAAGTGAAGATAAGTGAATGAGAGGAACTTAGCCATAGACTAAAGGGAAGGTAGCATATGACAGTTAATGCTAAATAATCATAGTTATAATCAAACGAAAGTGAGAGTAAATAGTCCAGAACAGTTGCAGGGAAAGGGAGAAGTTTGGGTTTAATCACAAGGAGTGGTGCCAACCTCAATTCTGACATGCACTTGCTTGTGGATATTATCCCCATTTAAAGGGAACCAGGATAGGGTTATTGACCAAATCCTCCTTCGCTACAATGAGCAATTAGAATTTCGTGTTACTATGATTATGTAGATCATACATATCCTTCACTTCATATTTAAAAATAAACTCGCAGTTACTAAAAATTGAGACTCATTCTTGCGGTTGAGTTTCGAGTGTTTACATGTCTTAGCATGGGTAAGGTACTTTCATTTATCATCTTCCTGAGTTTTCCTTGTGGCAGTAATAATGATTTTTTTAAGTTAACAATGCTATTGATTGACTTATTTATATTAATTTCTAAGTTTTTCAGAATACTTACACACACCGTATTTCATTTGAACTTACATCATCCCTGAGTAGAGGGATTGGATTCCTCATTGGAAAGAAAGAGCATTGAGAATTGGACCATTTAAGTATATTTATTAAGTGGCATGGTCGATATAGTGTGCTTCCTGAATGCCTTCTGATGTTTTCCACACTGCACTTGTCTTCTTTCTGGATCCTCATTAAGTTGGATACTTGTTTTCACCTGCCTCCATGTATCCGAGGGCTTCATTTTAATCTGTTTTATCAATACACATCTATATTAGTGTTTCCCCATGGGTTTAAAAAGAACATTGCCTTATCCTGTAATTCTATTCATTTTCACCTTCTTTTGTAAGTTATATATGTTGATCGTTTTTTCTGTATTCTTCACATATATATTTAGAATTTACTTTCTAAAGGATTAAAATCTCATGCCTCAAAGCTGAAACTTCTATCCAGACCTGCTCAAGATGAAAATGGAGATGGTCACATAGTGTATTGTATAGACATGTTCATGTGGAGGAAAGGTTTTGAAAATAGCAAGAAAATAATTAACTCCAGAATAGAAAAGTCCATAACTTGAAAATCTCACCATCAGAGATGGTGTTAAGACATTGAGGGGCACCTGGGTGGCTCAGTGGGTTAAGCCTCTGCTTTCGGCTCAGGTCATGATCTCAGGGTCCTGGGATCGAGTCCCGCATCGGGCTTTCTGCTCAGCGGAGAGCCTGCTTCCTCCTCTCTCTCTCTGCCTGCCTCTCTGCCTACTTGTGATCTCTCTCTGTCAAATAAATAAATAAAAGCTTTAAAAAAAAAAAGACATTGAATCTGTAGAGATCTTAATGCCAGCCTCTGTGCCAAACTATTACATAAATTGTGAGGGAAGCAGACCGCCCAGGGGGCCCCCTGTCCTGGCAAGACACCATGAATCCCATGATCACACTAAGACAAGTGGCATGAAATGTCAGCTTTCTGAGTCATAGGCACAAAATAACTACATTTACAGGAGATGCTTCTTGGGAATTGTATATGGGGAGGGCATAAAAAAGGAAATGAACTAGGGGTTTGTATAATGAGTTTGAAGTTTTACAATGATTAGACCTAGGTACTGAGAAACCAGCATCTTCATCAATAAAAACTTTGAGAAGAAAAAGGAAGAAAAATATCAAGTGTGTTAACAATATGAATATTGATATCCATATATATATAATTTTTTTATTTATTTCTGTGCACATTGTGAAGGTTGTGTAACTTTGTATATAATTTCATGTATTTTAGCCATTTTCTGGATTTGGAGTAGGAGATAATCTTAAATGATTTTTATTGAAATATACTTGACATAATATTTTGTAAGTTTAAGGGATAAACATATAAATTGATATATTTATACATTGTAATGTGATGACCATTGTAAAATTAGTTAGCACCTCTACCATATTGCATAATCATTTTTTGTTGTGAGAATAAAGGCTCTAATCTCTTAGCTAGTGATTATAACACAAAATTGTTACCTATATTTATTTACTATACTGTGCAATAGATCTCTAGGACTTATCTACTTACTGCAAATTTATACCCTTAAACAATATTTCTCCTATTTCCTCCATGCACCAACAACTGGTAACCACCTTTTCACTCTGTTTTTATGTGTTTGGCTTTTTTTTTTTTTTAAGTTTTTGTTTATTTACTGAAGAGAGAGAGAGAGAGAGATTACAAGTAGGCAGAGCAGCAGGCGGGGGGTGGGGGGGGGGAGCAGGCTCCCTGCTGAGCAGAGAGCCCAATGCGGGGCTTGATCCCAGGACCCTGAGATCATGACCTGAGCCGAAGGCAAAGGCTTAACCCACTGAGCCACCCAGGTGCCCCATGTGTTTGGCTTTTTAAGATTCCACTAAATTCAAGAACACTGAAAGAGGACACACTTTGTACAAAATAGGATGTTCTTCAGTTTTTTGGAAAACTCTTATAAGCATGCATCTCTTTCAACATATTATTTGCTGTATTTCTAATTCACTAGGCCTTGCAGTGCTTGTCTGGTAATATATTGATGAATTTTCAGAATTTCTTCTCTTCCTCTAAGTGAAGTATCAGATGTCAAAAAAGACCTCCTTTTTCTTTTTTTCTTAAAGAGTATTATAAAAATTACATACTTTAAGCTAAATATTCACTTAAAAGTATAAAAAAATCTAGCTAATTTGATTGGCTGAAAATGAGTTTAGCATAAAAATCAAAATCACTTAAGGAATTGACATAACTGACTAAATATGCATATAAAAGTTGTAAAATCAATGTGGAAATTTTAGGTCCAAATAAATTATCAATACATCAATAGGAGATTGGAGTTATTTCACTTTTTTCAAAAATTGATTTTGGAAAGTTCCCTCAGAGATTTCAAAAATTCTTGATAACTTTGCAAACAAGGAGAGCAAGCATAACTGGCCAACACTGATACAATATTTTGGGGAAAATAATTTTAAAGTGTTAAAAAATACATAAAAATAAAATCTCTGGGCCTATAACAATGATCTTGAAAGGAACACTCTTTCTAAAGGGGTGGAAGTGAATGTTGAAAGTGAGAGGAGCCACACTGGGAATAGGAAGTTCTCACTTAGGTGTGGGCTGGTCTAAGACTGGTCTCTCTTGTCCTAAGTGTTGTACATGTTAGCTTATCACAGGGATGCCCCCTTAAACACTGCATTACACAGTCTCAATGTGGCTAGTCTCAATATGGTTATCTTGTGAGATAAAGAATAAGATGTGAATGGGCTTGATGTATTCAACTTCCATTTTCTTTCCTGGCACAAATTTGGACAAAGAAACCAAAGGTGATTTTTCTCAGACTGCATATGGTAAAGACAACAGGGAAATAAGATAGAAAGAGTGAGTTTCAGATGCTTTGAAATCATCACTTGATTATTAAGCTTGGACCTTATAGGTGAGGAAAAACAAGCTGCTATCCTGTTTAAGCCATTATCACGTTGGTAATTTTTTAAGTAACCAACCAGTATGCTAACCAATATAGAAAGCTGAAAGAAAGGGTAGTCCTAGATGGTGGATGAGTCTTAACCAGGAAGAGTCTTAACTAGGGAGAAAATTATTGGTTATCAGACTTTAACAAATAGTGCTATAATGAAATATACCGATTAGAATGACAGGTTTCATTACCAGAAGATTTTCAAAACTGGAATAACAATACATCTATCAGATGAAACAGACTTTAAAACGAAGACTGTAATAAAAGACAAAGAAATGCATTGCATAATGATAAAATGACCAATCCAAGGAAAGGATATATTTGTAAATATTTATGCACCCAACATAAGAGCACCTAAATATCTAAAGTGATATTAACAGATATAAAGGGAGAAATTGACAGTATTATAACAGTAGGGGACATTAATATCCCACTTAGATCAATGGATATATCATCCAGACAGGAAAATCAGGAGGTAAATCAGCCTTATATGACAATTAGGCCAGATGGATTTAAAAGATGTCTGCAGAATACTTTATCTAAAACTGTAGAATAAACATTGTTTTCAAGTACACATGGAACATTTTTCAGGATAGATCACATGTTAGGCCACAAAACAAGTCTCAATTGATTGAACAATATTAAAATAACATAAAACATCTTTTTTGATCACTATGGTATGAAACCAGAAATCAATACAAGAGGAAAATTGGAAAATATACATGCAAATGGAGATTAAACTACATGCCCCTATGTAACCAGTTGATCAAGGAAGAAATAAAAAAGGGAATTAAAAAAATACCTTGATATAAATGGTAATGGAAAAATGAACTTCCAAATTCAATGGAATGAAGCAAAAGCAGTTTTACGAGGAAAGTTCATAGTTATACAGACCTATCTTAAGAAACAAGGAAAATCCCAAATAAACAATACAATTTTACACCTAAAGGAAGTAAAAAAAGAAAAAAACAAAGCCTGACATTAGAAAGCAGAAAGTAAGAAGGATCAGAGTGGAAATAAATAAAACAGAGACCACAAAATAATAGAAAAGATCAATGAAAATTGAACTTGTTTCTTGGAAAAGATAAACAAAATTAATAAACCTCTAGCCAGACTCATAAAGAAAAAAAAATTGTGAAGAACTAAATAAATAAAACAGAAAATGAAAGAGCAGTTATAACCGACCACCACAGAAATACAAAAGATTGTAAGGACTACTACAATTATATGCCAACAAATTGGGAAACCTAGAAGAAATGTTTCAATCCCCACAAATATACAAATTTCTAAGACTGAATCACAAAGAAATAGAAAATCTGAATAGATCAATTCAAGTAGTCAAATTGAATCAGTAATTTAAAAACTCCCCAAAAAGGAAAGTCAAGGACCAGACAACTTCACAGGTGAATTCTAGAAAACATTTAAGCAAGAGTTACTATCTATTCTTCTCAAATTATTCCAAAAAAATTTGAGGAGGAAAGAATACTTCCAAATTCATTTTAAGAGGCAACATTACCTTGGTACCAAAACCAGAAAAAGATATCACAAGGAAAGAAAATTCAGGACAATATTCCTGATGAACATAGAATCAAAAATTCTCAACAAAAAATTAGCAAACCAAATTCAACAATACATTAAAAAGATCATATACCACAATCAAATGGTATTTATTCCAGGGATGCAAGGATGGTTCAATTAGTGTGATATAATTCATTAACAAAGTGAAAGATATAAATTATGTGGTCACCTCAATAGAAAAAAGCGTTTGACAAAATTTAACATCAATTTATGATTAAAAAAAATACATAATAATGGCCATGCATGATAAGCCCATAGCTAACTTCATCCTCAGTGGTGAAAAGCTAAAAGCATTTCCTTTGAGATCAGGAACAATACAAAGATTCCACTTGTCATCACTTTTATTTAACACAATATTGGAAGTTCTAGCTATAGCAATTACTGAAAATAATTAATTATTGTATGTAATAAGGAAATACAAACTGGAAATGAAGAAGGCAAACTCATTATTTGCACAGGGTATAATACTATATATAGAATATCCTAAAGATTCCATATAGAGAAATCAATTATATCTTTGTACACTAAGAATAATTTATCAGAAAGAGAAATTAAGAAAACACCCCTACTTAACAATTGCATTGAAAAGAACAAAATAAGAATAAAAAAATAGGAATAAATTTAACCAAGGAAGTGGAAGACCTATACTCTGAAAACTATAAGACACTGTTGAGAGAAACTGAAGATGATGAATGCAAAGACATCATGCTCATGGTTTGGAAGAGTTAATATTATTAAAATGTCCAAAGCAATCTACATATATAGTGCAATACCCATCAAAATGCCAATGGTATTTTTCAAAGAACTAGAACAAAGAATCCTAAAACTTGAACAGAACCAAAAATCCGAAAGTTTGATAGAATCACAAATGACCCAAAATAGATAAAATCATCTTGAGAGAGAAGAACAAACCTGGAGGTATCATGTTCCCAGATTTCAAACTACACTAAAACGCTATAGTAATCAAAACAGTATGGAACTGGCTTGAGAACAGATACATAGAAAAATATAACTGAATAGAGAGCTAAGAAAGAAACCTACAATTATATGGTCAGTTTATGATAAAAGAGGCAAGAATATACATGAAGAAAGTATATGGTGAAATAAATGCATAAATAAATGTATGAAGAAATAAATGGTGTTAGGATAACTGAATAGATTCATGAAGAATGAAATTAGACCATTATCTTATATCATATACAAAAATAAATTCAAAATGAATCTAAGATTTGAATGTAGATCATGAAACCATAAGCCTGCTGGAAGAAAGCATAGGCAGTAATCTCTTTGAGATCAGTCTTACTAATATTTTTCTTACCAGTATCTCTTCAATCAAGTGAAAAAAAAGCTAAAATAAGCAAATGATATTTCATCAAATAAAAAAATCTTCTATACAGTGAAGGGAACCAACAAAACAAATGGCAACTTACTGAATAGGGGAAGATATTTGCAAATCATACATCTGATAAGGGGTTAATATTCAGAATATATAAAGATTTTACACAATTTAATATCAAAAAAGAAAACAACCCAATTAAAAATGGACAGAGGACCTGAATAGATATTTCCACAGAAGACATGCAGATGGGCAATGGGCACATGAAAAGACAGTCAATATCACTAATCATCAGGGAACTACAAAATAAAAGCAGAATGAGATTGACTATTATCAAGAAGGTAAAAAATAATAACAACTGTGATCAAGGATGTGGAGAAAAGGGAACCCTCCTACTTTGTTGGTGGGAATATAAATTAGTGCAGCCACTATGAAAACAGTATACAGGTTACTCCAAAAATTAAAAATAGAACTATCAAACAAATCTACAATAAATTCCACTTCTGGGTATTTATCCAAAGAAATCAAAAGCACTAATGAATAAAAAGATACATGTACCTCTATGTCCACTGCAGCATTATTTATAATAGCTAAGACATGGAAGCAACCCACCTAAGTGTACACTGATAGATAAACAGATAAAAAGATGAGGTATATACATGTGATATACATATACATACACTCACACAATAAAAAGATGAGATAGGTACATGTGATACACATATACATGCATACACACACACATATATATGTGTGTGTGATACTCATGTATATGTATGTACATAGTAGAATACTACTCAGCCATAAAAAATAATAAAACCTTGCCATTTACAACATAAACACATCTAAGGCTATTATGCTAAGTGATATAAATCAGACAGAGAAAGACAAATATCATATGATTTTACTTGTATGTGGAATCTAAAAGACAAAACAGAACCAGACTCATAAATACAGAAAACTGCTGGATACCAGAGTAGATGGGGTCGGTGTGCAAAATAGGTGAAGGGGATTAAAAGGTACAAACTTTCAACTATTAAATAAGTAAGTCACGAACATATGATGCACAGCATAGTAAAGAGTCAATATTACTATAATAACTTTGTAGGGTGACAGATGGTAACTAGACTTATTGTGAGAATCATTTCATAGGTATAAAAATACCAAATCACTATGATGTACACCTGAAACTAATAGGATATTTTATGTAAATTATACTTCAACTAAAAAAAGATGAAAGATGCATAAACAGTTGCCTCAAGGCACACGATCTTAAATGAACTAAATGTTCACTAAAAATGAAACCGGAGTGACTGACTGCAGCTGTCATTTTCAATTCTATTGTTTTAACCAATTTCGAGGGGGACCAATTAATCAATTTGCAAATAGGCACCAGCTGAAGATGTGGAAGCATCTGGAGAGGGTATACGCTGGGTTTGAATTTGGGATACACAAAAAATGGAAGATAAATTTTGCATATTTCAAAATTTTGCCTTGGGCAAATTCTATAAATAGATAACATTTTTCCCTTCAGTAAACTGAACTGTCATAGTAAGCAGAGTATTATAAAGACTTTTTTTTTTACACTCACTAAGTAAAGTATTCTGGAAATTATCTAAGTAATTTACGTCCAAAATATTTTTGTACCAATGTTTTCTATTCTATCATATATAACTACCAACTCGATTCTCCATTTCACCATTTTTCTAAGGGTGTGCTGTTGTAGAAGTACATTCTTTTTGTTTTATCAGACTCATGCCAAATGAGACATTTTGAAGTTTTATATGCAGCATGCATGAATTTGGCTGTATTTGTCTAATTTTCTTTCCCTGTTTGGGTTATAAAGATGAGCTTAAATCAACAGGAATTGGTGCTATTTTCAGCACAGTTGAAGACAATAATTTGTGTTAATTTTTGAGTACTAGAACCATAAGAGACAAGACCTCTGGACAGTAGCCAAGTCCGTTGGTCCATGCCATTTAAGTAGTATACTCTGTAAGTGCTCAAGAAATATTCATCTTCACCTTCTCTTTTCTTGGGCAGATTCATCTTCATCTTCTCTTTTCTTGGGCAGGGACCATGCTTTCATCACTTGTTGGGGCACTTATGTAATACTAGTAGAAATTGGTTTCCTTAGGCTAGGACTTTTCCATGCAGTGTGGCTTATCACTGAGCTGATCATGGGGATTCTAAATGGATCATGAATAAGGTAGGTCACATTTAAATATTGTGATCTGTAATTTTATCATTTTTAATTTTATCATTATTCACCCAAGCTATTAATGCATTGTTATTCTCGTCATATTTTAAGTGATGAGATTTTCTATTAACCATATTTTAAGAAACTAATTTCCATAAAGTCTATGTTTTTTTTTCACTACTGCAACTGTACTGGGTACTAAAATCAACAAACCATTTTTTTTCTTATCCCTGGTTATGAAGATGAGAATATTTGGAAATTATACATTTGTTTTTGCATTATATCTTAATACAAATAATTCATTTAAAGCAATTATACAAAGAAAGCCTTAAAAATCTCAGATGTGAATAGGGAAAAGTAGTATTGAGATGATGAATGTGTCTCTAGAAAAATTTTTGTTGTTGTTGTTTTCTGAGGAAAAGATTAAGTTTGAAATTTCCAACTAAGATGTCATTATTTTGTTAATGGACCACTGAAAAATGAAATTCTTTTCTCATAGTTTTTTTATAGTATAACAGAAACATCTGATATATAATATATTTTGAAAACCATGATATTGAACCTGCTTGTACTTATTAATTGTGCTTAATGGACTTTCAGAGATCCTTAGAGACATGTTTTATTAGTCAGTTATTGTCACAATAATTCTGCATAGTAAAATCATAAATCTCACTGGCATTCACTATTGTTTCAGTCAAGATCCTCCAGACAACAGAACCAGTTTGATACCTATATATCTGGAAACATACACTGAGATTAATTTCAAGGAATTGGCTCACACTATTATGGGAGCTGACAAGTCTGAAATCTAAAGGATAGACCAAAAACCTGGAAATGATGTAGGAATTGGTCCTGCAGTCTTGAAGCTGGTGTTCTTTATCCAAGAAATGTCTGAGTTTGCCTTCAAGGCCTTTCAATTATTTACCTGAGTCTCACCTGCATTATCTAGAAAAATTTCATTTACTTAAGGTCAACTGATTATAGATATTTGCCATATCTGCAAAATACCCCCACAGCAACTCTAGTGTTAAGTGTTCAATTACGTAACTGAGGACCAGGTTGAATAACTGGTCTGGCCAAGCTGGCACACAAAAACAGTCCACTCCTTGTCACCTTGACACCCAAACACATCTTCTTAACCTACTTAACCTCCAAATAGAAACCACAAAGTCATACTTCAAACAAAAAAAATGCAACTATTCTTCATAAAACCTAAAATACACTAATCATTTCCTTTCAAGGTAATAGAGTCCTTAAGTGATATTCACTCCTCTCCTTAGTGTGCTGTAATTTAAATACTGTAATATAAAAGTTTATATTATTAATAAATTATATGTTACATAAGAAGGGGATGAGAGAGAAGAAAACAAAAACATTTGATATACACATGTACTCTTACATATATACACATAAACATATTTATATGCATATATAATATATACAATCTAAATATATAGATTAATGTGTAATGTATAGTATATATTATATAATACACTATCCATGATATAAAAACACAAACATATTCATAACAAAATGAAGAAGAAATACATAACTGGAGTCTCATTTCTGTAACGGAACAACATGGTTGTAGCCCTTATTTATAGCTATTTTCTTCCACTATCCATTGTGTATTCGTTTGCCTCAGCAAGTACCTCAGCTGGTCATGGTTCATCATCTCATAGGGTAATCCAAACTTTCCTTCACAAAGGGTCTGACCCATGAGTAGTTGTGTTTTAATTGTTGTTTTTGTTTTGTTTTCATTTTTTAATGGTTTTCCATTGACTTTAATCACATGGTGTAGTAATACTAAGAGAAGCCCTAAGGTACCTCCTGCATTCCACACATAAGTCTCATTACTTTGTTGTAGAGTAGCAGTCCAATTTCCCTTTGAGATCAGGATCAGTCACCCCAGCTGGTAAAGTAACTCCTTCTTTGATACTGATTCAGTCATGAAGATCCTAGAGTGGCTAGGCAGCTGTCTTAGTTTCCAGTTTAATGGAATCATCGTGTCTCCTGCTGGAAATATTTCTCTCTTTGGAAAAAAGATCTCTAGACCAGCAGAACCTAAGTTTACAGGAATAGGAAGTAAACATTTTGCTAGTGGGTAATAGTGGGTAATAGTGGGTAGTGCCACTTTCATTTCCTCTTTTGATTCTTGGATCCATCGATCATTGGAATTGGAGAAGGAGCACCAAAAATATGATGCCATTTCAGAGCATGTGCAGCCTTCTGGAGAACCTTATCCTAGTCCTGCAAGATATTGCTAACTGACACTGTAACTAAGTCTTCTTAAGGCTGTTACACTTTTCTGTCAAGCCACCTGTTTCTGATGATGAGGTACATGGTAAGACCAGTAAATTCCATGACCTTGGGCCTATTCCTCACTTCATTAACTGTTAAGTGAGTTTCTTGATCAAAACTAGTGCTGTATGGAACACCATGACAATGGTTAAGGGATTCTATAAATTTGTGGATGGTAATTTTGGTAAAAGGATTGCATATAAGAAAGGCAAGTCTATTCAAAATATTTACTCTAGGAAGAACAAAACAGTACACATTCTAATATTGAAGTAGTCCATTGTAACCAAATTGTCATCAGGTAGCTGGCTAATCATCACAGGAAATGTTGCTACATTAGATTCAGCATTGATCTCTGTTGTTGGATGATTAGATATTGAGCAGTGACTAGCCAGTTTGATCTTGGGGAGTGGAAGTCCATGTTGCTGACCCATTAATATACTCTATCCTTGCCACAAATGTCACTTTGTTCATCTGTCCATTCACCACTGTCCGTTAATCACCTAAACTTATGAAAACCCACTGTCATTCTCAAGACTGTTTTTCTGCACTAGACAAATAGGTGGGTTGAATGGGAATGTAATGGGAATCATTACACCTCTGTATTCTTGAAGTTCTTGATGGTGGCACTAATATCCATAATCCCTGCAGAAATTCAGTACTGTTTTACTATTTGTCCTGGTAAAGACCATTCTAGGGGCTTCTACTTCTAGGCCTTTTCTTTCATAATAGCCCTCACTCCACAGAATAAGAAATAATGTGGAAATTCTACCAGTTGCTGGGAATGTCTACTTCAATTACATATTCTGGAGCTCTGGCAATAATCATAGGATGGGTTCGAGAGTCCCCTGAACTCACTGTGAGATGGGTCTGAGTTAAAGTTTCGCTTATCATCTAAACTTCAGAAGCCCCAGGGCTCACCGAGGGACCAGTGTGATGTTTTGAATCTCCTAGAATTAGTGCCATGTCAGTTAAGGACTAGTATCCAGTAGTCCCTGAAAAGTCTGATTAGTTTCTTTTCCTCAATGGATAGTTACCCTGGTGGAAGGCCATCTGTTTTATTTTGTTTTGTTTTGTTTTTCCTTTTAGGAAAGCTGGAGAGACATAAACAGGGTCCTTTTCCAAGGGAACCCACCCTTCCCCCATCCATGGGTTTCAGGTTTGGGAATTGATTGGAGGCCCATAACTGTTTTAGTGATTCAGGATAGACTATTCAGTGTCAGACCCATGAGAGACCAAGTGATACCCAGACAAGTAGGAGAACTCAGATTTATTTTATGCCAGTAGACCCAGATGAGCTCCTGCTTGAAGTTCTGGGCCCCAGGCAATGGGGTTATAGGGCTTTTATAGAGGTCTACAGGAAGTCAGGTTCCAAAGGCTATGCTGACTGCTGGTAGGTGGGTTTAACCTGGGGGAGTTGGGCTGCTTTAGGCGGGAACAGTAGTGCAGGGAGCCTGTGGTGGGAAGCTTGTTTACAGAAGCAGAAGCGGCTGGTTATCATCTTGCTCCCAGTAGGGCTCTGGTTATCTCTAGCTCATTGTTAGTAACTTTCCGTCTTCTGGGGCCTCCTGGCCTGGGCCTGCTCTGGCTAATTTTCCTCTTCAATAGGTTTCTGAGAGTCAGACTATTCTGATTACTGCTTTGAAGACTCTGTTGTCCATTATGGTAACCATACCCACTTTATCTTTGGTGATTAAGTGCTGCCACTCGGCCCTGCCACTCCAAGATCCAATTACTCCCTGCATTTAAGGATCCCAGTTCAGTGGCAGCACTTTTCACTGTAACTTCTAACTCACAGAGGTGGCCACAGAGTCTTTGATTCCTAGAACAAATCCTTGCCTCACAGTCATGGTAAAAGTTGTAACTGAGTAGGTTTCACATGATAAACTCACTCTGAAACCCCAACCTCCCTAAGCCTTTGGATCTCATCCTCTGCATAAACCAAGGCAGGTCTGGCATTTCTAACTCTCCTGTTGTGGGCCATGTTTTGGTCCGTGTTTTAGCCAATGAATCAAACAAACTGATAGATCCCTTCTAACCCCACTAGGTAAAACATTAAAGCCAGAATCTCTGCTTCATGGGGCCATGTCAGTAAATTTGACTTAATTCAACTTTATGTTCTTTCCACCATTATCCCATATTCTTTTTTTTTTTTTAAATCCCACATCCTTAGTATCTATTGCCACACATATTCCTCAGAATTCTGTCTGTATAAGTTGGGGAAAATATGGAATTCTTTTCACTGTAGCATACCTCTCCATGGGTCACACTTCAATTAGGAGTATTCAGTGATGATATTTTATGTATTTCTATAGCTATGTTAGTGTTTTCTTTCATGGTTGAAGTAGAGTCACTGGTGCCTTTAATCAGATTTAGAGAGCAAATTCTGGAAATCCCAGAACCAACTCAGGAAACTCCTTCTTAAGGTTCTATTCCTCTAAAATCACTCTTGGTTCCAAAATCTGTATCAGTCAGGACTCTCCAAAGAAACAATCAATTTGCATGTATGCACATAAACATTTATACATATACACAAACATAAATAATTATGTATGCATATGGAAAAACACAAATATATGTATGGAGAGAGACAGAGACAGAGAGGGAGACTTTAAGGCATTGGATATAATTGTGGTAGCAAAGCCTTCTTACTGATTGGATGAGGCTAATGCACATTATTGAGAATAATTTCCAATACTTAATGTAAGTCAACTGTAGGTGTTATCCACATTTACAAAGGTTTTTCAAAGCCGAACCTAGATCAGAGTTTGACTGAGTAACTAGGGACTATAGCATAGTCAATCTGACACATAAAGTTAACCATTACAAATACTAAGCCTTTATTTTATTCTAGAATCTGGAGGTTGGCTATAAGTCACTCTATTTAGCCAGGGATGTGAGGGTGACTCTGCTTTACCCTATGTTCTGTGGGTCATTTAAAAAAGTTTTGGTTTAGGTATGTCATTCTTTGCTCAGGCCAAGTGTATGGCAGCTTCTCGAGATGCAAGAAGTGCAAGAGAGCAGTGGAACCATGCAAGGCCTTTTAAGAAATCAACACATGGTCACTTCAGAATTGGTAGGAGCAAGTCACGTGGTCAAGTCTAAAGTCAGTGTATGGAGAAAATACTCCCTCCATGATAAATTTATGGCATGGAAGTGGGTGCCAAGAGAGATAGAGAATCTGGATCAATCATTCAATTTTCCACAGGTGTTTACATATTTCAGCTTATGGTTAATTACAGCCTTGACGTCTTTCATTGCATCTATAGAGAATCAAAAGTTATCAATATAACCTTCACTCAAATGGTAGTGTTCATCTAAAAGATATTCCTTTGCTGTGGTGTTTTATTTTTCGAGCCTTTTTTTGTTACTAACTCAGATATATTATTACTGACATATTTGTCATTTACTAAAAGCTTCCCCCAAATATGAATAATTTATTTCTGACATCATATGCTGTCAGAAAAATAGAAACATAAATATATAAATATATGGTTATATTTATATAAATATAAATGGAAATAGGCTAAAAGGATCAGAGAGAATTATACCTTTGTTTTCATTGGGAACAACACGTGAAAGTTTAGTGTAATTTTGCCTGGATAAATATTACTGGGTGCATCCTTACAACATGGGCTTTCCATATATATGTATACTTCCTTGCTCTATCAGCTGACCTTGATCTATCAGGATCTAAGTAAGTGGTTGAGTAAATAAATAAATAAATAAATAAAATGGGGCAAGAACAGGCACATCTTCTTTCCAATGTAATTTCAAATAATTCATGTAGACATTTCACCCTCAAGGAAACAAAGCATAACTTCCCACTCCTTAAGTATGAGCTGCTCATAGTGACTTCTAACCAAAGAGTAAAGTGTGGAGAGAGGGGAAAAGAAAGAGTAACTTACCAATGGGGAAACCTGATAATATCCTAGTCATGTGGTTACAGTCAGCTTCCACAGTGATAAGTCCTGTTGACAGGTGGACCACTGATACAATGTGGTGAAATGATTCCAATGCCTGTGGTATCCTCCCTAAATCTCTAGCTCTAGTATAATCATGAGAAAAACAGCAGAATAATCGCAATGTAAGTACATTCTACAAATTACTGATGAGTACTCCTGAAAACTCACTCATTTTAAAGAAACGAAGCCTGAGAAGCAGTCATAGCCAAAAAGAGCCGGAGACACGATGATTAAATATAATGTGTTGTCCTGGATCCTAGAGCAGAAAAAAGACAGGAGAAAAAAAAATGGAATCAAGTATGGATTTAATAATAATATAATAGCATTGATCCATCAATTTTAACAAATGTGCATACAAATGTAAGATGTTAATAATAGGGGAAAAAGGAATGTGGGGTATATGGGAAATCTCTGTGCTATTTTCACAATATTTATGTAAATCTAAAGCTGTTCTAACATAAAAGTTTATACAGAAAAGTCTCAAAATTTTTAAATGAAAGAACTGAACAGCTTTTACTCCAATTTTTAAATTTATAATCATTGAACATAGTTTTATTATAGTATGCAATTTATTCTTACCTAGTAACTAACTTGTTTCAAATCTCATAATAATATTTTTCTGAACAAACATTGATATTACTACCTAATATTTTGATGAAAGATATTGGAAGATTCAAGAAAAAGAAGGAAAATGTTAAAAATAGTAGAGGTGCAGGCATAATGTGTCATATTATTAATAATGTCTTAAAATGTATGAACTAATATTCAGCATATGAAACTAAACATGAGCTTATGTTTAGGCAGATGGTTAAATAACCTCATGTTTATTTCTCTAGTTGCTTTTTAGTAGC
Source organism: Martes martes (assembly GCF_963455335.1). NCBI lineage: Eukaryota > Metazoa > Chordata > Mammalia > Carnivora > Mustelidae > Martes > Martes martes. Next base: position 80,459,319 of record NC_137891.1, on the reverse strand, counting down.
AGGAAATTGGTTCTAGATAGATAGACCATGTTTTTATATAATTAATAAATATTGAAATTGTACTTTTATAGTAAAGGCATAACTTTATATCAAAGTTGGGGATAAGCAGATATTTGTAGTTTTTTTCAACACAGTTTTAAGAGCAATTTTTAAAAATAATTGTTAAAACTAACAACCAATTTCTCATGGTTATCAAAAATTTAAGTAATTTAAATAGAGAGGGAGACAAACCATAAGAGACTCTTTAAGATAGAGAGCAAATTGAGGATTGATGGAGGGAAGTGTGGGGGGGAAGGGCTGAGTGGGTGATAGAGATGAAGGAGGGCACCTGTGATGAGCACTGGGCATTGTATGTAAGTGATGAATCACTAAATTCTACTCCTGAAACCAATATTACACAGTATGTTAACTAGCTAGAATTTAAATAATTGAAAAAAGAGATTACCATCAAAAAATAATCTAAAAAGAAAAAAGATTAAGTAATTTATATCATCAAATTATAATGCTTATCATCAAATTGCCTTTTATTTGTAAATGATTTGTTGCTACCTAGCTTTACTATAATCAGACTGCTTGTGCATTCCAGGTCCACAACCCTTAAAAGTTATTTAGGGAAAATACTCAATATATTATGCAGTATGTTCAGTTGACTATTGAAAACGGTCAGTCTCTTTTCTTTCAGGGTCAATAGCAATGATCCGTGAGAGCATAAGTGAACTTCCTGCTCTATTTCACCCACACTTACTAAGAAGAACAAAATAATTTACTGTAATAAATTATTAAACAATTTACTGTTCCAGACACTGAGAGGAGGGTTAATTTTGAGGAGTCCAGTCTTTTACTGTGGAATTCACCATACATTTCACTTAAAAGTCTCATTTACCTAAACTGTATTATATTTTGGCTCTATGTTTTTTCCATAGTGTCAGGGTATTAAATTTCTATGACCACTCTTGGTTTTATTATCATATAACCAAAATAAAATTCTCTAAAAGCATTAAAAATATGCATTTTATATGCATTTGAGTCTATGTTCACCATTTACATATTATAATGACCACAAAATGAATCTGTGTTAATATTTCATACATCGATTTATCTTAATATTATTCACTCTGATAAATAGCTTGTTTCCTTACATCATACTGTTTGTGAATAAAATTTTGTTTCAGAGAGAATTATTCATGCATGCAGCTTTTTAATTAAAAAGAGAAAGATTAGTCAACCTTTTTTCAAGAGATAACCACATGAAAGGCAACTTTTAATTACTCCTTTGAAGTTTCTGTCCCAGTTGCAAACTCAGGTTTCAAAACGAAAGCTGGGAATGCACAGAACACTTGAGAGAAGAGGTTTATCCTATCTCAGATCCTATCTGAATGCTCATCAGAGTGGAGAGGTGCATAGAAATGCACCCTCTGGGTCACACTGAGCCATTTACGGTGCACAAGGGCAGGAGTTAAGACTTCTTTCTTTTCCTTCTGCTCTTTTCATTGTACTCAGGGAATTCTTGTCCCTTACAGGTGGCCATAAACAGTTTGCCCAGAGTATCTGCTCCATAATTGCTTACGCTTTGCTTTATTAGTGTTTTCCATTCTTACACTCAATGCTGTGCTTGATGGCTTACCATTTCTCTGTCTTTTCAGACGACATCCTTTGAGGTGCCGTAGCACATGGATTTCAGGACTGCCTGTGAAGAGGTATGTTACATGGCTTTCTGCTTTTTGAATAAGGGAAACCTGTTATAAATGGGACACACTTAGCCCTCTTTTATATAAGGGGAACACTGCTTTTGGCAGAGGAATGGGTGACAGGTCCATTTCAAATCCAAGGTACGGTCTGTTTCTGCAAGTGCCTGGGGAAGCCTTGGATTTTCACTCTTCCTTAAGAATACTGGAGCATATTTGATGTGATTAAATTGCCCTTCTCCATAAACTATGCACTCACTACATGATTTCAGGTAGTAGAAGTGTTGGAAGTAATTCTTTTCACATAAATGGTTATAAATTAGAAGATATTGATGTCCTTTTCAGCACTAAAATTCTATGATTTTATGATTCCAATATTATTTAAGTATTTCAGTATTGTTTAAGTATATCACACATAGCAATTCAGATTCTCTGTAGAGCTATCTTCACACTTGGTGTGAATTAAAGTGATACATCGCTCTTTCTAGGATTTTAAAGGCCATTCAAGTGTGTAGTCAGTAGTGCATGGAGTTAGGCCCCGGGGATATAACCATTCTATTTTCGGAAAAAAACACTATTTTACTAAACATGCAACATTCAAAGCATTCTTTCATTCTTCAGGCCAAATGCAGTCACTCATAGGTTAAAATATTCCACATTTGCTTAAAAAGGTTTAAAATATTTTATTGTGTATATATAGATACCCCAAGAAAAACAACCATGACTAGATTACCTATGATACAGTTTAAAACAAACCAATAAACACTTGTTATTAACATTTGTGAAGATTGTTCTTTTAATGAGATGTCAAGTGTTGTTTCTTGCAAAAATATCTACTTTTAAAAAGTATTTGTCACAGTTGGTTCAAAGTTTAGAACAGAAGTAAGATCTTTCAGAAAGTTAATAAATAGTTTATATATATTTTTAAAATATTTAGTCATTTGAGAGATGTGCACACGTGGACATATGTGCACCCAAGGCCAGGGGTGTGGCGGCAGAGGGAGAAAATCTCAAGCTGACACCTGGTTGAGCTTGGAGCCTGATGTGAGACTGATCTCACCACCCATGAGATCAAAACCTGAGCCTAAGCCAGGAGTCATTTGCTTTAACTGACTGAGCTACCCAGGCACCCTGCTTTTATATTTTTAATACTTAAGCTTAAGCTTTTTGTTTTCCAGAAGATTTTCTCTATTCTAACACTTTTCAAATTATTTTATAGTTATTTATTTACAAACTTCTCTTACATGCTACACTAGATACAATAATGACAGTGTATAATTTACTTATCCTTTTAATTCAGCACCTATCAGTTCATACTTTTTAAAAATAATTTAATGCTTTAGAAACTTAAATTTAAAAACATACATTTTAATTCTGTGTCATTTCTAGTGTTAAATACACAGTCTCATACTCTTAATTTTGGATGTAATAAGTCTATTTCCATCACTGTGTTTGTTATCTTATGTTTTGGGTAGTAAAACACTCATTGTATGGATATTTGCATGAATGAAATACAATGAAAAACTTATGAGAGTCATGAGATCCTCAAGGCAGGATAGTGACCAAATACTATTTTAACACTTGGTTTACCTTGGACTCCAGAGGCTGACTTAAGATTGATTTTTCCAAATTTTTTTAAACAAAATTGTTTGATTCATTGATTTGGAATATATATATACACACACACACATATACTTGATATATATATATATATATATATATATATATATATATCAAGTATTATTTAAGGTTCAGATTTATTTTATTTTACAATGATAATATCGCTGTGATCATCTTACTGTTGCTTTCTGTAGAGAGAGGTTCTTGTTCTCTTGCAATGAGTCCTTTGATAATTTCCACCATTTTAGACTGTCCCCAGGGTGGAGTTAAGCTGTCTCAGAACTGCTCAGCAGCAGCAGCCATGTGTCTTCCACACACTGGCTGGGTTGGCAGGAGTACAGAGCTATGAGATACTCTGAAGATGATCAAATCCCCCTGTAGATGGATCAAAGTCAATGAGTGCAACTGAAATGTACAGTCTTAGAACATTTAAGTGGACAGAAACCATAAAGATAATTTAGCTTAACTGTCTCACTTCGCAGATGTAGAAATTGAGCAGTTTTATGAAATGCTAAGTCCCATTTAATTAATTAGTTAAAAGCAAAACCATAATGTGTAGCTTGGAACTCGAAGTTCAATCCTCTTTCTGAATTATGTTGCTGGAAATTATAACATAGTCAATTATAACATTATAACATAGTCAAATATATGTTGAATAAAAGTTGTTTTCTCTTGACTGCTAAGATATTAAAGATGTAAATCTGATATCCACATCATTGGACAGATAAAATTGATTATAACCATGCACATACCAGGAAGTCTTTTCATTGAAAGGAAATGGAAGTATGTCTAGTTCCATGTAAAATATCTTAATTTTCTAATACAAATCCTTTTTAAAAGAAAAGTTTATTAATTAAGAAGTTCCTCCCCTTAAAAAAGAAAATGTTGCAATACTTTTAAGGAATTGGAATTTAGAAGTCTGACAAAATGTAAAAATAAAGGTAGAGAATACAATTGGGACAACACAAAATTCACGGTTTAGAAGAAAAAGTGCATGTTATGGGCAGGCATAATTACTGATTCTCCACTCTTAAAAGTGTCATCAAAATAATAATGTATTAGGGGTGCCGTGTAGCTCAGTTGGTTAAATGTCTACCTTTGACTCGGCTCATGATCCCAGGGTCCTAGGATTGAGCCCTGCATCAGGCTCCCTGCTCATTGGGGTGTCTGCTTCTCCCTCTCCCACTGACCTTCCACCTCCTACTCCTTCTGGTGCTCTCTCTCTCTCTAAATATAAATCTTAAAAAAAATAAAATAACAATGTGTTCAAGAAGTAATTATGCTATCTTTAGTGTAGGTATTCCTCTTATTTCATTTTCCTCATATTTCATTCCCCATATTAATTTTCATCTATATTCCTTAAAATATTATTCACATATCTGTGTTGACCATGAAAGTACATATTTTCTATAACATATATTTAATAATTTATAATTCATTTACATATATAATTTAACTTAGTCCTTCACATAATAAAAGAATTTGTGACTATGATTCAATCAACAAATATTGAAACAAAGCTTACTATCAAAAAACACTGTACTAGGTCCTACATATTAATAGTCCATGATGATAAAAATGGTGTTAACTTATTATTAAGATCTCCTTGTGATAGCAACATATGTGATGAAGTTAAATATTGTGATATTATTGAAGTCTCTACATGTGATGCCTAAATATAATTCTGCTTAATTGTTACATGAATATATTTATTCTATAAAAACCCTGAGTTCAGAAAAGGAAGCACTTGTTTGGATGGAGTGGTCTTGGAAAGCCTCAGGGTGAAGTGAGTCATGTACTAGGACTTGACAAATGGCTGGCATTTAGCCAAGGAGAAGGTCATGACTGGAAGTAATCCTGGAAGGGAGTACAAAATGCAGTTGGAGGCAGATGGCATCAAATGGCATTTAGTGCAATATTGCTATAATATGGTAGGGTATAAGAAATTACACAACACTTAAAACTATAAGTTTACAGAACAAATTAAGTTATATTTGGCAAGCAAAATATGGAAATATCAAGGATACCTATAAAACTATGTGCAGGACATATATGGTCTCTGCACCCTTGTAGTTTGTAGTTTTTTATGTCTGATATTACAACTTTTATATTTCAAGATTAAAGGAACATAGATTTTAAAGTTTCATGAAAGTGGTGGTGCCTGGATGGCTCAGTTGGTTGAGTGTATGACCCTTGATTTTGGCTCAGGTCATGATGTTGGGCTCTGTGCACAACGCAGAGTCTGGTTGAGATTCTCTCTCTCCCTCTCTCTGCCCTTCCCCATGCTCACACACTCTAAATAAATAAATAAATAAGTAATAAATAAATAAGTAAAATCTCTAAAAAAAAATGTTTCATGAAAGCGCATGTTCTTTCAAAGCCTAGAACTTAAAGAGGCCTTAACTTTTTAAGATTTTATTTATTTGAGAGAGAGAAACAGAGAGAGATTGAGAGAATGAGTGGGAGGAGGGACTGAGGGAGAAGCCGACTCCCTGTGGAGCAGAGAGCCTGAGGTGGGACCCTAATCCCAGGATCCTGGGATCATGACCTGAGCTGAAGGAAGACACTTAGCTGACTGAGCCACATAGGTGCCCAAAGAAACCTTAACTTCTAAGTATGAAAGGAATCATAGTCAAGTTTTTAAAGTTCCAAGGTTTAAGCTAAGCCTAAATTCTTGTTAAGTTTAACCGTGAGGTCTGTTTGTTTAAAACAGAGTGAATTCATGTGAATTCATAAACACACTTCATTGATTTACAGAAAGCTAGTTGATGACTAGATTTTTAAAAAGTATTGCCTGTTAAATAATTAAGATGCATAGCCTTTTAATAGCCCTCTAAATAAACAATGTGGATTTTGTAAAATCCCCATGCAATATAGTATCAGACATCAGGCACAGGAAAACATTTGAATCTATATCATTTTTTATGAACCACCCCTTTAAAATTTCAAGTTTTATGTATGTTTCATAATTTGCATAATATATTGTATACATCTACATAGAGCACATACATTTCTTTACTCATGTGCAATGTGTACACAGTCCACAAAGTTTGAAGACAAATGATTCTTATGTTAATAAAGAAACAGACAGGTACAGGATCTAAGTTTATAGTAAAAAATGCAGCCAATACTTGTTTAGGTGATTTTTTATTGTTTAGCAGTCTGGGTGCATGGATGTGATGATTGCAGCCAGACTCTTTTAGATTATGCTATTCTAGTGGCCACTCTCACAGTCTTGGTTCCCATTTTTAACCTTAAGCAATCTATGGGGATGAGGCTATGCAGATTAAGCCTCTCCCTATATGAGACAGTGTTTTATGCATCCTCAGTAGCCTGCCTTTGATGGAAAAATCATCAGGTCAGAGTGGTCTCACTCACTTTGCCCCCAGTGGTCGTTGTTTGATACAGAAAAAACAGTTGGTTCAAGATGATGACCTTCTCAAAACTGTGTGTACTCCCAAAGGAGATTCTTGGTGACTGAAGTGCTGTCTCCTGGTGAGAGACACCAATGGCCATATCACTGTTTATAGGAGGATTGGCGGAAGCATCCCTCAAATAATTGGTTCATGAGTGAAACCAGAACAGGTGGTTAAGAGCACAGAATCAGGAGCCAGCAGTCTGGGTTCAGATCCTGACTTCTATTCATCTCTGCTCCTCTGCTCCTTTCCTATCTATGAAAGCAGGTGCACTGGGTTTTTAGAAGGAACAAATGAAATAATATTTCTGGAAGCACAGTAAACTTTATGCAAGTGGTTATTAAACAACAAGTAGAAATATGACCACATTTCACTAGTGATGATACCGGTCCAGCAATGCTGCTCTGAATCAGAAGATTTCCCAGAAATGGATTTTACCTATTTTTTAATCTACTGTACCAGTTCTGACTCTAATGCAGTTATTTACCAGCCCTCAACATCTTTTGCTCAAGGCTTATATATCAGTTAACAAAAAGTATGTTGTACCTTTCCCAATTCCTATCCATCTCCTTTTCAAAGAAATATATTTATAAAACATAAATCACTGTTCAGACTTCTCCAAGGCATCTCTAATGCCTTTAAACTCCTGGAACATCATGTAAGGGTTTGGCCTTCCTCCTCTTCACCGGGCACCTCTTCTCCCTTGGCCTCTACTGGATTATGCAGACTTAGCACTGGGATGCATTCTCATGCCTCTCTCTTCTTGAATCATGTCAGATACTCAGTCTCATACTTTCATAATTTTATTCATTTCCCTCTTGAATAAAATAACTTTTGCCTCCTCTAATTATTTCCTCAATTTACTAAGACAACCGCACATTTTTTTAAATCTAGAAAACCTTCTTTAACACCTCCCTTCCTCAAAAATATTTAACTCTTCTCTTCACGTTACTCCCACATCTGATACCACATTGCATCTTATGCATGTATGTATATTGTATAAGTAAGAACGCTCTGAGATCAGAGACGATTGTCTGATTCATTTCTGAATTATTTGCAAATTATTTGCAAAATTGATGTATGTTTGGGATTTAAATGTTTTCATGTACATAGCTGAATTTTTATAATAAAATATGTGTAAAATCTATAACCCCTAAAGAACGAATTTAAGTTCAATTTGTTTCAAGCTTCATTAGTGCTGTTTTCTATTTTTCTTCAAACAGCTATTTATGTGTGTGTATGTGTGTGTGTGTATTCATTTTAACAAAAGCTACTTCATTGTTTGTTCTCTTTAATTCTGTCTTTTTGGGACCCAAATGTGAGCTCAAAGTCTATATATTCTGTTTTGCAGACAACTGTCTAATAATTAGGGAACATTTTATACATTATTTGAGTGAATGGAGCTTTGACCACATCAGATGTAATGAGAGAAGTCTCATAGCTGTATTTTTGTCCCTCAGACTTTCCCTGGATGATCTTTGATATCTCTTTGATGTGTAACAATAATGTATTTATGGGCTCTTAGGGAAAACCCCTCTTTCATCCTCACGTTGAGACAGAGCATTATTTGTCATTGCCAGCTATTCCATTACACTTCTGGGAGAAAATTGGCCTGACTATACTGTACATTAAAACATCAGCAAATGCGCTCAATTATGTTCACTTGGCTTTGATATTATTTTATACCCTCCTCTTCCCCATGCTACCTCAGAAAGTCCTGGTGTTGGCCCCCAGCCACGATCACATTGTAAGCATGAAAGACGTTTCTCTGTGAAAAATGTAGAAAATTATGTTCTATATTAAGGCAAATATCATTTGCCTTTGCTGAAATATTTTTGTCCTCTAGACGTATCCACTTGAGTTATGCTCTAGAATAGATTAATCGACACAATTTAGTGAGTGCCTGCTGTGCGCCAGTCTCATAAAAGAGGAAAGAACACCATCCTTTCTCTTGGAAAAGACTTGTTTTTTTCTTAAAAGATATCATAACACTTACGAAATAATTACAGACTAATATAAGCCCATAGTGATAAAGGGTATGATGGTATGTATTAGCATATGGGATAAAGCTATTTACACAAGGAATTATCTTTAACAGCATCAGTATCTAAGTATGTTCCCACTTACATTATGAAACATTCTTTTAAAGAAACAAACTCCTAGCAATGCATATGTAAGTTTATATTCCAAGAGAAAACCTGGTATTATTGCCTAGAGTTTTATGCTCATTAATACTAAGGATAAATAAATATTTTTATAAACTTATCCTTTTATCTGAATTAAGGATGGCTTAATAATTATTAGATGAAAATACAATTGCCAAAGTGGTCATTGTTCCTATTGACTTTTTGGTGCAGAATGACAGCCAGTGATTATTTTCTGTCTCAAAAAAATTTCCTTTTGTATTTCTGACAAGTGAGAACCTTAAGTGCTCTTGCTAGGGAGCATATTTTTTTTTAATTTTATTTCCTTTCATTGTTGCAAAATTCATTGTTCATGCACCACACCCAGTGGTCCATGCAATACATGCTCTCCTTAATACCCACCACCAGGCTTACCCAACCCCCCACTCCCCTCCCCTCCAAAACCCTCAGTTTCTTTCTCAGAGTCCACAGTTTGTCATGGTTTGTCAGCATATTTCTATTTATCTGGGTGAATATGATATACTAAAATGCACAGGAGTGATGGGATTTGTGGGTTTCTTCAGTGATTACTGAGGTACTGGTGGAAGGCTATCTAGTGCAAGTTCAGCAGTCTTCACGGGCTATTTTTATAATTCCCAAAAAATATGTGAAGCAAAACAATGGCTTGGGAATCACAGATTTAAGGTCCTAAGCCAGGCTCTGTTTTTAATTGTATTAATTTAAGCAATTCACTTCTCCCCTTTATCCTCATTATCTCATCTGTACTGTGTGTGTGTGTGTGTGTGTGTGTGTATGTATGTGTTGGCAACTAGGAATGATGAAATTGTGGAGATTAGAAATGATGTTAAGTAGGTATGGTTTCAGATTCAAAATTCTATGATAGAGGCAGAATGTGGATTAGTGGTTGTGTAGGACAGGGGAGGGCAGTGGGGTGATGCATGCAATAGGTTTCCTTTTGGAGTTTTGAAAATGTTCTAAAATTGATTATAATGATGCTTACACAACTTCGTATGAAAAACCATTGTCTTATAGATCCTAAAGTGTTAAATTATATAGAATGTGAATTATATCTCAATAAATCTCTTATCAAAAATTTTATATTTAGATAATATGCATTAAACAAAACTTTGGTTATTTTTCAAATCTAATATATAAACATACTCCTTATTCTCCTAATCTCAGTGGATTTTCTAACAAATATCCATTACCTGAGGTGTACTTCACATGAAATGGTTAACCTTGTCTCTGCTCCTGTATTAAGTATTATGTTCCAGATTTATCAGAGTGCATTTTCCTTAGCTCTTCAACACTATTCATCATGTTTTGCTGTGAATAGCCCATAAAATTATATTCTATAACCTAAGTAAAATTTTTTCCTCTGTTTTGTTCTTTTCTTGCCTGAAGACAAAGACAGGGATTTGTTTGCTGCAGGATGGTAATCAGGAGCCTTTCAAAGTCCGGCTGCACCTAGCCAAAGATATTTTGATGATCCAGGAACAGGATGTGATATGTGTGTCTGGTGAGCCTTTCTATTCTGGTGTAAGTAGCTTTCCTTCTGTTGAACTCTTTTTTTTTTTTTTTTAATTTTTTTGTTAATAAAAATGTTTACTCACAGAAAGTTCATAATATATTATTCTTTTACTTTCAGAGCATAGTCAATCCTCCTGCATGTAATTTTTGTTGACATTATTAAGTAAGCAGTGTCCTTGTGTAAGTACCAAACCTAGATCCACAGCCACCTATCAGGGCTCATCCCCACACATTAGGGCATCTCATTGACTCCCAGTTGTTAAGTGGCTGCAGCGACACTTGTATAATCTGACCTTGAGAAAGTGCATTCTACCTTTTCATACAGAGGACTATCTGAGGACAATGCACAGTAGTTTTTCCTGCCTGTCTTACCTTGCATCACATTGGACTTTTGGAGGTGGCACAAACGTGGAGCCCAGTGATTTGCATTTGGGAAGTGTGAGACTTTAGGTGGCAATCACTGGACTCAATATCAATGCTTTTCCCCAGTGGATTGTTCATGAATGATTCCCTGATAGAATTATGCCCAAGTGTCATAGTAAGTTCTGTCTAATGCCCTCAATGGTTGCCATATTACCTTGCTGCTAACCCAGCCTCAGAAAGAGCCATAAATTATGAGTCAAAACTCATTGATCTGCTCACGAGCACTGAAGTACAGCTGTGGAAGACATCTTTAGGTGAAATTAGATTATATTAGACAAAACAACTTTAGCATTAAAGAGGACAACTTTTAGAGTTTATCATTTATTATGTAATAACATTAAAGACACTATTTTAACAGTGTTGCCAAATATGATCTCAGAAGAAATTACAGCAAGTAACAAACAGTCTGCTTCCTGGATTCCCCAGACATCTATAGCTATTTAGCACAAAGATTTAATTTGTAGCTTATTAACAGACTTACCTTGGAGTATTTTGTTGGTGGTGAATGATGCTGAACTTGAGTTTCCACCTCACTTCTCACCAACATCCTATGGGAGTCACACCAGGTCCTAAATCAATAGGCCCTTGCTAACTAAAGATAATGGACATTTTGCAGACTGTTAACTCTTCTTTTGTCACAGACAATTTAAATCATCCTGAATCATGGGTCTGGCTGTCAAAGCTGATTAAATTGTTCTTATGGAGTGCCCATTCTTCCTTTTAGTTAATAAAAGAATAGCAGTCAATGGTTGATTTCTCCTTCCCTCCCTCTTTCTTCTTTTCTTTTATCTTCTTTCTTTCTTTCTTTCCTTCCTTCTATCTTCCTTCCTTCCTTCACTTCTTTCACTTTTTCCTTTTTACCTTCCTTCCTTTCCTTTAACTCCTTCTTCTCCTTCTCTCCCCCACCTCTCTCTCTTTAGTAAAGCAATATGATGAATATAACTCTCTAGAGTGACTATATTACACAAATTCTAGATCAGTAAGGTGTTGTAATTTATAAAATTCAGTCTATGAATACTGAAATAACATAACTGATTTTAAACTATCCAGTAAAAATAGTTAATACACAAAAATATAATCTCTTGTTTCAAAAGAATGCTGGGAAGAACTTGACAGAATTAAGACAGAATTAATGCTGGGAAGAACTTGACAGAATCAAGGCGAGAAGAACACTGGGAAGAACTTGACAGAAATATCCTATGATAATGTCAACAAATGCAAAAAAAAAATTGACAAAATTTGACAATCATTCATAAGAAACACTTTCAACAAAGTCTGGATAAGATGGAACTCCTTTAATTGAATAAACCCTAAAGAATACTTCTCACTAACATTATAGTTTCTGAGGTTGTAAGCAAGTCAAGGATCATCACTTGCTTCATTTTTACTCAGTATTGTTTTGGTTATACAGCAAGTTGGTAAATGGATATAAATGGCATAACAATTGAAAAAAGAAGAGGTAAGGGGTGCCTGGATGGCTCAGTTGGTTAAGCGACTGCCTTCGGCTCAGGTCATGATCCTTGAGTCCTGGAATCGAGTCCCGCATCAGGTTTCTCCCTCTGACCTCTCTCCTCTCATGCTCTCTCTCTCTCTCTCAAATAAATAAATAAAATCTTTAAAAAAAAGAAAAAGAAAAAAGAAGAGGTAAATAGCTCTAGTTTAGATGTCATGATGGTGTATGTAGAAACCCCTAAGAAATCTACAAAAAATAGAATAACATACAAATTCTTCAAGGTTGCTAGAAATAAGGATGATGTCCAAAGTTAATTGTACTTCCATAATTTGTAACAAACAAAATAAAAGTGAAATCCACAATACATCAAAGGAATAACACACTCTGAAATAAAATTAACAAAATATGTACAAAGTTTTTACCTTGAAAACTATAGAACTGTGATAAATGAAATGAAAATAAACAAGTAAATGAAGAAATGTAACATGGTCATTAATTAAAGACTAAATATTGTTAAGTTTTCAAATCTTCCTAAGCACCCAATATCAATTAAAATCCCCAAAATGTTTTTGTAGACCATGACAAGTTGATTCTAAGATTTACATGGAAATACAAAGACTCAGTATAGGCCAAACAATATTTAATAAGTAGAACAAAGATGGAGTGTTTATACTTCCTAATTTCAGAACTTACTATAAGATTGCCAAAATGAATACAATGTGACATTGGCACAAGTACAGGCACATGAATCAAATGGAACATTATAAAGAGTCCAGGAAACAGACCCACACTTATTTGGCCAATTGCTTTTTTTTATTGTGGTAAACTATACATAACATAAAATTTACATTTTAAACACATTTAAGTGTTGGGGCACCTGGGTGGTTCAGTGGGTTAAAGCCTCTGCCTTCGGCTCAGGTCATGATCCCAGGGTCCTGGGGTCGAGCCCCACATTGGGCTCTCTGCTCAGCAGGGAGCCTGCTTCCCTTCCTCTCTCTCTGCCTGCCTCTTGGCCTGCTTGTGATCTCTGCCTGTCAAATAAATTAAAAAAAAAAATAAAAAAAAATAAACACATTTAAGTGTATAGTTCAGTGACATTGAGCATATTCATATTGCTGTGAAACCCTCCCTACTCTCCATATCCAGAATTTTCATCACCTCATACTAAAACTCTATGCATTAAATAATACTCCCCTCTGTCCCATCCCCTCAGCCCTTGACGACCTCTATTCTACTTTCTGTTTCTATGTATTGACTTGGAAGTGGACTCACAAAATATTCATCCTTTTGTGTCTGGTTTATTTTATTTAGTGTAATTCTTTAAGGCTCACCCATCTTGTAGCATGTATCAGAATTTCTTTTATAAGACTGGATAATATTCTTTCTGCATGTATAATACCATTTTCTGTTTATCTTGCCTATCTATCTATCCAATAGTGTACATTTGAGTTGTTTTCTCTTTTTGGCCCTTTGGAATAAGGCTAATATGAACATGGGAGCACAGATGTCTGAGTCATTGTTTTTCATTCTTTTTTGTATGTTACCAGAAATAGAATTGCTGGATGAAATGGTAATTCTGTGGTTTTTCTTTTGTTTTGTTTTGTTTAATCTCATATCAGTTATGTGATTTGCAAATAATTTTCTCCCAACTTCTGGGTTGCCTTGTTACCCTGTTGTTTCCTTTGATGCACAGAGATTTTAATTTTTATGAAGTTCAGTTTGTCTACTTTTCTTTTGTTGACTATACTTGTGTTATACCTAAGAAATCATTGCCAGATCCAATGTCATGAAGATTTTACCCTCTATTTTCTTCTAAGAGTTCTTAGTTTCAATTCTTACGTGTACATCATGTACACTGATTCATTTTGAATTAATTTTTGCATATGGTGTTATGTCCAGCTTCATTCCTTTGCTGGTGGATATCCAGTTTTTCTGATACCATTGCATCTTTGTACCCTTGTCAGAAATCATTTGACCATATAAGCAAGGTTTTATTTCCAAGCTCTCTATCTGCAGCATTGGTCTGTCTGTCTGTTTTTATGTCAATACCATACTGTTTTGATTACCTTAGCTTTGTGGTAAGTGTTGAAACCAGGAAACTTATGGAGGGAGGAAGGGCAAGATGGCAGAGAAGTAGGAGACCTTGTTTCAACTGGTCTTCTAAAATGAGCTAAATATCTACCAGAACACTCTGGACACCCATGAAATCAACCTGAGATGTAAGATTATACACTTCTGGATCTCTACGGGGGCAGAAGAATATCAGTGGTAGTGTAAAGCAGATTGGGAGCACTCAGACTGATATGGAAAGATAAACAGAAGGGGGAGAGAGCCACCGGAAGTGACCCATTGGAAAGTAATACCCAAACACGAAAGTACGCTGTGCTTGGGGACCAGCATTAACTTGGAGTCTGGTTAAAAGCACTCAAAAAGAACAAAGGGTCTTAAGAGGCAACTGGTGGAATCAGGCAGCATGGGCAAGGCCCTAAGCCCATGCCAGAGCATTCACAGCCAGCACCCATGCATGCCTGAGACAGCCCGGTAGTAGTTCCAGTTGGTGGTCCCTGAGCCTGTGGCTTTCCACTACTTGCACCACCACTTGGGCTGGGCACACTCTGGCCCACAGCTGAGAGAGCCCAGCACAGGCTCTTACCAAGAGATCCCTGGGCTTGCAGCCTTCTGTGACTTGTGCCACTGCTGCTGAATATGAGCACACCTGGTGTGGGCCTGGACTCCAGACAGCAGTCCTGTCAATGGCAGCCACAGGAATTGGGCTCCTGGGATCAATATTGCTCATGGTTTTAGTGCCATAAGGGTGCAGAGACAAGCAGGGGCCTTGGGTAACCACTGAGATGGTGGCTGCGGATGCACAATGCCTGTAGGAGTTTGCAGTGTTCATCAGAGTTTGCAGAAAAGGAGACTGTGTGTTCTAGACCATCAAGAGGGGAAGCAGACTGAGGCTTCTCTCTGAGGCAGAAACCTGGGTGTGGAAAGTTTACTTTGCACTAACCCTGCAAAAAGCCACAAAAAGCCAGGAAAGAACAAAAACCTCCAAAGAACAAAAGCTGGAAAAACCAGTTTCCATAGAGCCCAGCCCCTTGATACGGGGCAGGGTGACTCAGCCCAAGTGAGAGTGACTGAAAAACAACACAAGAGGGCCCTCCCCTAGAAGATAAGCCAAAAGAACAAGATGACAACAACCACAGGGTCTCAATAAAACTATAAAATCCCAACATCAGGGGAAAACAATATTTTAAGTCCCCAGTGTACCTTGCCTGGATCGTGGTTGATATATTCAGCTACACATCCCCTCAACTAACTTTCACCAAAATGACTAGGAGGAGGAACACCCAACAGCAGAAAAACTCAGAGGTTGTGCCCTCTGCCAACTATTGGATATGGACATAAGCAGTATGTCGGAAAGGGAATTCAGGATAACAATTATCCAGGCAATGGCTAGGTTGGAGAAAACTATTAGTGACAACATAGAATCTCTAAAGATGGAAGTGAGGGCTGATCTGGCAGTACTAAAAAAGCTATCAATGAGATACAATGTAATCTAAATACTCTAATAGCTAGGGTAATCAAGGCAGAAGATAGAATTAGTGATCTAGAGGACAAACTGATAGAGAAAAAGGATCTGAAGGAAGCCTGGAACAAACAGCTTAGAAGCCATGAAAACAGAATTAGGAAAATAAATGATGCCATGAAACATTCCAACATCAGAATTATTGGGATTCCTGAGGGGGAGGAGGAAGAGAGAAGACTTGAAGATATAGTTAAAAAAAAAAAAAAAAAACCCTGGATGAAAATTTCCCTAATCTGGGGAATGGAACAAGTGTTCATGTCCTAGAAGCAGAAAGGGCAGCCCTCAAGGTGAATGAGTCTAGAAAGACTGCCAGACACTTAATTGTGCAATTCATGAATCATAATTTCAGACAGGAGGTCTTAAGAGCAGCTAGGGGTAAGAGATTCCTTACATACAGAGGAAGGACCATGAAAATAACTTCAGACCTGTCCACAGAAACCTGGCAAGCCAGAATGGACTAGCAGGATATATTCAGGGCACTAACTGAGAAGAACATGCATCCAAGAATACTTTATCCAGGAAGGCCAACATTCAAAACAGATGGAGAGATAAAGAGTTTCCAAGACCAGCAAAGTTTAAAAGAGTATGTGAACACCAAGCTGGCACTACAAGAACTATTAAAGGGGGCGGGGGGGGGCTCTATAAAAGAATAAAGAACCCAAGAGTGAACATAAGAACAGAAATTTACAGAGACTATCTATAGAAAAAGGATTTCACGGGCAACATGATTTCAGTAAAAACTTACCTTTCAATAATCACTCTCAATGTGAATGGCCTAAATGTTCCCATAAAATGGCACACAGCTGCAGATTGAATGAAACGACAGGACCCATCCATATGATGTCTATAAGAGAACCATTTAGAACCTAAAGATACATCCAGACTGAAAGTGAAGGGATGGAGAAGCATCTTTCATGCCAATGGACCTCAAAAGAAAGCTGGGGTAACAATTCTCATATTAGATAAATTAGATTTTAAGCTAAAGACTATAGTAAGAGATACAGAAGGACACTACATCATTCTTAAAGGGTCTACCCACCAAGAAGATCTAACAATTGTAAATATTTCTGTTCCCAATGGGGGAGCAGCCAACTACATAAACCAATGGTTAATCAAAATAAATAGTCATATTGATATGAATACATTAATAGTAGAGGATCTTAACATGCCACTCTCAGTAATAGATCTTCTAAGCAGAAAATCAACAAAGAAACAAAAGCTTTGAATGACACATTGGACTAGATGGACCTCATAGATATTCACAGAACATTCCACCATAAAACAACAGAATATTCATTCTTCTTGAGTGCACATGGAACTTTCTCCAGAATAGTCCACATACTGGGTCATAAATCAGGGCTGAACCAATACCAAAGAATGAGATTATTCCCTGCATATTCTCAGACTAAAATGCTTTGAAACTGGAACTCAATCACAAGAAAAATTCTGGAAGGAACTCAAACACTTGAAAGCTAAAGACCATCCTGCTCAAGAATGTTATGGATCAACCAGGAAATCAAAGAAAAACTTAAACAATTCATGGAAACCAATGAGAATAAAGACTCATCAGTCCAAAACCTATGGGATGTGGCAAAGGCAGTCCTAAGGGGGACATACATAGCCATCCAAACCTCACTCAAAAAAATTGAAAAATCTTGAATGTACCAGCTCTCTTTACACCATAAAGAACTGGAAAATCAAAAACAAATTAAGCCTACCTCATGCACAAGAAGGGAAATAATTAAGAATAGAGCAGAGATCAATGAGTTAGAAACTACAGATACAATAGAACACATCAATGAAACTAGAAGCTGGTTCTTTGAAAGAATTAATAAGATCAATAAACCACTGGCCAAAAATGTCCAAAAGAAAAGACAGAGGACCCAAATTAATAAAATTATGACTGAAAGGGGAGAGATCATGACTAACACCAAGGAAATAGAAACAATCATCAGAAATTATTATCAACAGTTATATGCCAGTAAGTTAAGCAATCTAGAAGAAATGGATGCATTCTATAAACTTCCAAGACTAAATCAGGAAGAAATTGACAACCTGAATAGACCAATTTCTAGTAATGAGATTGAAGTAGTGATAAAAAATCTCCCAAAAAACAAGAGCCCAAGACCGGATGGATTCCCTGGGGAACTCTACCAAACATTCAAAGAAGAAATAATACCTATTTTTTTGAAGCTGTTTCAAAAAATAGAAACAAAAAGAAAACTTCCAGACTCCTTCTATGAAGCCACCATTACCCTGATCCCCAAACCAGGCAAAGACCTCACCAAAAAGGAGAATTTCAGACCAATATCCCTGATACGGATGCCAAGATTCTCAACAAGATTCTAGCTAATAGAATACAACAGTACATTAAAAAGGTCATCCACCATGACCAAGTGGCATTTATCCACGGGATGCAGGGTTGATTCAACATTCTCAAATCAACAAATGTGATAGAACAAATCAATAAAAGAGAAAATAACCTCAGGGTCCTCTCCATTGGTGCAGAAAAAGCATTTGACAAGATACAGCATCTGTTCCTGGTTAAAATGCTTCAAAGTATAGGGATAGAGGGAACATTTCTCAACTTTATAAAATCTATTTGAAAAACCCACAGTGGATATCATTCTCAATGGGGAAAAGCTGACAGCCTTCCCACTGAGATCAGGAACACAACAAAGATTTCCACTCTTGCTACTGTTGTTCAACATAGTACCAGAAGTCCTAGCAACAGCAATCAGAAAACAAAAAGAAATAAAAGGTATTCAAATTGGAAAAGAAGGTGTCAAATTTTCTCTCTTCACAGATGGCATGACAGTTAATTTGGAAAATCCAAAAGACTCCACCCTCAAACTACTGGAATTCATACAGAATTCAGTAATGTGGCAGGATACAAAATCAGTGCACAGCAATCAGTTGCTTTCTTATACACTAACAATGAAAAAATAGAAAGGGAAAATAGATAATTGATTCCATTTACTATAGCAATAGGAACCATAAGATACCTAGGAATAAACCTAACCAAAGAAGTAAAGGATCTGTACTCAAGGAACTACAGAACATTCATGAAAGAAATTAAAGAAGACACAGAAAGATGGAAAAGCATCCCATGCTCATGGATCAGAAGAATAAATATTGTTAAAATGTCTATACTGCCCAGAGAAATCTATACTTTCAATGCCATCCTGATCAAAATTCCACTGGCATTTTTCAAAGAGCTGGAGCAAACAATCCTAAAATTTGTATAGAATCAGGAAAGATCCAGAATCATTAAGAAAATGTTGAAAAAGAAAAACAAAACTGTGGGCATCACTTTACCTGATTACAAGCTTTACTACAAAGCTGTGATCATGGTACTGGCACAAAAACAGACACATAGACCACTGGAACAGAGTAGAGAGCCCAGATATGGACCCTCAACTCTATGGTCAAATAATCTTTGACAAAGCAGGAAAAAATATATACACCGGAAAGAAGACAGTCTCTTCAATAAATGATGCTGGGAAAATTGGACAGCTATGTGTAGAAGAATGAAACTCAACCATTGTCCTACACCATACAAAAAGATAAACTCGAAATGGAGGAAAGACCTCAACTTGAGGCAGGAATCCTGGAGGAGAACATCCCATCAGAATCCTAGAGGAGAACATAGCAGTAACCTCTTCGACATTGGCCACAGCAACTTCTTTCAAGATATGTCTCCAAAGGCAAAGGAAGCAAAGGTGAAAATGAACTTTTGGGACTTCAAGATAAAAATCTTCTGCACAGGGGCAGCTGGGTGGCTCAGTGGGTTAAACCTCTGCCTACAGCTCGGGTCATGATCTCAGGGTCCTGCGATCGAGCCCTGCATTGGGCTCTCTGCTCAGCAGGGAGCCTGCTTCCTCCTCTCTCTTTGCCTGCCTCTTTGTCTACTTGTGATCTCTCTCTCTCTCTCTGTCAAATAAATAAATAAAATCTTTAAAAAAATAAAAAGCTCTGGGGGCGCCTGGGTGGCTCAATGGGTTAAGCCGCTGCCTTTGGCTCAGGTCATGATCTCAGGGTCCTGGGATCGAGTCGCACATCGGGCTCTCTGCTCAGCAGGGAGCCTGCTTCCCTCTCTCTCTCTCTGCCTGCCCCTCTGTCTACTGTGATCTCTCTCTGTCAAATAAATAAATAAAATCTTTAAAAAATAAATAAATAAATAAAATTAAAAAAAAATAAAAAGCTCTGCACAGCAAAGGAAACAGTCAATAAAACAAAAAGGCAACCCACGGGATGGGAGAAAATATTCATAAATGACACTACAGACAATGGGCTGATATCCAGGATCTGTAATGAACTCCTAAACTCAACACACACAAAACAGATAATCATGTCGAAAAAATGGACAGAAGACATGAACAGACACTTCTCCAAAGAAGACTTACAAATGGCTAGCAGACACATGAAAAAAATGTTCATCATCATTAGCCATCAGGGAGATTCAAATCAAAACCACATGAGATACCACCTTATACCAGTTAGAATGGCCAAAATTAACAAGACAGTAAAACAACATGTGTTGGAGAGGATGTGGAGAAAGGGGAACCCTCTTACACTATTGGTGGGAATGCAAGTTGGTGCAGCCACTTTGCAAAACAGTGTGGAGATTCCTCAAAAAATTAGAGCTATCCTATGACTCTGCAAATGCATTCCTGGGTATTTACCCCAAAGATACAAATGTAGGGAAAAGAAGGGCCATATGTGCCCTACTGTTCATAGCAACAATGGTTATAATCACCAAAACTGTGCAAAGAGCCAAGATATCCTTCAACAGACAAATGGATAAAGAAAATATGGTCCATATATACAATGGAATATTACACCCCCATCAAAAAGGATGAATATCCAACTTTTGTATCAACATGGATGAGATTGGAGGAGATTATGTTGAGTGAAATAAGTCAAGCAGAGAAAGTCAATTACCATATGATTTCACTTACTGTGGAGCATAAGGAATAACATTGAGGACATTAGGAGAAGGAAAGGGAAAGTGACTTGGGGGAAATTGGAGGGAGAGATGAAGCATGAGAGACTGTGGACTCTGAGAAACAGACAGAAGGTTTTGGAGGTGAGGGGAGTGGGGTGATGGATGAGCCTGCTGGTGAGTATTAAGGAGGGCATATACTGCATGGAGCACTGGGTGTGGTGCATAAACAATGAATCTTGGAACATGGAAAAAAAAATAAAATAAAATAAAAATGTTTAAAATGTTTAAAAAAAATCAGGAAACATACCATCCAACTTTGTTCTTTCTCAAGAATGTTTTGGCTACATAGAGTTTCCTTGGTATTCCATATAAATTTTAGGATGGATTTTTCTATTTCCATAAAAAATGACATTATCGCACTGAATTAATAGCTAGCTTTGGATATTGCCATAAACACAGGATGTCTTTTCATTTATTTATGTCTTTAATTTCTTTCAGTAATGTATTGTGGTTTTTAGTGTATGTCTTGCACCTTCTTCTTAGTTAATCCCCCTAAGTTATTTATTATTTATATGCTATTGTAAATGGAGTTGTTGTCTTATTTTTTCTTTGATCAACTGATTTCTGTGTATTAATTTTGTATCATGCTGCTGATTTTTTGTTTTGTTTAGTGACTGTGTGTGTATAAGTGTGTTAATCTTTAGGTTTTTCTGCATATAAGATCATGTCATCTGTGATCAGAGATAATTTTACCTTTTTCCTTCCAATTTATATATCTTTTTTGTAATTTTCTTGCTTAATTCTCTGTCTTTTTTTAAAGATTTTATTTATTTATCTCACAGAGAGAGAGAGAGAGATCACAAGTTGGCAGGCAGAGAGAGAGGGGGAAGTAGGCTTCCTGCTGAGCAGAGAGCCTGATGTGGGGCATGATCCCAGGACTCTGAGATCATGACCTGAGCCAAAGGTAGAGGCTTAACCCACTGAGCCACTCAGACACCCCTCTAAGTCTTGTATTACTATGTTCAATAGAGGTGGTAAAAGTAGGCATCTTTGCTTTTGATTTTAGAGAAAAAGCTTGACGTTCACCTCTGAGTCCAGTCTTACCTGTAGGTTTTTCATATGTAACTTTTATTATTTGAGGTAGTTTTCTTCTAATATTTTTGAGTGTTAAAAGGGTGTCAAATATGCCAAATGTTTTTTCTCCATCAATTGAGATGATTTTTTTTTTGTGTGTGTGTGTGTGCATGTATGTGTTTCCTTCATTCTGTTAATATGGTATATTATAATGATTGAATTTCATATATTGGATTATCCTTGGTTCCAGGAATAAATCCCCCTTGTTCATAATATATAATATTTTCAATATGCTGCTGAGTTCAGTTTGTTAGTATTTTGTTGAGGATTTTTGCATCAAAGTTCATAAGTTCATAGTTTCTTTTCTTAACATCTTTTTTCTGGTTTTGGTATCAAGGTAAAATTACCCTCAGTGGATGAGTTAAGATGTTTCCTTCTTCAATTTTTTGTAAGAGTTTGAGAATTGGTATAATTTCTTCTTTTAATATTTGGAAGAATTAACTAGTGAAATTAGCAGGTCCATCCAAGTCTTTTCTTTGTTGGAAGGTTTTTGATTACTGATTTAAACTCTTTGTTAGTGACATATCTGTTCAAATTTTCTATTCCTTCATGATTCAGTGTGAGTAGGTTTTGTGCTTTTAGGAATCTGTCCATTTCATCAAGGCTATCCAGTTAATTCTTCATTCTTTCTTTGGGTTATTTTTAAATTTCTACCAAGTTGATAGTAATGTCTTCACTTTTTTCCCCCTGATTTTAGTCATTTCTTTCATCTTTAATATTATTTTTTTCTTAGCCAATCTAGGTAAACAATTGTGATTTTGTTAATATTTTCAAGGAACAAACTCATTTCATTGATTTTTCTCTACTGCTTTTCTATTCTCTTTATGTATCTACATTCTAACCATTATTATTTCCTTCCTTCTATGGGCTTTATGTTTAGTATTTGTTGTTGTTGTTGTTGTTGTTTTACTTTTTCTATTTTCTTAAGTGGTTAAGTTAGGCTGTTGGTTCGAGATCTTCTATTTTGATGTAAACTTTTATAGCTAAAGATTCCCTTCTTGGCACTGCTTTCACTGCATCTCAACATTTTGATGTATTATACTTTCATTTTCATTCATTTCTGATATGTACTACTTTCTCTTGTGATTTCTCCTTTTCCCATTGAGTGCTTAAAAGTATCTTAATTTCCAGAGATTTGTGAATTTTCACTTTGCCTTCTGTAACTGATATATGATATCTGACAGGATATATGATGTATCCTAGAAAGTATACCATGTGCACTTAAGAAGAATGCTAGCCTTTGAATGGCCTGTATTGCCCTATTCGTCTGCCTTGTGATTTTTTGTTGAAAATAGGACATTTGACTCTTACAATGTGGTCACTTTGGTAATCAAATTCTTCCCTTCCCCAGGGTTTGCAGCTTTTGTTTGTTTTTTAGTCTTTAATTCTTGTAAGTCATCTCTTTGCCGGGTATTAACCTAAAGTATCAAATTGAAGTCTTCTCAGATCTTGCCTGAGCCTATGTCTTTCCCTGGGCATGCATTGTGACTTTATATATCTATCTATCATCTATCTATCTATCTATCTATTATCTATCTATTATCTATCTATCTATTATATTTTTCTTTTGAGTATCTTAATTCTTAAGTGTTGGGCTCCCAGAAGAGGAAATAGGGAGAAATGAAGGCACTTTAAATTCCTTGGGAGTTTCTTCAACACTTGGAGGCACCTCTGTGATTAAAAGTAGATATCACTGATCAGAACTAGGATCCCCAATATTTGGAGTAGAGAGTCCCCATTATCTATCCTGTTTCCAATAAGCCAAGTGTAAGATGCTACAGGAAGAAATATATAGATGTCTCTCACTGGGCTGATGGTGGGATGGGTAGTAACTATGGTTCTGAGAGCAGAAATTGACCTAAATTAGCTGTGATTTACCATCCAAAACTTCTCCTGAAAGTTGCAGTCTTTACAATAGACTCTAGAATTCAAAAATAATTGCACCAGACAACCAAGTGCAGTTGTCTAGGTGGTGCTTCCTATTCCCTCATCTTCTTTGAAGTCACTGGTCAATTGTCAAACCAGATCAAAGGGGAATAAAAATCTTTTCAGTAAATAATGCTCAATGGATATATGGAAAATTCAGATTACATCTGACTCCTACTTTATATGAACTACAAATATTTTGAGATTGAGTGTTACTGTGAAATATAAAACTAAAACAAATAATTTTCTGGAAAAAAACATGGGAAAATGGTTTTGTGTTCAAGGCTAAACAAATTTTTTTTAGGATGAAATAATACTAATAAAATTAAAAAAAGGAATGGTAATGTGAACTTCACTGAAATTTTTAAAAAATTGAACTTTAAAATCCCTTATAAGAAAATAAAATGAGAAGCTCGAGATTAGAGGAAAATATTCCCATTTGACACAGGGCTTGTGTCTAGTATAGCTAAAGAACTGTCACAAATTAAAAAAAAAAAAAAAAAAAAAAAGGACAAACAACCCAATTAGAGAAAACAAACAACAACTGAGCAAAAGACCAAAAATAAGATATGCAACTGACTAAGGAGACCTTAAAAAGATGTTTTAATTCATCAGTCATAGGAATTGCAGATCAGATTAAAATTCCATAATATACAACTTCATATCCATTATAATGGCTTAAAAAAAAGACTTGGCAAAAATGTGGTTCATTTAGAAATTTCATGCATTAGAGTACCAATTGAGCAACCACTTTGGGAAACTATTTGGCAGTTTCTTATAAAGTTAAACAGAAACATACCCTAAACTTAAAAAAAAAAAAAAAATCCTACTCCTTGGGATGTACCCAGGAGTAATGAAAATAAATGTTCACAAAAAGACTTGTACAGGATATGCAAGTTGTGAACTAAAACAAGTTGTGAACTGATGCATGAATTCTGATACCATCCTAAAATGAATTTCTATTCATTTATTCTCTTAATAAAGAAGTAAATAAAGTATTTTTTATTTTCTGGTTTTACATATAAGAGCTTGGAAGTCACCACTTGATCATAACAAGTAGAATTTGAACAGGCTGGAAAATCATCAGCTCTCCTGGGACCCATAAGAGAGGAGAGGACACAGGACAAACTGCTGCTCCCAAGACTGGTTAGACAAGATAGGCACTGTGGTCAGCAGTGCTAGGGTAGGAAAGCCAGAATTGTAATTAAATTGCTGGAGGCTCAGTGTGGACAAGTCTGAGAGTCAAAAATGCAAAGGGAATTCTGGTTTCTAGTTCTGCTTTTAAGGAGCTTGAAAGTAAGTCACCACTCCTTCCTCAAAAATATAATGTTGAGGGGTGCCTGGGTGGTTCAGTGAGTTAAAGCCTCTGCCTTCAGCTCAGGTCATGGTCCCAGGGTCCTGGGATAGAGCCCTGCATCGGGCTCTCTGCTCGTCAGGGAGCCTGCCTCCCCCTCTCTCTGCCTGCCTCTCTGCCTACTTGTAATCTCTGTCTGTCAAATAAATAAATAAAATCTTAAAATATAACAGACTGAAAAATCACCAACTCTCCTTGGATTCATAAGAGAGGGCAAACCTCTGCCCTCAGGACTGGAGAGACAGAAAGTTGAATACAGAGAGTTGCTGCTAACCAGAGCAAAGGCTTAAAGGCAGACAGTGGGAATCAGAACCAGGGTAGGAAGACCAAACTGTAATTGAAGAATTGCTAGCCACTCAGTGTGGGCAGTCTGAGAATTAAATATTCCAGGAGGACCCGGTCATAGGGACCGCCACAATGGTGTGAAATTTACCTTAGGAATTTGACCAATTTCTCAAAGAAAAAGTTGGAGAAAATCCCTCAAGTGTTCCCTGAGGTGGAGGGAGAAATGGAACCATTTTGAAATAAGCCAGATCACTCTGTTCTTCTTACCAATGCCTGCTCTCTGGGGAAGCTAGTTAATCAGAGCCTAAAATACTTGGGAGTTTTCAGACCCTAACTGACTTGAGGAAGGGAAATACCCAACTCCAGCATCTACTCCAGTGCATTCTGGACATCCTGTCTAACTCAAGGGAGTAGGAAAAAACTAAGAAGAACTTGTGAGGTTCACAGTCCATAATCATGGGCTTACCAAAAGAGTGAGAACAAATCATAGGACTATAGAATGCTTCTCCTTCCCTACATTGCACCACCACATTTTTAAAGGCCTACTGACAGTAGTTCCATTTATGTAGTACAACATGGGAAGCTACCAAGAAAATTTTACAAGGACTACCAAGAAGGTTACAAAAACACACACAGATTTTGAAGAGACAGAATAAACACCAGAACCAGACTTGTCAGACATGCTGGAATTATCAGATCAGAAATTTAAAATGACTATGGTTAATGTACTAATGGCTCTACAAAATAAAATAGGTAGCATGAGGAAAAACGTGGGTAATATAAGCAGAGAGCGGGGAATCCTAAGAAAGAACCAAAACAGTTCTAGAGATAAATACATGGTAACAGAAATGATGAATACTTTTGATGGGTTCTTTAATGGACTGGACACAGCAGAGGAAAGGATCTCTGAGCTAGAGCATTTATCAGTGGAAACCTCAAAATCTAAAAAATTAAGAGAAAGAAGACTGAAAAGAACAGAATACAATATCTGAGAACTGTTGTAGGATAGCTACAAAAGGTGTAACACATGTAAAATGAGAATATCAGAAAAAGAAGAAAGAGAAAAAGGAAGAAATATTTGAAGCAATGATGACTGAGAATTTTCCCAAATTAATGTCAGACACCAAACTACAGGTGCAGAAATCTTAGAGAACAGCAGCAGAAGGCTGCTTAAATGCTAAAAAACCTGCACCTAAGCATGTAAATTACAGAAAAGCAAAGATAAAGAAAAAAATACTAAAAAAAAAAAAAAAGCACACCTTGCTTATAGAACAGAGATCAGATTTACCACTGTCTTCCCCTCAGAAATCAATGAAACAGAAAGAGAGTGGAGTAAAATATTTAGAAAGTGTTGAGAGGAGAAATTATCCAACCTAGAATTCTGTACCCTGCAAAATTATTTTTCAGAAGTGCAGGAGAAACAAAGAGTTTATCAAACAAAAACTGAAGGAATTTGTTGGCAGTCAGTCTGCCTTTCAAGAAATAATGAAAGAAGCTCTTTAGGGAGAAAGAAAATAATATAGGTCAAAACATGAATCTTCATAAAGAAGGGAAGAGCAACAAAGAATAAATAAGTGAAAGAAAAATGAAAACTTTTCTTTTTTTTTCCTAATTGGCATAACAGATAACAGTTTATTCAAAATAATAACAACAAAAAGTGGTTTTGATTATGTATGTTTATGAGTACTATATATATATATATATATATATACACACATACACACACATATCCATGCTTATTATAAGTGAAATGACTGACAGAAATTAGACAAGAGAAGGGAGAGCAGAATTAGCATTATTTGGTTATTATAATGTACACATACTACCTATGAAGCAGTGTAGTGTTATTTGAATGTGGATTTGGATTACCTGCAATTATATATTGCAAACTTTTGGCCAACTACTAAAAAAAGTAAAAAAAAGGAAGTATAACTGACATGTTAAAATAGGAGAGAAAACAGAATCATACAAAATACTCAATTTAAACAACAGAGGCCAGAAAAAGAGTGGAAGACAAAAATAGGATAAAAAACAGGGCAACAATCAAAGGAAATGAAATCTTGCCATTTGCGACGATGTGGATGGAACTAGAGGGTATTAGGCTTAGCGAAACAAGTCAATCAGAGAAAGACAATTATCACATGATCTGCCTGATATAAGAAAGTTGAGAGACAACGTGGGGGGTTTGAGGGGTAGGAAAGGAATACATGAAACAAGACGGGATCAGGAGGGAGACAAACCATAAGAGACTCAATCTCACAAAACAAACTGAGGTTTGGGGGGGGAGGGGTCTAGGGAGAGGGTGGTTGGTTATGGACATTGGGGAAGGTATGTGCTATGGTGAGTGCTGTGAAGTGTATAAAACTAGCGATTTACAGACCTATACCCCGGGCCTAATAATACATTATATGTCAATAAAAAACAAACAAACAAACAAAAAAAAACCTTTGAAAGTGGAAAAGAAACAACAGGGCAACAAATCAAAACAATTACAAATATGGTAGCCATTACTCCATCTATATCAATAATCACTATAAAATCAATGGTTTAATATGTCAGTTAAAGGACAGATATTGTCAGAAAGCAGATATTGTCAGAGTGGATCAAAAATCCAGGCCCAATTACATGCTGTCTATACTAAACACATCTTAAAAATAGACACATACAGATTAAAAGTAAATAAGCTGAGAAAAGTATGCTGAAACTATAGACTATCTTTAATGAATATAGATATAAAATCCTCAACAAAATATTCATAGGTCAAATCCAACTATGTATATAACGAATTGTACACCAAGAACCAAATAGGATTCATCCCAGGTATGCAAGTCTGGTTCATTATTCAAAAATCAATTAATACAATCCATGACATCAATAGGCTAAAAAAAAAAAAACTTTTTAGTGGGAGAACCCTAGAGGGGAAGCCCCATCTTCCCTTGGCACACTTCTACAAAGAGACCCTATCTCCTTTCCAATACATATCTCACTACTAGGCCAAATAAGTTTGGTCAGGAAAATATCTGGTAGCTACTGCTGCTTAGATAATCATTTTTCACTCTCACAAAATCACAGGAACTAATGATGTCCCAGTCCTTCTGAAAGCAGCTGCGGCTACTAAACAGGTATTCCCTATGTGCACCTTTGTAGGCAGGGTGTAGAGTATGCTTAGTCACTGTCTTTCAGAAATCCTAAAATAAGGGGTCATTAGTCCCTGTCTTCAAGGACACAGCAATATTTTAGGTCTCTATGTTCACCACCTCTTGGTGGATCCTCACAGAAGGTAGAGGAGACTGTGCCAGCTCTACAGGGACTTGCCTGCACTCCTGTAGTCCGCTGCTTCCTACACAATTGTGGTTCCTTACCTAGGCACTGGCCACTCTCAGGCTTAGGGCTTTCTCCATTTGTGCGAGTTCAGTAGTTATGTGCACAGGGCAAGGGAAAATGCTGGGTATTTCCTCCCCCAGCCAATGACCAACAAGTACTGAAGGGTAAGCACTAGCTTCTTCAATTTTGGGTGGGACTTTAAGGGACCTACCGATTCCAGTAGGACAGGACCAGCTACATAGAACAGCAACCTGCTTGAAAACACTCCTTGCATTGGCCTCCTTTCCTTCTGCTCTCTCAAGCCCTCCCCTTCATTTGAGAGCATTTCCTGGGACCCATCCCAAATGAAATTCTACCTTCTGTATCCACATCTGGGGGAAACTAATTTATGAACAAGAATGAAGTGCCCTATGCTCTCAGACTTAAACAGTTTTTCTCTGGGAAAACTGTCTGCTTTTTAAAACCTTCCACTGCCAAAGGCCCTTAGACACCTCTGCACTGGAAACCAGACCCTCTTTGAATGTGACCTTCACAGTGTATGTTTTTTGTGCTTTCTCCACAATGGTAGCTTGACTTTTCACTTAATGTGAGTTTGGGAGGGTGGGGGAATCTGGGCTGAGGTACTCATCCAATTTGTGAGAGAATAAAGTCACACCTTTGTGTGAGAACTGGAACATTGCTGACACTTATTCTCCTTAAGTTAGTGGAAAGTTCAGGAAAGCAGTCTCAGGGCACAGCAGACATTAGGTGGACACTCAGGCAAGGATGCCAGTATGAAATCTGGGGACAATGTTATGAAGCTCTGGTTGTAGAATGCAGGAAGAGAAAATCCATGGTAAGCATGGGAGGGGGGCCTCCATGAGAGGGGACATCAAGAGAGCTAGTGACAGCCTTGTCCTCAGACAGTTTACTTGTGAGGGAAAATGATGCTCCACTCTGCAGAAAACTCCAGGAAAGTATAGAAATTCACAGTTTAAATTTTCTTACACCCTGACAGTAGGGCAGGAGGAGGTGAAATTTGTGTTCCTAAGCCCATTCCATTAGTTTAGGCCTGGTCCTGGGATTGTCACCTTTTGACAGTTCTGGCCAGCTCAGCCCAACTGAGAAAGCCCTGGGGCAATGAGACTCAGGAGCCACCATGGGATAAGTGCAGAATTGGAGAGTTAGCAGTGACGCCTGGCAATTCTGTTCAATACCTGAACTTCTGTGGCATACATGGAATTGGCCTACTGAACAAGGAGCACAGACACTAGGGCATAAGCCCAGGGAAGAGGTCCACTTGAATAGATGAGACATGGGGCTGAGTGGGGCTGAGTGGTTTGAGAACTTGAGTTAGGCAAAATGTTAGTTTGTGAAGATCAAGGATTAGCAGACTGGCCAAAACCAGGCATCCATGCTAAGTGAGATTCATTGCTCCTTTCTCTGAAGGCCCTGATATAAGGTAGGGCTTAGCTCAGTCACAGGAATCTAGAATTGGAAAATTCATAGTAACTGTGCGAGGAGATGCCTCCGTGAGAAGACAGGAAAGATACTGGATTGGGATGGTGAAGGAATACCTTGGAAGTCTATTATGGACTGAGTGTATGTTCATTCCCAATTTTCATAGGTTAAAGCCTCACCCCGAATGTGATGGGTTCTTTGGGATGTAATTAGGTTTAGATGAGGTGATGAGGATGGAGGCCTGTGATGGGATAAGCATGTTTACAAAAAGAGGATGACTTCCTCTTCCTCCCATGTGTAGATACAGCAAGAAGGTGGCCATCTGTAAGCCAGGAAGTAGGCCTTCACCAGAATTCAACCCTGCTGGCTGGCACTCTGATCATGGACTTCCAGCCTCCAGAACTGTGAGAAAATAATGTCTGTTGTTCAATCCATTTAGTCTATGGTATTTTGTTATAGCAACCTGAGCTAACACAGAACCTTTACTTCATGGAATGGGGTGTGGAATTTGAGGGAGGAGGGCAGCACGGGAACATCGCATAGGCCACAGGATGAAAACACCACAGCCTGGTGAACTTTATCAGCAAACTATGGTGGATCTGAGCTTCTGAAATGCCATCAGTATGACCTTAGTAATGAAAATGGCAAAATAATCACTCTCATCAGACAGGGATATAAACCCATGTCATCACTCCCTCCTCAGAGAGCTTTGGAGTTTACAACAGAACTGAGTCACAGACTGGGCAAAGGAAAAGCACCTTGACAAATGACATTTTTATTCTAGTTATATGCATAAAATTCAGCAGAATGTTGATTATTTGGAAAGTTTGGGAACATTTTCAATTATCAGTAACAAAGAAGTAAAGTTCAGCTATCTAAAGCAGGTACTTTGACTTCTACCAGCAAACAGACTAGATTTTTGTCCCAGGCTTTATATTTGTTATTTTTCTGGAATATTCTATGATTTGTTCAGACATTATACGATTGAAATTTTAGCATCAATTTCATATCAGTTAAGTACTTTTCCATCTGTAATAATTTGCAAACAGTAGAAAAATGCCAACAGCAATTACTCAAGGCCTTAGATGCAGATAAGACAGTGGCTGCTGATCAGAATGATACATAGCAGTTGTCAGATAGATATGTTGAAGCTTCAGTTAACATAAGAGAAAGTGATCATCTTCTCTTGTGCTCAGAAATCATTCAGTTCCTGTCACCCTCTGAATGATCTACTACTCTTAAGTCAGAGATGGCTGTGGTTGATCTAGTGATATTACCTTCTCCAGTGTTGCCATGAAGGAAAATCAAATTTAGCCTATGATAGTTTTAATATTGACCAAAAAAATTTAGAAAGCCATTGAGGCTAAAATTAACATAAGATAGCTACATATTTCATTAGAAGATGCCAGTTTCAAATATATAGCAAGCAGAAGGCAAGAAAATCTTGGATATTAAATCCCAGATACAGTAGAACTACCAGATAGTGATATAGCATCAATATCAAGTAGCTCCCCTCCCTTGATCAATAAGAGATACAGTCCAAGAGCCCCAGTGGATGCCTGAAACCATAGATAGTACCAAACCTTATATAAATTGTGTTTTTTTCCTATACATGTATACTTATGATGAAATTTAATTTATAAACAGGGCACAGAGATTAACAACTGATAATAAAGTAGAATAATTATAACAATATCCTGTAATAAAATTATGCATGTGTGGTCTCTCCTTCTTTTTCTTTCTTTTCTTTCTTTCTCAAAATATCTCACACTGCACTCACCTTCTTTTTGTGATGATGTTGGATGACCAAATGCCTGTGTGTTGAGATCAAGTAAGGAGAAAGATGTATGCATGTGATATAGTGGTAGGCTGCTATTGACCTTCTGATGGCGCATGAGAAGGAAGAGCATTTGCTTTCTCATTGCACTTGACCCTGAATAACTGAAATAGTGTATTTTAAAAGAAAACCTTGGGTAAGGCAGAGTTTGGGAGGGATTGTTACTGTAATCAGTATCTTAGCAGAATCTTAATGGGCATTACTAGAATTTGGAATCAAGAAAACACACCAAGTTCCTTTACTTGTGCTTGTAGGAGAAGCATGCAATTAGTAATCCCACTAGAGAAACCATAATTTCCTGAAGGTAACATTCAGAGAAGTTAACAGCTACCGTTAGCCTTGGAGTTAGTGCTATTTCCCACAGGGGATTGTGATAGGATGCAGAGCAGTCTGGATGATCTTCATTACCAGTGGAAAATTTGATCAGAAGAAAGACTGCAGCTAGATTAGATAGTGTGCTCACTGGTGGTAAATTCTTATTAGATCACCTAGGACAGATGGACAGATGGTGTGTGTAGCCTCAAATAATGTTTTTTTCTCCCACATCAAAGAGCCATTCAATACAGAGATGAGAATCTATGCACATACAATCAAATAACATACACATATTTTTCAAACTTTTACTATTTTTATTTTTATGTACTTATTAGAGATCTATTTATTTTAGAGAGAGAGCATAAAAGAGAAGGGCAGAAGGAGAGGGAGAGAGAATCCCAAGCAGACTGCTAGCTGTGCACAGAGCCCAATCTGGGACTGAGTTCAGGATCTGAGCTGAAACCCAAAGTTGGAGGCTTAACTGACTGCACCACTGAGGGGCCCCTATTTTTCAAACTTTTGAAAAGTCATCTCAAATGCCAACAATTACCTATTAGGACATGTTGTAAAATTTGATCTAAGTAAATATATGATTTTCCCAAGTCAGTTTTACAGATAAAAGGGGTCATTGGTAGGTAAAATTAACATAGAAGCTATTGGTGTAATTCTGACCCTTTTTAAATTTTATTTTATGTGTATGAATGAAACAGTGGAGGGTATTTATCTATGTTCCTCATTTTGACCTGTTCTTTTTTGGGGGAGACAGTCATTGCAAGTAGGATTAGGAAAGGGGGATCTGAATACTTCTTAAAATTAAAAAAAATAGTTATAGGTAAACAATTGCGCTATATATAGCTGTAATTTTATAACAGAAGGACATACAAAGGCCTAACCTTCAAAACTAGAGCATCTTTTTCTTTTATTGTTATAGAGATTGTAAAATTTATATGAGCATGCTGGAGAACTTTCTTTTGAGGTGTTTTATTTTTGAAACAATCAACAATCACTACTTGGTCACTGATGTTTGTAAATCTCCCAGGGTTTAAGCTGCAGGAGCTATGGCAGCTGTGGAACAGAGGATTATGGTTCAAGGAAAAACATTTTCTCTAGACGGATGGTGATGTCAACAGTTCTAATTGATCAGGGACAACTACAATGATGTGGGCAATAGCCGCAGTGAAGTTTGTGATTACTAGCAGTCCTTTTGTTTATGATAGAGCAGGTGCAATAGGTGATTTTGGTGGTGTTAGTTGAAGAATATTCCAAATGAAAAAGAAAATGAATGATAACATTTACTACAAGAAAAATAATAGCACTGGCAGAAGTATACTTTATAAAGAGAGTTAATTTTTCTCATGAAATCATTATTAATGATATGAAGCATATTAAGAATATTATGCATAACATGCTCTGTTAAATGCAGATTTTTAAGAGCATTTTTCTATTGTGTACTGGAAGTCTTTTTTTTTTTTTAACCATTAAAACAATTTTAACATGTTTTTCTTCTTACATATAAAACAAATGTATGGGCAAGTCTTTAATATTCCATTTTAAGACCAAAATATAATTTATTTATCATATTACTTTTGTAGCTTTATTACCATTGAGTCTGTAAGAAACATCCAAATGATGCTGGAATATATTATATTGATGGCATGCATAATTACTGAAATATAAGTATGTAAGAATAACAAACACATTTTTCAAATATATGATTCAAATACTTGAACAAATGGAATAACAAGTCATCGCCATTGTATATGTTGAATTAGTATAATCCTATTATATTTTTCATGTATTGGGCATATACATAATCATAGATTATGCCCTCTTAAAAACCATGGCTCATCAATCAGATTGCTTGTCAAACCAGATTGCTAATTTACTTGGTTTCACATGTAGTTTATCTCCCCACTTGGATCAACCTACAATCACCAAAGGACTTTGGATATGTCCTTTACTGATAGTGAATTTTAAAACTCTATTATTTTGTGTTTAGCATTTTCAAATAACTTATAATAAAATCATAATTTCCCCCAATTAATCTTAATGCTCTTGATTTATATGAATAGAGCTGGTCTTTTGAATTATTGCTCAATATGTATATGTTACCTGATTATCCAAGAAGAGAATGCATTTTTGTAGAAAAAAATGGTATCTAATCTTTAGCCAATTATCTTGTATCAGCTGTCATAGACATTGGTATTAAGGACTAAAGTGTGAATAAGCTGTCCCATGTCTTCTACAGCCCCACCTGCTAAATGAATTGTTTCACCCATATAAACAGGCAAAGCTTGGATGGTGGAATTAGATTAGTTCTAGGCCAAATTTTTCCACTTACTAGTTTGATTATTTCAGTTTCCTTATATATAACTGGGGAAAATAAGATTTGCCTCATTTCCTTACATGTAAATCATATAAATGAGGATAATATTTATTTTAATGAGTAATTGTGAGAATCAAATAAATTAATGCATGTAACACAGGCAAAATAGTCCCTGGCACATAGTAAGGTCTTAAAAATAATATTTTCATTAACATGAAATATGACATATGTAGGTGCGTATAGATATGATGATATCACAGTACAATAGTCTTACTTAGGGGCTGCTCCCAAAGACTGTCGTTAAGGAAATATATCTTAAGTACTGGGCAGAATGTTGCAAGATATATATACATGGAGAGCAGAACTTCTACTCAAAGGCAAAGTGTGTGGAAAATTAATAAGCTATGAAAGAGCATGTAGGAAGCAAGGATTGTGAGTCATGGGACAAAATGCTTATGCGATGGAGTGGGGCAGGATTTAAGGTAAGGTGCAAGCTCATAGGAAAAGTTGCTGTTGTGTTGCCTTTATTGAAGAAAAGTACATGAGAAGAAATATCAGATTTCAGAGAGGAGTAAGATAAAAGTTGAATCTGAAGCATGCTCAGCAAAAATTTCTCATACAACTCCTCTAGGACCAGCCTTAGAGAATGATGCATGGGTATAGAGTACAAAGCAAACAAGCAAAACCAGTGTTGATTTCACACACTTGGAGATAATTGGAGTTTCCACTGGACCTGTTTATATTTCTCTTTTTGCCTAATATGACACTTATTGTACTTCCCTATTTACATATTTTCTGCCACCAAAAGACTATGAGTTCCTGGAGGGGAGGGAGTTTGTTTTAATCATCTTAGCAACCCTCATACTTACAAAGTACTAACCTTGAACAGCATTTGATAGGAGTTCTAATGAAAGAATGAGTTTAAGATAGTGAACAGAAGAGGAGCCAATCTGTTCAAACTATTATAGTCTGACCCCAGTCTCTTCCCCTTAGGACTGTTTCTGAGATTGGTAAAGCTTGAAACCAGATCAGAATAGTTTGAGCAACATATGAAAAGTAACTTATTGACACTTGTTCTTCAAGTGAAAGATGGTGATTACAAGTAAATACAGAGAGTGAGGGAAAAAAAAACACAAAATTTTTTTCTCCTTTAATTTTTGTTTTTTCACTCTGTGAGAGTTGAACGTGTCAGTTGACTAAGGAGAAGTCAATGAAGTAGACATGAGGAGATACAAGGGAGAAGGGAATAAAGATTAGTTTCAGAATCATTAATTAGAAAAACTTGTTTAGGAAGATTGGCAGCAAAGCCACAACTTCTCATTCTAATATGTGGGCATCTCTTCTCTGAGCATTGCGTAGCAGTGATGATGTGTACAACATATCTCTGGACTTGAGGCAAAGGAGGAGCAAAGTAAAGGAGATGAGGGATTGGCAACAATACGATATATTGATTAGATATCAGATTGGAAAAGAAGATATAGAATACCTTTAGACCAATTGGAGACATTTAAATGTGGGCCATATATTAGATAATATCATGGTGGCAGTCTTAAATTGGGATTGATGATGATATTGGAAAAATACATTCAGAAAAAGAACATGTCCTTGTTCTTAGAAAAAATATATAGGAAAATTTAGATATGAAGTGTCAAGATGTCTGGAACTCACAAATGCTTCAGCAAAAATAATACCTAAATCAATATCTAGAAAACAAGAGAGTACTTGTAAATATGGCAAATATAAACATCTTGTTAATTTTAAATTTAGAGTCTAGGGATGCCTGAGTGGCTCAGTCAGTTAAGCATTTGCCTTCAGCTCAGGTCATGATCCCAGGGTCCTGGAATGGAGCCTCGCATCCGAATCCCTGCTCAGTGGGGAGTCTGCCTCTCCCTCTCCCTCTCCCCCTCTTTCCAGACTTGTACTCACTCTCTCCTTTTAGCTCTTGCTCTATCTCAAATACATAAAATCTTAAAAAAAAAAAAAGGAGTCTAAAGGGGGATATTAGCCATTCTTGCAATGTGTTACAGATTTGATTTTTTTCTCAAAATGGAAACTGTGGAAAGATGGCTACCTACTACCATTTTAAAGTATAAAATTATAGTATAATATTTCCAAAGCTGAACTAAGAATGTAGGTCAGATCTATAATTTTAAAAAACAAGAACTGAAATTGGCTTATTAGAACAATGATGCTTAATTGGCTTATCAGTTATATTGTTCTTATTTATAACCTTTCATATACAAAATATATACCATACTTATATGAATTCGTTTTTATAACATATAATTTGCATTTGAAAAGCAAGAAGGATATGTCACTCATGTGCCCATCATCAGCTTAAGAAGTATGATCCTCATACCCTCAGTGCTTCCCTCACTGGTACCTTTGCATTTTGCATTTTGTTTTTATAATAGAAAAACTGATTTGCATTTTGTGTTTATAATCCTGTTAACTTTATTTACTATGTACAAATACTATGAATCTATCAATAAACTTTATCCACATATATGAATCATATATATAATGTATATAAATGGTAAATAGGTGGATAGGTAGATAGATATTTTAAATTTTTTATTTTATTTTTTTTTATTTTATTTTTTTTTTTAAAGATTTTTTATTTATTTATTTGTCAGAGAGAGAGAGAGAGGGAGAGAGAGTGAGCGAGCATAGGCAGAGGGAGAAGCAGGCTCCCTGCCAAGCAAGGAGCCCGATGCGGGACTCGATCCCAGGATGATGGGATCATGACCTGAGCCGAAGGCAGCTGCTTAACCAACTGAGCCACCCAG
Source organism: Martes martes (assembly GCF_963455335.1). Taxonomy (NCBI): domain Eukaryota; kingdom Metazoa; phylum Chordata; class Mammalia; order Carnivora; family Mustelidae; genus Martes; species Martes martes. The sequence continues at coordinate 80,421,781 of NC_137891.1, read as the reverse complement.
GCGTCCCAGATATTTTAAATTTTTTAATGTTTGTTTTTCTTCACCTTATAAAAAGGTTGATGTTTTTGCCTTATTTTGTTATATTTTGCCCCCCTCCCACTCTAAGGTTGAGTGTGGAGTTTTAGAAAGTCTGCCATCTATCTAATTATGCTTTCTTTTTTTCCCCCTATTTTTTAAAAATTATGTTATGTTAGTCACTATACAGTATATCATTGTTTTTGATGTAGTGTTCCATGATTCATTGTTTGTGTGTAACAGCCAGTGCTCCATGCAATGCATGCCCTCCTTACTACCCATCACCAGGCTCACCCATAGTCCTACCTCCATCCCTCTAATTTATTTATTTTTTTAATTTTATTTATTTATTTGAGAGAGAGAGATTATAAGTAGGCAGAGAGGCAGACAGAGAGAGAGGGGGAAGCAGGCTCCCCGTTGAGCAGAGAGCCGGATGCGGGGCTCAATCCCAGGACCCTGAGATCATGACCTGGGCTGAAGGCAGAGGCTTAACCCACTGAGCCACCCAGGCGCCCTGTCCCCTTTAAAACCCTCAGTTTGTCTCATGGAGTCCATAGTCTCTCGTGGTTCTAATTATGCTTTCTCTGTAGGGATTCTGTCCCTTCTTCTGTGCTTTGAAGGTTTAGGAATCACTGTCTCTGGTGATCTCCAGTTTCACTTTGATGTACCTATGAAGATTTCTTTCTATTTACTTTGCTTTGGAGTCATAGCGACTCTTGCATATAAGGATTCATGATTTTTTTCAATTCTAAAGAAGTACCAGCAATTATTTTTTTAAAGTATGCATATTTCCCAATCTCTCTGTTCTTTCCCCTTGGTAATACATTTTAGGTGGATGTTAGATCATCTCCCCTGATTCTTCATTCTCTTACTTTCTTATATTTTATTGTTTGTCTCGCTGGAGCACTGACAGTAACTCCTTCATGTTCTTTCACTTCACTAATTCTCTCTCAGGTTACATTCACTCTGTTCTTTAAACTATTTATTGAAATTCTGATTCTGGTAATTAATTAATTGATTATTTATTTATTTATTTGCTTCTAAAAGTTCTATTCGATCCCATTTTGTATTTGCTACATAATATTTTATGTCACTGTCATACATTTAATATCTCTTCCTGTTCTAGTAATCATATTAAGAATCCTATCTATGTGGTGTCCTTGGAATTCCAGTACCTGAAGTGTTTGTAGATCATAATATGTTTATTGTTCCTTGTTTGTTGGTTTGTTATTGTGTTGACTCATTCATCATGCTCTATTTCTTCCTGTGATTTTTCACTGTGAGCCGAAGGTTTTGGGCACTCTGGGTATTTCTTGGGGTTCAGCTATATAATGTGTCACAAATATAAAATTTGCATTTGTATTTGCTTTTGCAAGGTGTCCAAGGATACTAGTAATGAGGTACCCTTTAAACTAAATTCTGTATTGGGATTTGAGGCCAGAAAGGTAGTGCGAACCTCATCTCAAACTCACCTGTAGGGCAATAATATTTACAAAATCTCAGGAGAATTCGTTCTTAATTCTTTCATTTAGAGCAAAATTCAAAATGAACAAGTTTTCTACTATAGCCCTTTGGGTGGTAGAAATGTTTTTCATGCTTACCCACTATTACAATGCCACCTCTCACCTTGCCTAGGTCCCGTCAGTCATAGGCCCAGGATGAATGCAAGCAGGGCCACTGCTTGTGCAGAGCCTTCCCACCGCTTGATTGACACTTCATTATCATTCTGACAGACAACCGAGATATTTTTTCCTCTTCTCTTATCTCCCTGGCTAAGCTTTGGCATTATTTTTTGTTTATCCATCATTTTTTTGTATGTTGTCCTGGAGAAATATTTTAGCATATATGACTCAAAGGAAAGCCAGATTTAAGATTTTTGTGTTTGTGTGTGTTTGTGTGTGTGTGTGCGCGCACACACACACACACACACACAGACGGGTATGTTTTATGGTGGAAATCTATTGGCTTTGAAATTAAGCAGACCTGGCTTGTAATCTCAGCCTCACCACTTGCTAGCTTTGTGACACTATGTGAGTTAATTATCTTCTCTGAATCTTGGTTCCCATGAGTGAAAGATTTATGTAATTTACATAATTCACTGTGACAGCATTAAATGAGATTGCATTACCTTGGAGGCTGCTTAAGGTGAAAAATAAAAGTTGGTTCCCTTCTTCTCACTTTCTGTTTTTCAACTATTTACTTGCTTTTGCCTCAGTTCCAGAACTTTATATGAGGTCATAATTTATTCCTAAAACAATGAACAATCTACTGATCTGGATATTTGTTCCTTTCTGTAGTTCACTTTGCCTATAATTTTAAATGATTATTCTGGATGAACAATTTTAACAATTTAGACAGTAGCCTTTCTGTATAAAGTTAGAAAACAACACTTGTCACCTCAAAAAAAAAAATGTTCTGTGAGTGAATGAATGATTTTTAAATACAAAGGAGTTCCATTATTATTACTTGACACCAAAGTAAAGTGTTCTTAATATGATATTTGTAAAAAAGAGTCTAGGGATATTCTAAAGATTATAGATTTATGAAGGTTATATTGCTTCCATAGAATTTTATTTTAATTAAATATGTAATATTTCAATGAGATTGAGTAAGATTTATAGGCTAACATTTGGATTGTTTTGGAAATGAAGAATCACACAAACTAGGTGAAATTAAATGTGATATTGTGAAAACAAGTTCCATATAATTTATGTAATTGCTATTCTACATGATTTAGCATAATAAAGAGTGAATTTTTATTAAAATGGTCATTTTTTTAAATGATGCATTTACAATTTTTCTCCCTTAGAACTGACTTCTTCTGTTGTTTTATGTCACAGAGAGAGAAATTTGATATTTAAAGAAATATGTTTTTTTTTTCCCCTTCACATCACACTGGAGAGGTACACGAGGAGGCCTTGCAAAAAGTCAGGATTTTCACTACAGCCCATTGAACCCCCCTTTACAATAGTGTCAGCTGAGAACTCTCAGGGAACAGTAATGAGGCATTCCTATGCCTCCAGCCATGGTTTTATCTGTGGAGGCCTGGAAAGCAGCTGGAATTCCAACTATGACCAGCAGTAACAAGGAGATTCTCACCTTATATGAGAAAAGACAATCAACAGATGCCAACCATGAAATGATACAGATGTTACAATTATCTAACAAGAATAAAGTAGCTGTCATAAAATTGCTTCATGTTTGTTACAAACAGGATTGAAACAAATGAGAAAATAGATCTTAGCAAAAGTGGAAATTGTAGAACTGGAAATACAGTTGTAATAAAAACTCAATGGATGGGCTCAACAACAGTATGGAGAAGATAGAGAAAACATTAATTAACTTTAAGATGGAAAAATAGAAATTACCTTTCTGAACAAAAGAGAGAAATTGAACTGGGGGAAAAAAATGGGACACATGGGACTCTAACAAAAGATCTAACATTTATTTCATCAGAGTCCAGGAAAAGAGAAAGAGATTAGAGCTCAAAGAGTGCTTGAAGAAATACTCACTGAAAACTCCCAAATTTTGTAGAAGATATAACTCTACACATTCAAGAAGTAGGGCAGATCTCAAAAGGATAAAACCAAGAAACCCATGTCAAGATACATCATAGCCAAATCCTGAAAACTAAAGACAAAAAAAAAAAAAAAATCTTAAAAGCAGAAAGAAAAAACGTTAACATAGTAGAAACAGGGAGGAAACAATCTCCTGCAAATGACAGCAGTTTTCCCCTAGAAGTGGTGAAGTAGTCCAAAGGCTGAAAAGAAGCAACTGTCAACCCAGATTTCTATATATGTCAAAAATATTCTTCAGTAATCAAGGGGAAACTGATGCATTTTCAGAAACAGGAAAACTAAGAAAAATTTTTACCAACATAAATATTCTAAAGAATGACTAAAAAGGACTTTATAAGCAGAAAGTAAATTAAGAGGAAAGAAATTGGAATAACACAAAGGAAGAAAGAACAATGGAAAGAGTAAAAATATGGGAAATACAATACCTTTTCTTTCTATCGAGATTTCTAAATGATGGATGAAGGTTCAAGCAAGAATTGTAGCAATGTTTAATGTGGTTCTCAGTGATCATAGAGGACATATTAAAGGCAATTATATTAGAAATAAAACAAGGTAAAAGACATAAATGAAGATAGGTATTCTTCATATGCTTTGCATTGGTAAAATATTGGCACCAGGAGACAGTGATACTACCTATAACCAATCCACTGCCTACTTAGGGTACAAGCACTAAATATGTTATACAGAGATAGTGCTCAAAAAGCACTATAGATAAATCAAAATGTAATTCTAAAAAATATACACATATCTACAGGAAAACAGTGAAAAGGAGGGGAGAAATTAACAGAGAGAACAGAGACATTACAAAATAAAATAAAATGCCAGAATTAACATATCAATTATTTGATTAAATTAAATTTAGTTTTATTTTAGTGGTGCAAACTTATAAATTAAAAGGTAGTGATTAGAAGTGTGAATTAAATAAGTAAGTTCATGCTATCCTCTCTGCGAGACTTATATCAAGTAAAATGATATAAATAAGTTGAAAATAAAATTATGAAAAAATCTATAAAGATATGTCATTAATGAAACTGTTAATTGAGAAAAGCAGACCCCAGAAAGAGTAGATAGTAATATCAGACTGAGTGGACCTTGGGGCAAAACAAAAATTATCAGGGGCAAAGGAATATATTAACATAATACCAAAAGAGCAACTTATCAGAAATGTATAGCAATCTTAAATGTGTATGAACAAACAAAAGAACTGCATAATACATGAATCAAAGAGTTATAGAAATGAAGGGAGAAATAGAGAAATCCACAGTTATATTTAAAGACTTTGACATCCTCTCTCAAAAATTGATAGGCCAATTCAGCAATATATTTGAACTCATTAACCAACCAGATCTAATGAACATTTACAGAACATAAAGCGTATTATGTATGTGTTTAAAACATGAACAGAGAACATTTATCAAGAAAGAACACACTGGGAGCCATAAAACATATGTCAGGAAATTTAAAAGAATTGAAATACAAAGTGTGTTCTTTGCATATAATTGAATCAAACTAGAAATCAAAAACAGAAAGAAGGCAATTACCAAACACTTGGAAACTAATCAATGCAATTCTAAGTAATAATGAGTCAACTAAAATGTCTCAAGGGAAATCTAAAAATACATTGAATTGAATCAAATACAGCATATCACTATGTGTGGGATTCAGCAAAAGTCGTGTTGAAAAGGAAGTAGCATTAGATGCATACATTAGAAAAGAAGAAAATTTAGAGTCAATAATGAAAACTTTCATGCAGAGGACATGGAAAAAACAAAAGCAAAATGAATATAAAACAAGTAGAATGAAGGAAATAATAAAGAGCAGAAATCAATGAAATAAAAACAGAAGGAAAAATGAATTGAGGAAAAATCAGGAGAGGAAATAAATGTAACAAAAACCAGGTTTTTAGAAAAGACTTGTAAAATTGACAAGCCCCAGTAAGACTGATGAAGAAAAGATATTGAATATATGGATTCAGTTCCAGATTACCACAGGAAAGTGAATATCACAGTAAGGCTAATCAAGTGAATTTTCTGGTTTTCCACTGTGTATAGAAGTTATGTTTACAATATGCTATCGTCTCTTAAGTATGTAATAGTGTTATCTCTTAAAAAAAAACCAATGTACATACCACAGTTAAAAATACATTATTGCTTAAAAATGCTGACTATCATTTGAACTTTCAACAAGTCATAATCTTTTTGCTTGTGGAAGTTCTTATCTTAATGCTGATGGCCACTGACTGATTAGGATGGTGGTTGCTCAAGTTTGGGTGGTTGGGCAATTTCTTTAAGACACCAATGAAGTTTGCTGCAACAGTTGACTCTTCCTTTCATGCATGAGTTCTCAATAGCATGTGATGCTATTTGATTGCATTTTACCCACAGTAGAATTTCTTTCAAAATAGAAGTCAATCTTTTCAACCCTGTCTCTGCTTTATTAACTATGTTTATGTAATATTCTATGTCTTTTTTGTTATTTCAACACTAATCACAGCATCTTCACTAGTAGTTTCCATTTCAAGAATCTATTTTCTTTGCTCATCCATAAGAAGCAACTCTTTATCTCTTCAGATTTTAACATGAGATTGCAGCTATTCAATCACATCTTCATACTCCACTTTAATTTTAGTTCTCTTGGTATTTCTACCACATCAGCAGTTACTTCCTCTATTGAAGTCTCAAACCACTCAAAGTCATCCATGAAAGTTGGAATTAACTTCTTTCAAACTCCTGTTAATGTTGATGGTTTGACCTCTTCCCATGAATCATGAATGTTCTTAGTGACATCCAGAATGGTTAATACTTTCTAGAAGGTTTTTAATTTACTTTGCCCAGATCTATCAGGGAATCACCATCTATGGCAAATACAGCCTTACAAAGTGTATTTCTTATATAATAAGCCTTGAAAGTCTAAACACCACCTTGATCTATGGGCTATAGAATGGATGTTGTGTTAGCAGGCATAAAAACAATATTAATCTCATTGTTTTCCACCAGAGTTCATGGGTGACAAAGTATATTGTGAGCAAATAATAATATATTAAAAGAAATCTTTTTTCTTATAATTTTTAAAAGATTTTATTTATTTATTTGACAGAGAGACAGACAGCAAGAGAGGGGACACAAGCAGGCAGGGGTAGTGTGAGAGGGAGAAGCAGGCTTCCTGCTGAGCAGGGACCCCCAAGACAGGGATCAATCCCAGGACACTGGGATTATGACCTAAGCGGAAGGCAGACACTTAACAACTGAGCCACTCGGGTACCCCCAAAAGAATCTTTTTTTCTAAGCAATAGGTGTCAACAGGGCGCTTAAAACATTCAATAAACCATTTTATAAACAGATGTGCTGCCATCCATAGAGTAGATTTAGCATTATTTTGAAGGTCCCTAGGATTTTTGAGTGATACATGAGTATTGGTTTCAATATAAAGTCACCAACTGCATTAGAACTTAACAAAAGAGTCAGCCTGTCTTTTGAAGCTTTGAGCCAGGCATTGACACCTCCTCTCTAGCTATGAAAGTTCTAGATGGCATCTTCTTCCAATGTAGGCAGTTTCATCTACACTGAAAATCTGTTGTTTAGTGTAGCCACCTTAAGCATGAACTTCACCAGATCTTCTGGATAACTTGCTTCAGCTTCTACATCAGCACTTTCTTCCTCATCTTCCTCCTAAGTTATGGAGATGGTTAGTTTTCTCAAAGCACATGAACCAACCTCTGTTTCAAACTTTTTCTCAGCAGGTTCCTCATCTTTCTCATTCTTCACAGAATTGAAGAGAGTTAGGGCCTTGCTATGGATTAGGCTTTGGCTTAAGGGAATATTGTGACTGGTTTCATCTTCTATCTAGACCATTAAAGTTTTTCCATATCAGCAATAAGGTTGTTTAAGTTTACGATCATTTGTGTGTTTATTGGAGTGGACTTTTAATTTCCTTTAAGAACTTTTCCTTTGTATTCGCAACGTGGCTAAGAGTTTGATGCAACAGGCCCAACCTCTGGCCTGTCTTGGTTTTCAGCATAAGTTCCTCACTAAGCTTACTCATTTCTGACATTTGATTTAAATTGAGACATATGCAACTTTTCCTTTCTCTTGAACACTGAGAGCCTATTTAGAGTTATTGATTGGTTTAATTTCAATGTAGTTGTATCTCAGGGAATAGGGAAGCCCCAAAAGAGGGAGAGAGATGGAGGAATAACTAGTTGGAGAACAGTCAGAACATACATGATATTTATTAAGTTTGATGGTTCATATGGGCATGGTTTGTGGTGCCCCAAAACAATTACAACCATAACATCAAAGACAGTGATCACAGTTCACCATAATAGACATAATTAATAAGGAAAAAGTTGGAAATATTTTGAGAATTGCCAAAATGTGACACAGAGACATAAGTGAGCAAAAGTGCCTGTAGATTTGCTTGATGCATGGGTCCCCCAAAGCCTCAGTGTGTAAAAACACACTATCTGTGAAGTGTAAGAAAGTGAAGCACAATAGAACAAGGTGTCCCTATATTATGAACAACTCTACACACCTAAGTTTAACAAATTAGGTGAAGTTGGCTAATTCTTCAAACAACTCGGGCCATATGAAACTGATTGTTTTATAATTAAGGAAATGGAATTTCCTGTAATGAAAGAACTCTATAAAAAGGAATCTCAGGTCTCAGGTGGTTTTGTTGGAGAACTCTACCAAAGAATAATTAATAAAAAATCTATAAAGTCTCCCTCCAGAAAAGAGAAGCAGAGGTAATACGTAACATTTCATTCTTTAAACTTATTTGATACCAGAACAAGAGGCAGTACACAAATTAAAACTATGGATTGATATACTTCATGCATACAGACACAAAAATTCTTGGAATGTTAGTAAATAGAATTCAACACTGTATATATGAGGAATAATACATCACAATCAAGTTGGGTTTATTCTAGGGATATAAGACTGATTTAAAATCCAAAAATAATCAGTGAAGTCAATTCATGATAAAAACTATCAGAAAACCAGGAACTTCTATAATTTTAAAGAGAATATCTACACAAATTTATAGTTAGTAACATAGTTAACACTAAAAGATGAAATACATTTCCCCTAAGTTTGTGAATAAGGCAAAGATGTCTGCTCACACCACTGCTTTCCTATGGAATACTGGAGGTTTTAGCTAGAGCAGTAAGGCATTAAAATAGGAATGGAAGGCATATAGATCAGAAAGAAAGAAATCTGTCCCTTTTTTTCTGATGATATGCTCATCTGGGTATACCTGATACTTCCTGAGTATATCAGGTGAATTTCATTGTAGGGCTTCTGGACTTGCTGGCCCTTCTCTCCTGAAATACCCTTTATCTGGATATCTTTTCACTTATTATTTTCTCACCAAAACCAGTTGTGCTCAAGTGTCATCACCTCAAAGAGACCATTTTTATTCCCTTTTCATTAGTATGAAGTTCTATCTCTCTGGCATTATTTTTCTCCAAAGCGTGCATTACCCTTAACCTGTCTCCCAATTAGAATGTGAACACCTAACAGCAGGGATTTTTGATGTTTTGTTCTCTTTTGTAGTCACAATAGATAAAATAGTGTCTAGTATGTAGTAGCAGTTATCAACTATTTGAAATATTTACCATTTCAAAAAAGGAAATAAGAAGGTCTCATCTCTCTTTGTTTTGAATTCTGTATTTAAGCTATTCTGAATAATTATCCTTTAATTGTCCCTTTCTAAAAATTTGACTTTCTTAAAATTTTTCCCTTTAACATTCCCATAAAAGTTTTAATTTTAACTGAAGTTTATTTCATTTTCCCTTCATCCAAAAACCACAGCAGAAAAGTGTCATCTCACAGAGAAATATGGTGATTGCATGCACAGACGCAGTACTTCCAGTTCAAGTATGAAGACAGGGTATCCTGCGTGGAAATCGGCTGAGTAAAGCTCAGTGTGTGAAGACTTGACTTAGAGCAAATCTGTATTTCACTTTAAGAGAGGCATAAAGCAGAGGAGAATGAAAAGAAATTTCAGCTGGAAGCGGGCAACAATTTGGTGGGGTGAGAGACAACTGACAATAGATTAGAGAAAGCTAAAATCTCAGTGCCTGAAATGGGGCTGCTAACATAGGCAATGTGAAGTAGTCAAGCCCGAACTTCACTTCACGTGGCACAAAAACTCAAGAATTTAAAGCCTAAGAGTCCAATGAAGTCCTAGGTTCAGGAAGGGCTCAAGACAGAAACTGAATCTCTGTGTAAAGTTTTAAAGAACTGGATTGCCTTTCTTAGTTCACAAATCCTCATTCCCCAGTCTGTCCCTAACAGTAAGCAAAGATGAAATTTGCTTTTAAAGGGTGAACCAGAGGCTCAGGGAATATGGCTGTAGTGGGGCATTTCACTGAAAATTAAGGAGACAGAAACAGTGAGATGAAGTACCCCAGTGACCCTCTTTCACATCACTCCCTCCCCAGAACATAACAGGGAGCGAGTTTAGTCATTGGCTAGTTTGAATAATTGCAGCAAGCTTGAGGCATAGGCAGTTCTTAGCTCTTAGGTTCTTAGTTGTCTGGTGCCAGGTCATGAGTGATTAGGGCAGATGGGTAGTGACCCTGAGAGTGAGAGCCCAGTCAGGGAGGTGGTTGGGTGTGGACTTAGTTTGCTATTCCAGAGGCGAACTGTCCCGCTTCAAACAAGGGTCTCAAACTGGGCCAAGACTAGCATTAAAAACAAAAACAAAAACAAAAACAATGTAACAGGGTATTGTTTCTTCGAGATCCTCTCAACAAAACAAACAAGGAGATTGTGTGTGTGTGTGTGTGCACGCACGCGTGTGTGTAAACCAACCTAAAACAAGGATCTCAGGAAAAGCAAAAGTCAAGATTAATATTATTACTGTAATTTCCCTCTAAATTAGCATGATGACAAAGGCAACTATCACAACCATTATTTAATGGTGTTATAAAATTAAAAGCTAATTCCACTAAGATATGAAATACCACAGAAATATAATCATTATTATTAATATCAATATTTATAAATGTATAAATCCCTTTTTGAAAACTAGACTATTGAAAACATAAAATAAACAGTGGTTATGTACATTTTCAAAATTATTTTCATATAATGATTCAAACATATTCTAGGACAAATAACTTGCTCAAATGTTCTTTTATAATCTGCCTAGAGGTTTTATGGGTATGACATATTCAAACGCAATTTATTAGGTGATTAAAAGTGAGTGAATCTTTGTTCCACATGACCTTTTAGATATATATGTGTCTGAAACAATTAGAAATCACAGTGTAAATTTTTCAGTTAGGGAAAGATTAGATTAAACAAAAAGAAATAGCATGCTTAATACAGGACTTCTCAGAGCTGTCATAATCTTAATAAGTGTTAGAAAATAGGAGACAGAATGGATCAGGGGACAACCACATGGGTGGTTGTTCACAGTGCCTGGATTTCAATCCAAAGGATTCACCACTGACTGAACTTGGCCACATTAATTGACATCACTTTACCCCTTGATTCCATTATAGATGCTCATTTGTCAGAACAAAACTATAAAGATAAGATTTCAGTTTCGTAGGTGGTGGAGAATATGAAAGTGGAAAGGTGCCATTCCGTTCTCTGCAATGGTACCTTTAAAAATAAACAGGAAATTTTTAAATTTCAAACAACTCCCATGTCTAATTGTTAATTCAGGAAGGACTCACTACAAATTATATTTGCCAACAGGCTTTGGGGAATGTCAGCCTCCCTTTTCCTCTACCATCAGCTTAGCAGAAGGGTCCTGAGGGGTTGCCAAGGAATAAAACCAAAAAGAAGGAAACAAGGTACCCCAGATGTCCTTTACATATTATCCCCACAAGAAACCATAAAGATGAACATTTTTAAAATATATTCTCCTTAATTGCTTAGATTTTGTGAAATTATCTAGGGAAGTGAGTTTAATGCTTAAGCCTTCTCAGAAAGGATGCTATTACTTCCTTAGAACAAAGGAGTTCTAAACTCTAAATAACATTATTCATTGAAAATATATTTTTTAAGATTTTATTTATTTATTTGACAGACTGAGATCACAAGTAGGCAGAGAGGCAGGCGGGGGAGGGGAGGAAGCAGGCTCCCTGCTGAGCAGAGAGCCTGATGCGGGGCTTGATCCCAGGACTCTGGGATCATGACCAAAGTTGAAGGCAGAGGCTTTCGCCCACTGAGCCACCCAGGCGCCCCCATCGAAAATAGTTTTTAAAAAGAATGAAACACTTGGGCGCCTAGCCACCCAGGCGCCCCCATCGAAAATAGTTTTTAAAAAGAATGAAACACTAGGGCGCCTAGCCACCCAGGCGCCCCCATCGAAAATAGTTTTTAAAAAGAATGAAACACTTGGGCTCAGTGGGCGAAAGCCTCTGCCTTCAACTTTGGTCATGATCCCAGGGTCCTGGGATCAAGCCCCGCATCAGGCTCTCTGCTCAGCAGGGAGCCTGCTTCCTCCCCTCCCCCGCCTGCCTCTCTGCCTACTTGTGATCTCTCTGTCAAATAAATAAATAAAATCTAAAAAACAAACAAACAAACAAAAAACCAAAAACACTTAGGATTAAATTTGCAAATTACAAAATATATATTCTGAAAACGAAAAACAACAACCAAAAAACACTGAAAGATATTAAAGAAGCTCTAAATATATGGAAAGGCATTCTATTTTCCTGAGCTCCAAAACGTAATGACGTGTTAAAATACTAGTAATCTCCACATTGATTTATAGATCAAATTCCATTAAAATCCAAGCTTACCTCTTTTCAGGAATAGACAAACTAATGCTAAGATTCATATAAAAATGAAAGGGACTTAGAATAGCCAAAACTATTTTGTAAAAGAAAAATTTGAGGCACTCACACTTCCTGATTTTAAAAAAACTTAGCAGTTTTAGAGAAGTGGTAATTTGGACAGTGTGAGATATGTCCACATATGGCATATGGATAGTGATACAGTCATTGAAATAAAATTCAGAGTTCAGAAATAAACCTTCGTATTTACAATCAATTAATTTTTAGGGGTGATAAGACCAATGGGGAAAAATTATCTCTTCAGCCAATTGTGTCAGATTAACTGGATATCCACATGCAAAATAATGAATTTGGGAACTTACACCATTACAAAAATTAACTCAAAATGGATCAAAAATCTAAATATAAAAGCTAAAAATATGAAACTCTTAGAAGACAACATAGGTATAAAATATTGTGACACATTCAAAGGGTTCAAGGGGACATTTCTCCCAAGAAGGTATATAAATAACCAATAAGCAAATGAAGAGATGCTCAACCTTGTTAGCCATCAAGGAAATATATATCAAAGCCACATGAAATACTTTATAGCCACTGGGGTGGTTATAATAATAAAGATAGATAAAGGCAAGTGTTAGTGAAGATGTGGAGAAGTTGGAATTCTCAGACACTACTGGTAAGAATTGTAAAATGGTATAGCTTCATTGGAAAACATTCTAACAGTTCCCAATTTCACTCTTTAGTATAGGGTCAAAGGAAAAAAGCACTTAGGTACATACAAAATTTGCACACGAAAGTTTATAGCAGCATTATTTATAATAACCAAATAGTGTAAACAACCTAAATGTCTATCAGTGGAGGAATGGATAAATAAAATGTGGCATACCCATGTGGTGGAATGTCATTAATTTAAATTAATATTTAATTAATAAAAATTAAATATTGATACATGCTACAACATAGATGAACTTTGAAAATATCATGGTTAGAAGCCAACATGAAGGACCGTACACTGTGTGACACCATTTATGTGAAATGTCCATAGTAGGCAAATCTATAGAGATAGAAAGTAGATTAGTAGATCTACTAATTAGTTAGATTAATTAGTAGATAGTTAGATAATTAGTAGATCCCTAAGGCTAGGATAGGCTTTAAGGGTTGAAGGATATGGGGTTACATTTTGAAAAATGCCAATATTTTAAATTTGATTATGGTGATAGATGCATAACTGTGAATATACTAAAATTCATTAAATTGTATGCTTTAAATAGTTGGTTTTACGGTATATGAATTGTATTCCTGTAAAACTATTTTTAAAAGGATGAAAGATAATCTATATATATTCCTATATCTTTAAATATTTCTGTGTGTAACCATCTGTATCCACATTACACTAAGCATGAGTTCATACTGCAATCTTTAACTGTCTTCCATTACACAATGGAGTGTTTTAGCCTTTTTCCCTTGCTGTAAATTCCCACTCCAACAGTAAGAAACTGGTTGTTCCCATCTACTATCAACTTGTTTAATTCATATATATATAAATGTATATATATGATTATATGTGTATACATATATATTATATACACACATATATATTATATACGTGTATATATAATATAATATGTATAATATATGCACATATATAACATATATGTGTATACATATAATATATATGTATACACATATAATCAGAATTATTAACCATACCTTCATGTAAAAGAGCTTTCTCAACCAGAATAACCAGAATACAGTACCATGTGCAGTCCCTTTTGACTTTAGTCTTCAGCTTTTTGTCTTACTGATTCCATTCCTTTCCAAAGTTACCTAGTTCAGCACATTTACCGGTATTCCTTTCAAGGAGATTGTAGCAGACATTTTAAATGCAATGAGATTGTTTTGTTACAGCTGCATTCCCTCTTTGGATCCTCTAACTTCCTAAATGACTATTCTAAATGAATCTCTATTAAGATGCATTCTTTGTTCTCTAAAGTTTTATGTGCTTTGACTAAAGCCTAACGTCATGTACCCATTATTGTAATATCAAAAAGAATAGTTTCGTTACCCTGTAAATCTCCTGTTCTTCATTTATTCAGCCCTTCCCCCCTCTCCCTGAATCCCTGGCAACCACTGATCATTTTATTGTCTCTATAGTTTTGTCTTTTCAGAGTGTCATATAAATGGAATCAGAATATGTATCCTTTTAAGACTGGCTTCTTTTACCTAGTGGTATACATTTGAGGTTTCTCCATGTCTTTGTGAAGCTAGACAGTTATTTCTTTCTACTAGTGAGTAAATATGTCCTTGTATAGATGTACCACACACAGTTTTGTTTGTTTCTTTATCCATCCTATGGATAAAGTGCATCTTGGTCACTTTCAGATTTTGCCAATTATGAATAAAGCTGTTACAAATATTTTTATGCAGGTTTTTAGGTAAATACAAATGTTAAAATTAGTTGAATAAATATGTAGGAGTGCAGTTCCTATGTAATCTTTTCAGACTTCGTTGAGCTCTGTGAGAAACTACAAAACTCTCTTGAATTCCGACCAGCAAGGAGGGTGAATTCTTATGATGATATATCCCACTTGATATTGTCAATGTTTTAGATTTTAGCCATCCTAGTAGATGTGTAATGTTACTTCATTATTTTAATCTGCAATTCCTTAATAACAAATGATGTTGAGCATCTTTTCATATGCTTACTTGCCATCTGTATATTCTTTGATGGGGTGCTTGCTCAAATATTTTGGCAACATTTTAATTGGATTGTTTATTTTCTTGCTAAGTGTTAAGAGTTCTTCATATATTTTGGAAACAAGTCCTTTACCAGAATGCATTATGCAAATATTCTCTTTACATCTGTGACTTTTCATTCTCTTAACCATATCTTTTACAAAGTAGATGTTTTTAATTTTAAAATATTTTAACATCAATTGTTTCTTTTTATGGATCATGCTTTTGATATTGTATTGAAAAGCGCATTGCTAAACCCAAAGTCAGAGATTTTCTCCTGTTTTCTTTTAGACTTTTTATAATAATAGTGTTTATGTTTAGATCTGTGATCCATTTTGTGTTAATTTTTATGAAAGGAATGGCATCAATGTCTAGATTGCTCCCTTCCTTCCTTCCCTTCTTTCTTTCTCCTTCCTTCCTCCCTCTTTCTTCTTTCATTTTTTTTTTTTTTGGTTGTTGTAAAGACTATCCTTTCTTTTTGCCATTGAATTGCCTTTGTTTCTTTGTCAAAAATCAGTTAACTGCATCTGCATGTTTGCCTTTGCTTTGTTTTGTTTTGTTTGGGGGCATTCTGTTCTATTCCAATAATCTATGTGTTTAGTCTTCAAAAACTTCATGATGTCTTAATTACTGTAGCTTTGAGTAAGTCCTGAATCAGGCATCCTGAGTCCTCCAACTTTTTCTTCTACTTCAATATTGTGGTGGCTATTATGGGTCTTTTGGCTTTCCATGTTAACCTTAGAAACAGTGTATTAATATTCATAAATAACTTGCAGAGATTTTGGGATTGGGATGGCATTGATTTTATAGATCTAGCTGGGAAGAGTTGAATCCTAAAAATACTGAGTCTTCTAGTGCATGAATATAACATATCTCTGTTTTAATCATCTTTGATTTCTTTCTCCAGAGTTTTGTAGTTTTCCGTATATAAGTTCTCACTTATTTTGTTAGATTTATACCAAGTATTTCCTTTTTTGTGAGCTATTGTAAATGATATTGTGATTTTCATTTCAAATTTTAATTTCTCATGGGTGATGTATAGGAAAGCAATTTATTTTTGTATATTTTTTGTCTCCTGCGACCTTGAACAATTATTTATTATTCCCATGAGGATTTTATTGATTCTTTGGGATTTTCCAGATAGACAGTGACTTTTGCTTCAGATTATTGCCTTATTGCACTAGTTGAGACTCCAAGCACAATGTAAGAGGAGTGATGAGACGATCCTTGCCTTTTTCTTGATTTTAGAGGGAAAACATTCAGTTTCTCACAATTCCCTCTCTTTTTATTACAATGTACCCTGATTTTCCAGTTTCTTTTTTTCTTTCATCCCAATTCTCCATCCCATCCCAGTCCCGTTTGTAAGGTTTCATAGGTGAGATAAACATGACACCAGGCAAGGTAGGTGCAAGGCAAGATTTATTAAAGGCACTCTCTGGGGAAGTTTCAGGAAAAGGGGAGCCAGGAAAGTTGCACCAGGAGGAGGTGGGCACTCTTGGGCGAGGTTCCTCTACTCCAGAAAGGGGAGGGGGGGGAGTCTCACTGGGAGGGAGGTGGGGTGGTGTCTTTTATCAGGCCAAGGCAGGGCATGGGCTCACATCCATATATGGTAGGGTATTTGGTGATTGGAGGGTATGGGGTGGGGGGGTGTCCTGATACTTCGGTTTCCTGCATAGGTATCGGGTTACCTATGGAGATGTGACCTGGGCATACATCCTTTTGGTGGGAGAGTCAAGGGTTAAGGAAAGGTGGGGAAGGGAGGCTGGAAGATGGCGGGACCTGGCGGTCATTTCTGTTGTTCCTCCTGCACTCCCGGAGCCCGCCTACTTAACACCGTTGTTATAGTGAAATCAGAGATACCTTCATTTAAATCATGATTTGGATCTTGTCAAATTAATATAACTCTTTTGTATTTAGTTTTCTCATCTAAATTAGAAAAACATTGTCTATCCTAAGTGCTGTTATGATGATTACTTGGGAAAATACTTGCAAAAAACTTTTCGTTTTTCACTTAATGCATGAAATCCTAACTTTGGTATAGACCCTATACTAAATTCTTGGAATTCAACTGTGAATAAGCCTCAGCTCTCAGAAAAAATAGTTGATAAAAAAATTCAAGGTCACAATGTATTTTAATAATTATATGTGCTATGAAACCTGTCAGTTCACGTATTTTACTTTCAGTACCTAGAAGCTACCATTTTTATTATTATTCTTTTTTCAACTTTTTATACTCTTCTTGAACCATCAAAAGAACTAATGACATTCCCTCTTTTCTCATATATCTTCTTTATTTCCACCCCACATAATCAGTACAAACAATTCTCCTTTTGATAATCTCTCTAGTTTCTGCACTGTTCTCACTGCTCCCTTCTCTCTTCAACTACATATCTCAAACATTTCTATACTTGGGATATACCATAACAACACTTTGTGTTTGGTATCATGTATATTTTGGTTATAGTTCCCATATAGTTCATACAGCATACATGGAGTATTTCAAATATAATAATCCAGAGGGCAGGGGTGACAATAATTTGATTTTTACGTAAAACAAATGAAGCATTTAAAACAAGTTTTTTTTTAATAACATTTATGCTGATTATTTAGGTATACAGCCCATTCTTTTTTTTTTTTTTAAGATTGTATTTATTTATTTGACACAGAGAGAGACAGAGTGAGAGAGCACAAACAGGGAGAGCAGCAGAGGGAGAGGGAGAAGCGGGCTCCCCACTGAGCAGGGAGCCTGGCCTGAGGCTCTATTCCAGGACCCTGGGATCATGACCTGAGCCAAAGGCAGACACTTAGGCAACTGAACCACCCAGGTGCTCCTACAGCGCCTTTTTATAAGTCCATCCTTTACATTTTATAAGGAATAGGAAGATTAAAGAGAGGCTTTTTGTATATGTAAGTATATCGAATACTTGTCTTGATTTTGTGTTCTAAAGAAGAAAATAACCAATAATGCATTAGTTTCCTGAAGGATAGGGCTTTGTTACTTAGGCAATGTCTTTATGACACCCCAGATGTAACTAAATACAACTTCAGATCAGCTTTCAGATATTCTCTGATTTATGAGGTGAGCAGCTGAAACAATTCATTACATTGCATAAAAAAAAAAAATTTGGTGGGGACAGTAGGGAAGAACCAAATGTGGAGAGGTGGAAAGGGGATAGAGGGTATAGCTAACACAAACATAGAGACAGTGGGAAGAATGTCGGGAAGGTGCCCACTGGGAACAGTTGTTTTGCCATTCTATACTTCCCACTACATGCAGTGATAAATTTAATATTTTGGCTTAAAACACGAATTTGTCTTGCTTGTTTCTCCTTACTTTCTTAAAAAATAAGCTAATGAAGCAATAGCATATAAAGGTGTTGGCTGGGATTTGCATGTATGTGCATGTGCCCATGTGTTTAAAATACATTAAAATAATTGCTGTCTCTGAGATTTTCAGCTGTTATTGCTGACTTTCTAGTCTCCAAACTCCTTTCTCCCTCAGCAATTTTGTATCTGATTTGGAACATGTTCTAAATATTCTCCACCAAAGATTGGAAAATAGGCTTGTAGAGAAGGAGTAAAGACATTGCATAGACCTTTGATCACCCTGGCATGCTTTGTTGTCCCTTCAAAGAAAAGCAGTGTTTCAGTATACGTTTGGCTGGTTAATAGAATTTACTTATCAAGTTGTCCTTGTGACTAATGATTTCTGTGCAAGATGTTGTAGGAAATTTAGGTGAAGAGATTTACTAATAAAATACATTTTCTTTGACAGACTGACTTCTTTACTTTGAGAAAATAAAGATGAATCTTTATTTTAAGGAGTCAAGAATTTGTTCCTTATAGACGTGGAATTAAAAAAATAACTACTATCTAAGAAGCTGTTTAGTTTGATAGGCAGTTTTGTGAAAGCAGTTTGCTTATCCATTTTATAAGAGTAAAGATAACCATTTACTTGGCTTATCCTTGAGCTGAGACTTCCAGTATTTGAGTTACTCTGTGATGTAACTATTAGAATACAAAGTGGATAAATATTAATCAGATATTTAAGTGACTATTAAATAAGAATATATGTCTAGAATAACAGATTGTGTGTATTTGTGTCTGTATGTGTGTGTGTGTGAGAGAGAGAGAGAGTATTAATTAAGTTTCTACTCTATCCTGGGGTCCTTCACAATTACTAATCCTCAAAACAAAGCTGTTACTGTCTTGTTTATCACCATTTTACAGATTAGGAAAAAAAGATTCATAGGGATTAAGTAATTTTCCAAACATATTAAGTTGTGGATACTTGAGTCATTGATAGATTCTTTGATTTCAATTCCATTATTTTCAATTTATAGCTTTAATCAATCCTTTAATGAGAAATAAACAAAGATTACTTAATTTAACACGTTCCTCTTACCTTGTCCAACAAAAGGACATTTCCAATAAATATGTAATTTATTTTAAATTAGATTTTCTGTGTGTATAATGCATATGCCCACTTTCCTTTTTGCTTTTGTACGTGAAGTTATGCTTACATACGTAGATATTGCAATATAAGTTCTAAAGTACTGTTTCTTCCCATACTTGTGATCCCAAAAATGGGGAGTGATACAATAGTTGGCTTACAAATAAAAAAGTAGAGTTTTTGGTATTATTTAACATGAATAATGTGTTTTATATTTCATGTTGCTTTGCATACATTGTAATACACCTATAAACTTACTTTGTGTAAATATTTTTTTTTCTTTTTTTTGTGTGTGTGTAAGTAATTTTAATGTTGATTTGAAAACGTACTTAGAGGACAGGTTTTAAGAGTGAAATCTATAGTTTTAAAATAGGTCAAATTACTTAGGACATGACAAAAAGGAAGAAAATTGAGATAACTAAATGTTATTCATTTGTACTAATAGTTTTTTTTCTTATGCACCAATCTCCAACCATAAATGTTTATTTTTTAATTCAAAATAAATGATACCTCAATTTCTGGCATAGTGGTCTTGTTCTTTAAACATTTTTTGCTTTTATTTATGAAATCTAAAAACATGGCTAAATGAAAGTATCTTGTAACTGCCAACATGATGAGGTTTTATACTATACTATCTTAAAATATTTAGGGAGAACTATCAGAAGCACACATTATCCAGATTTTCTCTTTGTTCTTTTTATAAACTGCTCCACATAGCCCCTCTAAAACCAGGCAGTAAAGGAAAGAATCAATAAGAAAGAGAGCATAGCAAATAAGCTGGGCATTTGCAGGGAGAGACATCTATGCCAAGTACAGCAGGAGAAAGGGGAGGGAGTCTTAAAGTGTTATGGATAGGGGGAGGTTCAAAACATAAGTAAGTTGAGAAGGTAATAAATAAAACTTTCAACACACTTCCAGAATATGCATTATGTAGAAAGGATTGCCCTAAAACAGAGTAATACTGATTTTTTTTAAATTAAAGGATTTGTTCAAATGTGGATTTTTGTGATTTTTGTTTTAGACTCTAGTGATTGAATTACTTTTACCATTGTTGAAGGAAAAAGATAATTGATTTTGAAAATTGATAATTCCATTGTCATTATTAGTTAGGTATAAAATCCATTCTTTTCCAAATAAACAATCATTATGAACCTGGTTTATCCACAGTTTCAGTCCTAGATACACACATGAATCATTTATGTGCTGGGACATAGCAGCGTCCCAGCTCAGCTCTCAGATTTCCACAAGCAAGATGACTTGGTACTGAAGGAAATAAGACCTTGGTTGACAAAGATAATATTTCCCATTGACACAGAGTTATTTTTTTTGTAACTCAAACTTGTCATTTCTTAGACAACAAGAATACATAGTGTGAAAACGAGAAAATGAGAAGATAAAAGTTAAAATTCCAAAATATGTCCAGAGAGTCATGGAAAGGAAGTTTAATAACTGTACAGTCCCTTTTATCTAGACAAATAAATTAACCTTTGATTAAAAATTACAAAATGATCCATTTGTTGCAAAAATTAAAGCCTGTTTGGTGTCACAAAATATTTCTTTTTTAAAGGAACAAAAACAGAACCGAGAGGAGGAAAATGGTGTGTAAGTCTATTATTGTGAAATTCTAACCTCTTTTAAAATCCTGTCTTTCAGGAAAGAACGGTGACCATTAGAAGACAAACTGTAGGAGGATTTGGATTAAGCATAAAGGTATCCTGTCTTTTCAGTCTATGCTCAAAGGCCATGCTGTAAAGCCTGCATTTTTGTGTATTTTGATTTTTTTGCTGATTAATAATTAGATAAGAATGGCTATAGCAAACTGTTCAATATTTGGAATGAGATGTAAAATAGGTAGGTTCTCACAAAACCTTGGGCAACTTTTGATTTAGAAATTCTCTTAGAAAAAGTACTTGGGAATTTTACCTGACCATGACCTATTTCCATGACCTATTGAACATAGGTCATTCACTCTCTCTGGTGTCATTTAACATGTCAGATATTGTGTTATAATATGCATGTCTTCCTCTAACCAGCCAGAATAGGAGCCACTGCCCTTTCAGTGAATGGAGCAAGAACAAGTTTTAAACTAATAATAAATAGTTAACACTTAGTTGGATTTTATTCATCTTTTTCTTTAGTTAGTTTTCCTTTTTTTAAGAAACCAACAAATTTTCATATCACGATGCCAAGTATACAGGACAGACAGAATTTTAGCATCTCATTTATTTTAAAAATGACCATACCTGTTCACTTCCATTTATTATTAAATTTTAAAGGCCTCTTTTCCTCCTGTATATGGTTGACTAGTAAAGATGTACCATATCTGCAATTTGCCATCACTGAAACTAAACAGAAAATTTGAAAGGGTGAGAAATTACATAAATATTATAAAAGTTAACTCAATGTCTTTAAAGGCCCTTTAGAAATCTACATCTCTGCATAGATAAATGAAACTTAACTTTATCTTGACCATTGGGTTAGGTATATTGCCTATGTAGGGTGAATATCATACATCTCAGGTATATATTTCATGAAATTTTAACACAACTCAGTTTATATATGCTTGGAAAGTGGAACTCTAAATTTGGTGATTATCAGTTCTAGTTGACATTATGGAAATGACTAAGAAAAATGTACCTGTGTGGAATAGCATTGTGTTGTCAAGTGATAAGAATATCACTACATAAAGTGTTAGTTTTAAAATATTTATTTAACTTTCCTTTATCTATCGTCAGCTAAAACCAGGAAGGTTTGCAGACCAAGTTAATAGGATATGGAAATTATTTTTGTTTTTGCTGTGATATTTATTGGGATTGCTTGAAGGATTTAAAGTTACCACTAAAGACAGTAAAAAGTCCATGAATTAGAAAAAAAAGCTAAGTGTGAATAAAATCCAGTCGTGAGAGTTGGTTTCATTTGAGATAAGCATTTTTGCCTAGCGGGCCTGACTCACTCTTTCTTCTTTTCTTTCTTTCTTTCTTTCTTTCTTTCTTTCTTTCTTTCTTTCTTTCCTTCTTTCTTTCTTTCTTTCTTTCATTTATTTGAGAGAGAGAGAGAGAGTGTGTGTGTGTGTATGTGCTTGAGCAAGGGAGGGGGCACAGGAGAAACAGACTAGGGGAGTGCAATATGGGACTTGATCTACTACCCATCAGGAGATCATGACATGAGCCCAAATCAAGAGTTTAACACTTAACCAAATAAGCTACGCAGCCACTCCAACTCTGTTTCTGATGGTGGAGCTACATTAGTTTTGTGTAGGCTGGAAATGTTCTTTTCTATTTTTTTTCCCTATTTCCATTTATAATTTAAAGCCAATAATACAGTGTAATTTATTTTTACTAAAATGGCACAGTTTTAACCTAGGCAGTTTTTAAAACATCAAGAATGAATTATATCCATTTAACATTTTCATTATTCCAATCCAACTGAAACTCCTACACCTAACTAAATAATTTTTTAAATCAAATGTGTATAGTTTACATTCATAATATTGACCACTAAAGCAGTATTTTATTTTATTTTTATTTTTTAATTTTTATTTATTTATTTGACAGAGATCACAAGCAGGCAGAGAGGTAGGCAGAGAGAGAGGGGGGAAGCAGGCTCCCTGCTGAGCAGAGAGCCTGATGTGGTGCTCGATCCCAGGACCCTGAGATCATGACCTGAGCCGAAGGCAGAGGCCTTAACCCACTGAGCCACCCAGGTGCCCCAAAAGCAGTATTTTAATTGTGATTTGTGCCATATATTAGGAATTCTAACAAAAAAGGCAATTCATTTACAATTCTTATGACACACTAACCATAGATACTAAAATTAATATTTTTATATTACCCAGTCATTCTGAAAAGATTCCTTTTAGGGTTTTGCAATTTGCTTAATACTTACCTCTGACACTTGCTTTTTTAGTTTTAAACTATCTTTCAGGGTACCTGGGTGGCTCAGTCAGTTAGGTGTCTGCCTTTGGCTCATGTCATGATCGCAGTATCCTGGGGTCAAACCCCAATCCCTGCTCAGTGGGGAGTCTGCTTCTCCTTCCCCCTGCTCTTGTGCTCTTGCTTGTTCACTCTTGTTCTCTCTCTCTCTCCCCTTCCCTCTCAAATAAATAAAATCTTAAAATAATAAGCTATCTTTCATTCTGTTAATGTGTGTGCATATATATATATACACATATATATATTTCATGTTATATATATATATACTATATATGCAGAATGAACATTTAAGAAATCATTTTAGCTTAAATGCAGAATTAATATTTTAATACTCACCATTTATTTTCTTATGTATTTATTTGTGTACCTATTGCTGGAGCATATTTGAGCCAATAATACAATTATTCACATAAATACATAAACATATATCTTATCCTTATTTGCTTCAGTTAAGTAATCACTTCTGGCACACATTGGAGATTTTGCAGTGAGAATTATTGACTTAAAACCTGATATATCTCAACTGGAGATAAAAGAAGGAAGAGTGCCTGTTGGACAATTAAAGAAGCTTTAACCAATATAGTGAGGACTCCTGCAGGTGCTCCTGAATTTCACTATACTAAGAACATATGGTGATGTTATTTCAATTTTACCTTCTAAAAAATTGTTTGTAAAAACCTAACTAAAGGGTGAAAAATGTTTTTCTTTCTTTCTTTCTGTCAGAAAACACTAAAACACTCCAACATGTGCTGTTACAGGTCAAAGCCAACTGGCCATGCTCTGTGCTCCTGACAAATCTTGGCTCATGGGCCTTTCCTGCCACCATCACCATCGTGCATGGTGGCAACTCCTCAGTTTTCCCATGCGGTGGTCAGTGCTACAAAAGTTGGTGGGCAACATCACAGGCTTCTTTCATAGCATCTTTCTAATGCTTTATTTATTAACGTGCCCTAGTGGCTATAGTCTATGGGCAGAATGATGTCCTTGAAGCTACCAATGTCCTTTAAGCCTTGATGTTGCCTGTTCATGTACAATGTTCTTATTCCCCAAAACTCTCCAGGCAGAGATTCCCCTATAACGGTGGTGAAATAAAAGGGAGCCTTTACCTTCTTTTATTTTCACTACCTTATTATTGAGACGATATATCTTAGGGATATTAAAACTTCAGGGATAAAAGTTTGTGGCTTAGTCCAAGGTGGCTTAGAGATTGAGGTAGTCATATGTCGTATGTCTGATACTAGGTGTTTATAATTTGATATCTTCCCTTGAAGGACAATATGATGTAGTGCATGTTAAGGAGAGTTTCCATCTCAAAATTTCCTAAAAATCTTAAGGAATAAGAGAAAAACATAAATAAAAATGAAAGATTATATTAGATCTAAATTTCTAAAAATATATTTAAGTTTTAACCCATTTTCCTTTCTTTTTTTTTTTTTAAGATTTTATTTATTTATTTGACAGACAGAGATTACAAGTCGGCAGAGAGGCAGGCAGAGAGAGAGGGGAAAGCAGGCTCCCTGCTGAGCAGAGAGCCCGATGTGGGGCTCGATCCCAGAACTCTGGGACCACGACCCGAGCCGAAGGCAGAGGCTTTAACCCACTGAGCCACCCAGGCGCCCCAACCCATTTTCCTTTCAAATTTTGTTTATTTCTTCTCTTACTATAGTTTTGCTTTTTTCACCTTAAGAAAATTTTTGGTTTGCATTATTAGGACTTTCTTACAAGATCTAAGACTCTCCTTTGAAAAGCCACATTTATTAATATTTTAAATCATATCCAAAGTTACTAGACCCTCAGTGTGGACACAGTTACCTAAGAAGAGCTTTGGCATCAGTTACATTGAAATTTAATGTAGAAGTCAGACAAATTTATTTTTTAGATCCTAAAATCCCTTTTTTTTCCATAACAAGAGTGTTTTAAAAGATGTATTTATTTATTTATTTATTTATTTATTTATTTATGAAACAGAACACATGGGAATTCACGTGTGCAGGAGTTGGGAGGAGGGGCAGAGGGACAGAATCTTCAAGCAGACTCCCCACTGCGCACAGCCCTCCCCAGGGACCCATGAAATAAAGACCTGAGCCAAAACAAGGAATCAGTCACTTAACTGACTAAGCCACCCAGGCACCCCATAACAGGAGTGTTTTATAATGGAAAGGTAGAGATGAAAATTACCTATGCATCTATGTTAATTCTATAGGAGGGCAAAGCAAAACAAAACAAACAAAAACAAAATCCCACGATGCAGAACCAAGGACCTGTGGGGACGTGACAGACTTGTGCTAATGCTCCATGTGGCTAAGCAGGTGTCCTGACAAGTAGAGCCACCACACACAAGGCTGACTATCTTGCTCATCTTCCCTTCCTCTGGTTTAGCTAAACTTTGGTCTTCAGCTCCTAAAAAAGGAAGGGATTCTTTTTAACCCCTAGGGAGCATGCCTATCCCTGGATTCCTGCTAGTTTTTACTTTGTTCTCTCAGTGCAGTTAGCAAATCAAGTAGGAGCAAATGCATAATTGAACCAGGGAATAATGAGGTGAAATTTGGAGGTACGATATTCACACCTCTGTTGTCATCAAATAGCATTTCATCCACAAGCACCTACTTCAGAACACCTAAATAGAAATTATGGTCATACTTTCTGATCAGAAACTTAGTCATGAAGCACTGCTAGAGTTTTCTGCACTGTGCTCAGTCTTGCACTGTCTTCCAGAAAGCCTTGCTCATTCAAGCTATTTTTACCTTTGTGTTGCTTTTTAGAACACTTTTAGCATCTGCAATAACTTTGGATTTTTTTGACAGTGCTTTAGGATTCTCCCTGGCTTTCACCATTATTCATTCTTCCTCAATTTAAACATCACTCAGAATTCAGTGTGTGTGTTTTTCTTTTTTTTTTCCTTATTAGTTTTTGTTTTTGTCACTCAGTAAAATGTCAAGCTCTTCTTATTTACATTTTTAAACTTCCAAAATATCATTCTCCAAAAACTGAACAAAAAGATGCTGAAACTCTCCACTTATAATCACATAGTTTTCTCTGTTCTCAGACTGAAACTGCTTCTTTTTATTAAAAAAAGTTCAGAAATTACAGAAGTAAAAACAATGAATCTTTGAAATAGTAATTAGTGAAAGTTTATGCGCACTCACCAAACGGACAGTTTGCAGAGCAAGAACACCCGAACCAAACCATGGAATGAGACTCAGGGTAGATTGCTACAGAAAAACTTACATTGTGGGAAGGCAGTGACTATTTATTCTTCACAGGGACTGGTTATAAAATTACAATTTTCTAAATTGATAAGGAACTGGTTAGTGGTTACCTCATAACAACCTTGGGAAGTAGTTCAAATTTTACTTATGATTTCTAGAGGCATAAACAAGAAATGACTTGGGCCAAGCAAGCCTTGCTAAATAAGCTAAATGAAGCTTTGTTTGTCTGACTAAAGTGGTTTTGTCTGCTCAGAGAATTTTCAAGGCTGGTCTCCATTTGTTTTTGATTTTCACACCTTGAAGCTCTCAGATTTATCAGGCTGTCTGGCATATCTACTCATTTGTCTTACAGGACATCCTGATCTGGGCCCTTGTCTAGTTTTCAAGAGTTCCTAAATTCCGATGGTCTTTTCTGTCCTTTATTCCTGGCTCTTCAGCTCCTGCCCCCCTTTCCCTCATACCACATCTGCCTTCTGGCCTTCTGGTAAAATCTTTCTTTCAAGGGCTCATTCCTTTTGTCTGGACTATCCTGAAACTTAACTATTTCCAAAAATAACTTAAAGGTCTCCCACACCTGCGTTCCCAATAATCACCAAAGCTTTGCAACATAAAACCCAATGTTCTTGTATTTTTGCTTCATTCTTATGAGAATCACCATATGGATAATCACCTTAAAGCAGGCCACTATCTTTTATTGATCTTCCACATCTTTGAAAATAGAATACCGTATATTTGCATATTATTAAATCATACTTCTGGCCATTGTCAGTTAATAAATCACTTTTTAGAGAAAGGGTGTTTTGATTTTCTTTTAAGATTTTATTTATTCATTTGACAGACAGAGATCACAAGTAGGCAGAGAGGCAGGCAGAGAGAGAGGAGGAAGCAGGCTCCCCGCTGAGCAGAGAGCCCGATACTGGCTCAATCCCAGGACCCTGGGATCATGACCTGAGCTGAGGGAAGAGGCTTTAACTCACTGAGCCCCACAGGCGCCCCTGGTGTTTTGATTATTATTATTAGAAAAGGATCTATAGAGTTATTTTCCAACAGACAATGCTATGTCATCCATGTCCATTAAAGGAATATTTGTTTTTTTTTTTTTTTTTTTTAAGATTTTATTTGTTTATTTGACAGATCACAAGTAGGAAGAGAGGCAGGCAGAGAGAGAGGGGGGAGGCAGGCTCCCTGCTGAGCAGAGAGCCCGATGCGGGACTCGATCCCAGGACCCTGAGATCATGACCTGAGCCGAAGGCAGCAGCTTAACCCACTGAGCCACCCAGGCGCCCCAATTAAAGGAATATTTGTAATCAAAGGTGATTTTTACATGAAATCTTTAACTTTGCAGCAATCAAGAATGAATTTGTAATTATTATTAAAATGTTATCATTTATAAACAATAATTGCAAGTATTTATTAACTGTTCCTTAAGTGCCAGATGCTAAGCTAAGTACTTTATATTCAGTTTCATTTGGCCTTTAGTATCGAACAAAGAAGGTAACTATTGCTATCCCTCTATAGACAATGTGGTTAGGTACTAAGAGGTTAAGTAATTTACCCATTGTTGTACCTGGCAGAGCTGGGTCTAAACCTCACATAAAGCAAATGACATAGTCCTTACTATTAATAACTATGTTCTGTAGCTGTAGAAGCCAGACTAAATTATCTCTAAACTCTCTTCTTGGGAAAATAAATGATTTTTCCTCTCTAAATTATTTACATTCTGGTTTATTCAAAATTAAACTAAATAGATCAATATTTCCAGGATCAAGCAAGCAGTTTAATATCAAGGACTTGGTATTATTTGCATCAAATTTACCAAATACAAATAAATGTCTTCATAGCAGCTATAGCAAATGTCTGCATTTTAGGGGCACTTGGGTGGCTCAGTTGGTTAAGCAACTATCCTCGGCCCAGAAATGATCCCAGGGTCCTGGGATTGAGCCTCACATTAGCTCCTTGCTCAGAGGAGCTTCTCCTTCTGCCTGCAGCAACCCCCGCTTATTCGCTCTCTCTCTGTCTCTGACAAATAAATAAATAAAGTTTAAAAAAATAAGTTTCTGCCTTTTAATTTATTAGTAGGTGATACAATACACCTTCATTTACATATACTTCTCCTCACCCTCTTCTCTCTTTTTTTACTTGAGTATGATTCTTCTATTTCCACCAGAGACAATATGGATACATATACCTTTACACCATAGAAATAGGAGGATATCAGGCAGATAATAAATCTGAGGTTGAAGATTATGGATGAATCCCCAAGAGTCAGTTAAAACCACTGATCAATTTTCATTGTAAAGACCGTTTTTAATTAAATAGTTTATTGAGATATAATTTACATATCATACAACTTAGCCACTGAAAGTATACAAGTTAGTGGTTTTTGTTATATTCACAGATGTGTGCATTTTAGAACAATTTGTCTTCCCCATGTCCTTGAGCTATCATTCTCTTCTCTCCTTATCTCCCTAACTCAGCTCTAAGCAACTACTAGTGTACCTTCAGTCTCTATAGATTTTCCTACTTTGAACTTTCATATGTCGGCAATTATATAGTATGTGGGAAAGACCATTAATTTGTGCCAAATTCAAACTAAGTGATATTAGGAGGTAGGCATGGCACTCAAATAGGTAAAGACATTTTCCCATGATATTTTCAGATTATATTATTTTAGGTACTTATCCCATATTTGTTCATTAGGCTCTTGACCTTAATTATTGTGTTGTTATTATCTGCTTACAAATACCTTCCTAGCTCTAAATAGATATATAATGGTGGGGTCTACTTCTCTATTTCTCCCCCCAGAGCCCAGAATATGGTTGATTGATTAACTGGAATAATGAAAATATCAAATTAAAAATATTTATCTGGCAAGATTTCCAACACTCTAGGAACATCTTGGCTTTGATTTGGGGGAATTTCAGCTATACTAGCAAATTCTTTGTATAGAGTCTTACTTAAAATGCTTTAGATAAGAATTAATATCCTTGTTCCTATAAAGCTAGTTGTAAACTAAATTATGCATTGAATGGTATCTATTTTAATAATTTCTGGGATGCACTGTAGAATGTTGCCTCATTTTCCTTAGTCTTGATTTTACACTGGAACAACAGAGATCAATTAATTCATTTATTCTCTAAACCTTGACCACAAGCCTGCACCCTGGCTGGCCTAATGGTAGGTTGAGGAGAAGAGCTGGTAAAGGAAACTCTGTCTTGACCTCCTACCCCTTATAATCCAGTGGGAAAGTAGATATTGATCAAACTTTGATGTAAATAAATGTAAATTATAGCCTGGATTCAGTGTTACAGAAGTGAATTACTTCAAGTGAGGAGACACTGATGAATGGGATCCTTTAGCTGAGATTCTGAATTTGAGTGGGGGTTTACCAGGTTAAGAGTAAAAGAAAAAAAAACAAACAAACATGTAGGCAGAGGGGATAGTGTATAATGATGTCCTTCGGTGTTCAGAGTGATAAATGTCCAGGATGAAGACATAAGGCAGGTTGAGGCCTTAAGACAGAGGGCTGCTGAAGATCTGGGGTTTTATTCTAAGTGGAATAGGAAGCCTGTCACCTGTTTCGAACAGGATGAGTTGCATTGTTTGATTCTTGACTGGAAAACCTTACATTTCCCCATTTAGGTCCAGAGCTAAATCTTATTAATTTTAATAGAGCTGGACTGCTCTCACAAAGCATCCAATAAATTAAGGTACTGTGATTTTAAGTTCCAATTTCATCTCCTGAGTTTTGTCTAAAAATTTGTTCTTTAGCAATTAATTTAAGAATTCTTTCAGAACTCCTACTGTTTGATTAAAAAAAAAAACAAATAAAAAAACACTTTTGGACTCAAACCATTCAAATTTCAGGAGAAATTTTACATATGCAAGAAAAACATGACAAAACACGGGTTAGTTTCAGTCTGTCATTTAAACATAGTTCTAACTCTCTGGTGTTGAGGGAGGAATGGGGTTACTAAGTTGGCCCTCAGAAATTGCTATTTCATTTTTTTGTTTTTGTTTTTGTTTTTCTAGATAGATCTCAGGGAGAGGTTTCCCACTATCCTACCATGGTACCTGGCATTAGAAATCTGAGCACTAAGGAATTTTTTGATTCAGTAGTGCAAGGAGAGAAAAATGTGAAAAGCAAAAACAGCTAAAGAAAAACACTCTGGTGACAGCCACACAGACAAGAAAAAAATATGTGACATAAAAATATGTGACAAAAAGGTGACATAAAAAATGTCACTTTCTGTCCCCAAATATCTGAACAACAAAATATCTGGTTGAGTTTCTTTCTTTTTTTTATACCACCTAAAACTTCATTGGTGGATGATCAGTCTCTGTTAACTAGTTTTTTCTTCTAAGAAATGGAGACATATTCTTTTTTTTTTTTTTTTAGTAAAGTGGTCTTTTTTTTTTTTTTTAAGATTTTATTTATTTATTTGACACAGAGAGATCGCAAGTATGCAGAGAGGCAGGCAGAGAGAGAAAGAGGAGGAAGCAGGCTCCCTGCTGAGAAGAGAGCCCGATGCGGGGCTCGATCCCAGGACCCTGAGATCATGACCTGAGCCAAAGGCAGAGGCTTAACCCACTGAGCCACCCAGGTGCCCCAAGAAATGGAGACATATTCTTAAAATCCTTTCCAATTTCCAAGTATCTCTAGAAACTAACCGTAACCATGGGCATTTAATTTCATTGTACATTCTTAGCTCCTACTTAAAATCATTCTTCAGTATGTTTACAACAATAGCTCTTAGGCCTGGCAAAGCTTTTGACTTTATTTATTCATTTGTTCATTCATCAATAAACATTTCAAAGATAAAAAAGAAAGATATTATTCCATGCACTGGGTTTACATCTATGTATGAAACAAATTACCAGAAAAATTCAGTGCCCTCTTGGAACTTATATTCTGCTTAGGGATGGGGGAAAATGAATGAAAATGAACAATAAATACAATAAATGAATAAAGATAATAGTAGGTTGGAAACTGATAAGTATAACGGGAAAGAAAGAATAGAACAGAAAAAGGGGATTGGGAACTTGGAACCCTAACTAGTAAATATTAAGGGTCTTAGAACAGATTAGTGTTAAGCTTATTTACCACTCTAATGCCATGTAATTTTATTCATAAATCGTAATTGATAGACTAATTAGGATAATAGCTACCTTGTATTCAGTGTTTGTTGTGTGCTAAATAAGGACTCACTTCAATTATACTATCAGACACAAATCACTATCTTTTGATCAAATGAGAAGTCATCTTAAACAGGATTTGGGCTTGTTATGAATATACTGACCAAAAGGCAAAGTAGAATTAGGAGCCATGTCTCTTACACAGAGCTAGTCCTGGTGGGTAGGTGAGTATTTGGTTGGTAGAAAATAGTGAGTAAAGTGAGTTAGCACTGGGTTTGAATTTCAGTGTGAGGAAGACCGTTTTTAATATTTCACTTATTATGTTTCTTCTTTAATATTCTGGAAGTAAATTAGGACTACTTGCCAAGAAAATGTTGACTACTACTACTTTTCTCAAAAACTATTGCTTACCTTATATTTAAGTATATTGGCAATTTAGTACTAAAAACTGACATTCATGGAAAAAATAGGGTTCTAAAATAACTTTTTTTTAAAGATTTTATTTATTTATTTGACAGAGAGAGATCACAAGTAGGCAGAGAGGCAGGCAGAGAGAGAAAGGAGGAAGCAGGCTCCCTGCTGAGCAGAGATCCCGATGCGGGGCTCGATGCAAGGACCCTGTGATCATGACCTGAGCCGAAGGCAGAGGCTTAACCCACTGAGCCACCCAGGAGCCCCTCCAAAATAACTTTCGTTCTTAAATAAAAAAAGGTTTAGGAAGTTTATGTGTTCCGAAGGTAGAGAAACCCAGTAGATTTTAGATTGTCTTTTCAGCTGTCCTATGTTAAAAGTGCTATACTTCTTTAATATAAGACATTTTATTTTCTATTATTAGTTTTTTATACTTTTTATGATTTTATTTATTTATTTGGGGGAGAGAGTGAGAGAGGGAGACAAAGCAAGAGCAATGGGGGGTTGGCAGAGGCAGAGAGACAAGCAGACTCCCTGCTGAGCAGGGATTTCCCCATAGGAGCTCTGTCCCAGGATCCTGGGATCATGACTGAGGTGAAGGCAGATGCTTAACTGATTGAGGCACCCAGGCACCCCAACATTTTATTCTTTAGTGAATTTATTTGATTTTTCAACTGTTGGCTTCAATATTCTCAGCTTTGTAATATTTAAACAGAATTTTTATGCACTTATTTCAGGATTTATTTTGTTTTCTTCCATATAGGTCTCACTTACTTTTTTTTTTTTTTTAATTTTCTCTTATCTCATCTGGTCAGTTAGATGAAGAATTATCACAGTGTTTTGTCAGTATATTTTATTCTGTTGTTTCATATGTGCTTTCACACATAGAGAAATCTAATATTAATTAAAGAAATGCAGATGATCCCTTTCCCAACATGCACATGCACACTCTGATTTTTTGTATCATTTTGTTCAGGTAAAGGTCTCTCTAGTTACTTAACATCCCAAGGGATCTGTGCTTGGTCACCAACATAGAGCAACTTAGCTAGTTAATGGAAATACATAATTATCTGGCATTTAAACACTAAAGAAGAAATTCTACAATGGACAGCATGCTGTGCATTGGAAAGAATGCCTATTTAATCTTTAATTGAAAAACAAAAGCTTTCAAAGTCAACTGTTATTAATTGCTAGATGTCACAGTATATTCTAAATAGGTAGATAAGTTTTTTTGGGAGCACTATCTGCTGAGTAGAGAAATTCCACAAGATTATTTAGATTGTATCTGGTGTCCATTAACATATTATTCTTAGCATGTATAGTTTCCTAATTAAAGGCTGTATTTTTACTTTTGCAATTAAAAAGCACAACGTATGATTTTTTTTCTTTGCAGGGGGGAGCTGAACATAATATTCCAGTTGTCATTTCAAAAATCTCCAAGGAGCAAAGAGGTAAAGTGTTTAGAGAATTACATAGTACCTGTTCCTTTGTAAGCCATCTTTACTGAAGAATAGGCCATATTAAAGAACCATAAGTTAACATGTGACTGACTAGCTCCAGGTTCCCCATGACCAGAGAGTAAGTGGCCAAGTCTGATTCCTAACTCTATCACTTTATTACTCCAGGGAAGGATTTCTCTCACAGGAAAGCAAGGATGAAAGATAAAAGAACATGTGACTGAATGAAAAATTAGGGACTGCACAGCTTTTCAATTATTTCATTATACAAACATAGAGACACATTTAATGATAAAAAGCCCCATCAAATAAGGCAATTCCTCATACATAGTTTTTTAGTTCTCATATGCAGTTTAACTTAGCCTCTCATGAAATTTCATTTAGAAAAATACCAAACATGTAAAACAATTTTTTCAATGACTGAAATCAATAAAATAATCTAATGTTCAAAAAGAAACTTAGAGCTGATCTCATAGCTGATGGATTGAATGTCTAGATAGAAAATTTTTCATAGATACCTTAATATTATAAGTACATGAGAAATTTTTGTCATCTATCCAGAGAGTGACCAGTTTTAGGCAACTGTAAGATTTGAAATGATAGGATTGAGCAGAAATAGGTATTCCAATGTTTGGGCAGAATCATACAATTGCTTTTGCACTCCTATTACTTGTGGATCTTTTAAGATGCTATCTGTATAAAACATTTAATATTTTCCTTGTATTAATTTTGATTTTACTTAATTATAAAGCTCTTTCATCTGTATGAAGAAAATAGTTGGTGCATAATCATTACCCTTCTTCCCTTCCAGCGGAACTTTCAGGGCTGCTCTTTATTGGAGATGCAATTCTACAGGTATATATTTTACCCTTATTTTCTATGTGCAACCAAAACATAAATTCAATTCACAGTATGCCAAGTGAAACCATACTTTTTTTCACTGCAGATAAATGGAATTAATGTGAGAAAATGCAGACATGAAGAAGTGGTGAGTTTTCTTTACTTTTTCTTATTATCAAAATATTCCTCATGTGCAAATAAGGATCTATGGCACTGCTAAACACTGTTGAATTTATTCATTAAGTAGATGTAACATTGGTCCAGCATGTTAATCAGACTTTCAGATGATCTCTTAATTAGTGTATGTGTACGTGTTTCATATTAGAAGTAGGTCTGTGGTACTACCCAGGATGAAATGTAATTCAAAGAAATACCTTGACCATTGCTTGTTATATGTTTTTCCAGTTTTTCTATTAATCCCTGCCAGTGTCCACTTAGTGTGTGTGTGTGTGTGTGTGTATATATATATATATATATATATGTGTGTGTGTGTGTGTGTGTATCTAAGTGAAATACGTCTCTGACTCTGCAAATGTTTAGAAGCTTATAAACGATAGAATTTATGTCTGTAAAATCTTACACAGTAGCAGAGTCAACTGGAAGAGCATATAACGCTGTGTGTGTGAGAGAGAGAGAAAAAAGAAAGAGACAAAATTTAGAGTTTAATCTCAAAGCATACTGAATTAACCCTAGGCAGAATGGTCATCAGTCTTTGTGTGTGTGTGTGTTGTTGTGTTCTGTGGTATGTATGTATGTATGGATGGATGGATATTGATAATTATGCATATCTGAAGCCTCAGCCTCAGATACTCTAATTCAGTCAGTTTAGGTAGGCCCAGGAATTCAAATTTTAATAGTTGGCCCACGTGGTTCTATTGTAGGTGGCCTGTCAACCACACTTTGGGAGAAGCTGGAAGGTTGAAGGGCTTCTGTTGGTGATGGTGAGAAGACATAAAACATGATACAAAAAGAATAGGACAGTGTTAGGCATTTGGGAAACATTCGTCATGGTTGATTAAGTAAGATTCATAGAGCCTTCACTGAATTTCTATAGCAGCTCGCAATGGAAGGGATAGAGGAGAAATTATGTTCAAAAGTTTATGCTCAAGGGTTGTGTTTGAATACGTTGTTCCTCTGTTAAAAGCTATTTAGAGAAAGCCATCCTGATGTGTTTGTGTATTTCAAACCTCAACGAGGCACCACAAGTGTTTCTGAGAAACCACAGTCCCACAAGCAGTGATGCACGAGGTGGGGGCGGGGGGGTTCAGTTGTGCATGCTTGGAATAATTCATCTAGTTTGTATTCATCACTTGTCTTTCGTCTTCTCCAAAATCTTACTGGGGCCATGGTATCGCCACTCTGTGCTGAACATCACATGTAAAATATATGTTTCGAGTCTTGAATTTACTACAGATGCATTCAGAAAAAGCAGAGTTTAGAACAAGTTAGAGACAAATGAGAAAAGCTCTGTTCTGCCGATACAGATGCAAATGTTAAACATAGCCATGTAAGCAAAGATATTTTAACTTTAGTCTTCTCTAGAAAATACAAATTGATTTTAAACTCATTATACAGGGAGCAAAACCAAGTGCATTCTCTTTTAAAACCACATGCTGTTAGAAGGGGTCCTGTTTGCAATTTGCCCTTCCGAGGCAGGCAGCATGCTTACACAAGCTGTGCTCTAACTTTGATTAGACAGATTAGTGTGGCGTGAAAGATTAGAATGTGCTAATAATGCCACTTCCTAATGCTGTTCATTCTGTTTCAAAGAAAAGAAATTTAGGATTGTATTGCAAATTATGTGCGGCTCTTCACAATACACTTATTTTTTTGAGAGGCTTAACCTTATCAGCTTTGAAATATAGGCACTAATATTCTGAAGTTCCACTCTTTCCTTTTCCAACAGTAATTAGATGCCTTTGTCCTCACTGCTAATTACCTAAGCAAGTAGACTGACTTATACTTCAGTGGGGCTGAGATATTAATTAAATGTTTAGGAATGGACTTAAATGGGCAGAAAAAGGCACAACAAGCTCAAAGGATGTAGATGGTTTTAAAATAGCATGCTGATATACCACATTCTGTATTCCAAATCAGTGATTCACACAGAGTTCCAAACTCAGAAACAAATTGAGTAGGTGTGACAGTATGTTGTGGGTGCACATAACTTTCCTTTTATTCATCTGCATTACTCATTGATGTTGCTAGAAATTTTGTATTTGGTCCCTGATTAGCTTCAGTCTTAGGATGGCTTCAACAATATAGATGTAATTTCCGTGTTGGTGTTACAAGATTTAATCTTTGTATCAGGTGAATCCCACAGTGTCTGTTATGGGTACCCAGTAAGACTATTAAGGAATTATTTATTTTTTTTTAAATTTTATTTATTTATTTGAGAGAGAATGAGTGAGAGAGAGCATGAGAGAGAAGATCAGAGGGAGAAGCAGACTCCCCAAAGAGCTGGGAGCCCGATGCGGGACTCGATCCTGGAAGTCCGGGATCACGACCTGAGCCGAAGGCAGTCGCTCAACCGACTGAGCCACCCAGGAGCCCCTATTAAGGAATTATTTAGCCAAATGCCTAGAATTAGATCACTGAAGCATTTGTGTTTGTGTGTTTCCACGTTACTAACGTGGGCATAAAATAGATCAATTCTGGGTTTGCATCCACACCATGCAAAGCAAGAAGAAGATTTCTGAAGAAGAAAAGCTTCTGAAGTTTCCTCATTAGGAAAGACCAGCACAAGTGTTAAGGGTTGTTTGGTGTGTGACATAGTGGGAAGGTAGCATGGTACTCAGTTTAGAGGGCTTTCACACTCACAAACGACTGTCTACAAGTCCTAGCTGGGCCACTTATTAACACTGTAACTTCAGGAAAATGAACTTACTTGTTCTGTCCCTCTCTTATTCATCTGTAAAAACAAACTAATAATTACCTTTATAAAGATTGAATGGGAGTAATGTATATGAAACTCCTGGCACAGATCTGGCAATTAAGAACACTGAGGTATTCTTTTATGTCATCGAATAGTATTGCTTCATATGTTGGCACTCTTCTCCCTACTCACTCCCAGTGGTTACTACTGTGTCAGTGTTGGGCAGTGTCTTGTTGAATCCGTGCTGTCCCCTTGGAGCTTCCCATACAGAGAGAGTCCTAATGCATGCTGGTCTGCATCCCAAGCTCCTTCCACCACACCCAGTCAGAAACTGAAGTGGGCACCCACGTCTGGAGGGACAGAGATATTTGTAAATGAGGGTTTCTTGTTCATCATAGCAGACGTCTTTTTATTTTTTTATATGAATGTGTTTTGTAGTCCATGAGTTATACTCCCAAGATACAAAAAAACCCTAATGTACCTTTTTTTTTTAAGAAAATGCAGATCTGTTGTCACTGCTGATGTTAAGATTGATTCTATTTTTATTTAAAGATTTTATTTATTTATTTGACAGACAGAGATCACAAGCAGGCAGAGAGGCAGGCAGAGAAAGAGGAGGGAGCAGGCTCCCTGCTGAGCAGAGAGACCGGTACAGGGCTCAATCCCAGGACTTTGGGATCATGACCCGAGCCGAAGGCAGAGGCCTTAACCCACTGAGCCACCCAGGTGCCTCTGATTCTATTTTTTTTTACCTGACCATTGAACCTTAGACACATTAAATTGATTGCTCTCTCTCTACCTATCTATCTTCTATCTATATTTTATTAACAGGTAAATTGATCACATATCAAGATCTGAGTACCATCTATATGAGACACACTGAGATAGAGTTCTTTGTGTGACAAGAAAGAATATACAAATAATTTTGTCTCTAACTTTATTGCTATGTGGCCATCATTTCTGTACAGTTTAATAATTAAAAGAGTTGTATAAAAATTACTAGGAAAGGGCATGTTGACTTATGGTCTTCAAAATATAACAGCGGTGATCTATTTATGCTCAGTCGAAATAAAAGGAAATAAGCTCTAGCTATAGCAGGAAAATAATGCATCTTGAGTCTATAATCAAGATGGTTGGAAATGAAAATCTATAAGTATAATTGAAATTCCATCTAATAAGACTTTCAAAATAGGATAACTCATTATTAGGCAAAGCAGAATGGATGGATAGAGGATTCCAGAGGTTTCCTTCTAAAATATTTCTGGTTTCATGTTTTAGATTTATGGGTTCTAAAAAAGATGCCTTTTATATCTATGGTTTTGTTGATAGAAAACATTAGATAATTAGAAATGCAAATAACTATCTACTTCTGAATTTTTATTTTTAAACCAAACTCTAAAAAACTATAATTCTTATAAGAACAGAATGAGTATCTCAAAGTATGTAAGTTAAAATGATATATGTATGCAATAAAAACAAATCTCGAGAAAACTAATACACAGTGTTTAATGGCATTTTAATTATTATGATATGCTTAACTTAATTCAAAACTTCCATTGGAATAAAAAGAATATGTTCTTTTCTTAACTTAGATTAATCAGAAAATAGCTTTAAACGGTTTATATCCTGTCATCTGAAAATAAAGCATTAATTTACTGTAACAGTTTAGGTTTTGTGAATTACCAAGGAACATATTTAGGATGTGATTTGGGAACAGACATCATTTTACATCTTGGGAAAAAAGCTTAAAATGTCACAGAGTTACAAATTGTGTTTTACTTAACTGCTAATAATTCTTAATTTGTTCTCAGTTTGGAAAAAGGTTTTGAGGTCTTACTGCTTAATACTTTGCTTAAGAATTCTAACCATAGTAGACTCCTTTTCTTTAAATTAACTACCACCAAGGAAAGCCATATATGAAGTAATTACACTTTTAATACTTTCTACTGATTTTAGAAATGTCCAATGCAAAGACAGAAATGTGCAAAATATTGTTTATGCTACGTCTGATTTTGGAAAGAAATAAAATATCTAGAACTTGCCTTGCCTACAACTTAGCTTTTTATTAACACTGTTA
Organism: Martes martes; assembly: GCF_963455335.1. NCBI lineage: Eukaryota > Metazoa > Chordata > Mammalia > Carnivora > Mustelidae > Martes > Martes martes. The sequence continues at coordinate 80,382,304 of NC_137891.1, read as the reverse complement.
GGAGTTCCCTCTCTGCTAAACCCACAGGTCTGTCTCATTAGGTATGAATACATATAGCATAGGCCACCCTTTAATTAAATGCATGGTCTTCACTCTTGGCTACTGATTCTCATCAAATCCTTTATTTGCTGTCTAACATAGTTCAATGATCCAACTTTGCAGCTCCCTTAATAATGAGACAAAGCCAAGCCTGATAAACCAATTACTTAGTGGGGTCCCAGCCAATTTTTATCTAGAGGAATGGACACAGAGAATACATAGCAGCAGGCACAAGGAGACCATGTCATACTCGGGGGACAAAGTGACTTGAGGTAGAAATGAACACGTTGATATTCCTTCCTCACCTCTTGCAAAGACTCTTTGCAGTCACTCTCACTCTCCAGGTTAGAATGACAAGGATAGATGTGTATTATAGAAATTATACAAGTTCACAAAACTGAAATTTTATTTTCAAAATGATTAAACTGAAAGGCAAGAAGGAGAAATGCGTGGAATGGAAGTTTGAAGATCTAAATTAAAAATTGTGTTACAGGGGTGCCTTGGTGGCTCAATCGGTAAGGCATCTGCCTTTGTCTCATGTCATGATGCCAGGATCCTGGGATCAAAACCCATGTTGGGCTCCCTGCTTAGCGGGGAGCCTACTTCTCCCTTCCTTCTACCCTCTCCCCCACCCTACTCCTGCTTGCTCTCTTTCTTGCTCCAATAAACAAAATCTTCTAAAAATTGTGTTATAGGTACTTTTCTCATCTTTGTTGTTTGAAAGGTAGAGATTGAGTGGTGGACTATTTGAAATACATCAGTCTTAATATCTTTTTCAGCTAAAATGTTCAATTATTTTATTTTAAAAGAACACACACCTTGTTAAAACTGTAAAACTAACTATACAACACAAACAGTGAACTCTGGTGGATCTAACTATGGGCCTTAGCCAATAATAATGTACTGATAAGGCCTTATCAACTGTAACAAATTAATACACTGGTGCAGGATCTTAATAATAAAGGATACTCTGTGAAAGAAGATGCGAAGGAACTTTCTGCATAATTTTTCTGTAAACTTTAAAGCATTGTAAAAAGTAAAGTCCATGAAAATTGAATAAAAGGGGGAAAAAAAAACACCCTCCCCTGTTCCCTTTCCTGAGTAAGGAGCTATATGCTATATGACTATAGAAAAGTCATGTAAATTAAGAAGTGATACTGAGAGCTGTCATAATTACTCAGATTAGTTTTTCTTCTTTTGGCCACCCACAACTCCTAGGGATTCAGTCTGTGTCCCGGGAGAGAGTTCATTCGGGGAAAAAAAAAATGAAGAAAAATATTTCGGGGAGAATGCCTTTAAAATATCAGAGTGCAAGGAATGGTGACTTGCTGCCTCTAAGAAAATATCTCAGAACACTGACTATCACTATGTGATGAAGGAAGTGGTACCCGGTAGAGCAGCCACAGTGTCCAGCAGAAGCAGATGATTTTTTACAGAGGTTGAGATTCTACAATTTAATGGGGGGTAAAAAAATAAATGAGATAAGGGTTACAGAGGTTGAGATTCTACAATTTAATGGGGGGTAAAAAAATAAATGAGATAAGGGTTATGCTTTCATCTATCACTCTCAAAGTGGGTCATTCTTACCAAAAGGCTTCTAGAATTCTATGTTCTGAAGTCGTTCTGAGACACCTCAGGATGCTATAAGATACTACTGAAATAATTGGGACAGTACACATGATCCTCTGGATCAGAGATCTGGGCATCAGAAAGGGAAAACCCAAGATCTAGTTAAAGATCCAAATACCTGTGATCACCTGGATAAGGAGTGGCTCTTTGGGTAATTTTAAGGCAGAAAGATATCCTATTATGCATGTGTTTACTTTTAAGAAGGTCTGGAAGCCCTAAAAGAGCTGCTATGGAATTGTGCCGTAGAAACTACCATGCCCTTTACCTAATAGTTCCAATGTTGTATATATAAACAAACTCCTAGACAAATCTGCTTTGGTGTGAATGGCTGTATCTCCCCAGATTTCATATGTTGAAATTCTAACGCCAGTGTGATAGCACTGGGAGGTGATTAGGTCATGATTGTAGAGCCCTCGCGAATGTGACATTATCAAAGAGGCCCTACAGAGCTAGCTACCCACCTCCCTCATGTGAAATATAAGAAGTCTACATCCCTGAAAAGAGCCCTCGCCTGACCATGTTGGCACACTGATATTAGATTAGTCTTCCAGCCTCCAGAGTAGAAGAAATAAGTTTCTTGTGTTTGGAGGCTACCCAATCTGTGCTGTTTTGTTATAGCAGCTGGTACAAAGACACCTTCCTCCATGGTGTGTGTGCAATCTTCAGCAAGTCAATGCAGAGATTTGGAGGTAAAGGAGATGTTTTTATTGTTTCCCCCTCCTGAAACTCTGTTTTATCATAATAAACAGAGTCATGGGTAAACTTTTTGAAAATGGAAAGCAGATTTTCATGTAGTGGTACTGTCCTAGATCAGAGAAAGCTGAAGCAAAGCTGATATCTAACAAGCATTCACATTAGAAAGCTCAGATAGGAATCAGAGTGAACAGGGGCATTCTAGCCAAGAATAGGAGTTGAATATTTGGGTCCAGGCCCAGAAGAGGATATAGGGGAAGTTCTGTACTACAATAAAGTGAGATAGATATTCTGAACAGCAAGTTTCTTTGCTTTTTCCCTCCTTTAACTCTCAGAACACTGCCATCTAGGCTTTCTTTGTTTTTGTTTTTGTTTTGTTTTCTTTACCACTAAAAGGGAAGGTTATATTTATAGTGAAATTGATCTAAAAGAAATAACCCACAAATAATACATTTGGACTCTTCCACTGCAGGCTGAGTTTCTATCAGTAACTCCACAATAGAGCCCAGTAGTGGATAAACCACGTGTCCTCTACCCAAAGCTGTCAGTTTGCTTTTCAGTGTCTAACTCTTAAATATTGACCTATATTAAAGGATAACAAATATTTGAAGAAAATTGTCCACATCAAGACAACAGCCAAAGCAGAGAAAAAAAATTGAAGGAAACAGACAATGCAACAGTTAAGAAAAAAGAAATGGGATAATAATGTTTTCAGATAGGTAGCAGAGACTTATTAAACACATTTTTTAAAAAGCCATCATTACGTATAAAAGGAACATGTGGAGGACAAAAGAAGATATTAAAACTTTGATAACAATATTGAAAAAAAAACTTTAGAATGTCGAATAATTACAAAATAAAGTTGAGAAACTGGTCAAAAAGGAATAAAATAACAAATAAGTAGGCAGTAAGACAGAAAAGAATATTAGAGATATTCCATTCAAGAATTCTAACATCGGGGCACCTGGGTGGCTCAGTGGGTTAAGCCTCTGCCTTCGGCTCAGGTCATGATCCCAGAGTCCTGGGATCGAGCCCCACATCGGGCTCTCTGCTCAGCAGGGAGCCTGCTTCTCCCTTCCTATCTGCCTGCCTCTCTGCCTACTTGTGATTTCTCTCTCTGTCAAATAAAAAATTAAATAATTAAAAAAAAAAGAATTCTAACATCAGAACAACAGAATTTTTAGAAAGAAAATACATGGAATAAAGAGATTGGTCACTATCTAAGGAATGTCACAAGAAAAGTATCTAGATTTGATGTATATGCTTTGAAACATAAACGAAATGCCAAGCAAAAAAGAGAAAGAAAAAAGGAAAGAGAGCACATCTGCATATCTATGCTTCCTATGAAGTAGCAAAATACTATAATTTTAGTTTGTATTTCCCTAATGACTAAGAATATTGAACATCTTTCTATGTGCTTATGATATTCCTTTATATTCTTGATTAATTGGGTTACTTGACTTACCTATTTCAAAGAGTTTGTTTATTTTATACAGTCTGTCTGCAAGTCAAATATATAATTTGCAAATATCATTCCCAATCCTGGCTTGGCTCTTCAGTTCTTAATTGTATCTTTTGAGCTTAAAGTTTCTGATTTTCATTAAGTTCAGTTTATGGATACTTTAACTTTATCACTTGATCAAAGCTTTTGCTGTCTTATCTAGTAATTCTAAGGATGTGAGGATTTATTTATTGCTTTGTTTTCTTCTGAGGGTTTTATGGTCTTAAATGTTACACTTCAGTCTATTATCAATTTTAGTTAGTTTTTGTATCTGGTGTGAGATAAAATAATGTGGGTATTCAACTACACCAGCATCATTTGCTTTGGCACTTTTGTTACAATGAATCATGCTAAATTTAAGAGTTTATTTCTAAATATTTAATTATGTTCCATTAATCTGTATATGCTTATGCCAAGATTACACCATTCATTATTGTAACTTCTCAGTAAGTTTTGTTATTGAAAAATTTAAGCCTCCAGACTTTATTATTTTCATATTTTGTTCTTATTTTTATTTTTTATATTTGATTTTTTTAAAGTTTATGTTAGAACAGTTTTAAATTGACAGAAAGTTGTAAAGATAGTATTAAATGTTGTGATATACTCTACACCCAGTTTCCCTATTATTAATATCTTGGATTATTATACATTTCTAATGATTAATAAAACCAATGTTGATATTGTTATTAATAAAAGTCTGAATAACATTCTATTCAGATTTCCTTCGCTTTTACCTAATAACTGTTTTTTCTGTTCCCAGATCCCATCCAGAACACGCATTGCATTTCGTAGTATGTCTACTTAGGCAACCCCTTGGCTCTAATATTTTCCAGGGTTCCTTTTTTTTTTTTTTTTTTTTTGATAACGTTAGCAGTTTTGAGGAATTCTGGTGGAATATTTTGTTTAATGCATCTCAATTGTTCTTTTTTTTTCTGATTTATTCCTTGTGATTAGACTGGCTTATGTTGTTGGGTAGGAAGACCATAGAGGCAAATTGCATTTTTGTCATATCATATAAAGTGTACACACCATCAACATGACTTTATTAGCACTAATATTAACTTCGATTACTTGGTTAAGGTAGAGTTTGCCAAGTTTCTCCACTATAAAGTAGCTTTTTTGCTTTCTTTCCATATTGTGTTCTTTGGAAGGAGTGTACTATAGAGAGCCCACACTTAAACAATGCAGTATATGCTTCGCCTCCAGAACTGTGTGTTGTCTACTTATATTTTTTGAAATTTTGCTACATAGATTTGTCTATGCACCATAATTTGTTTATTCAATCATATTGATAGATCAGTATAGACTTGTTATTTTGTAGTTTGGATTAGAAGCTAATGCTTATTTATTTGTTTGTTTGTTTATTTATTTATTTATTTTTGCTCAGGTGGTTCTAGCATTGGCCCTTGGGAGCTCTTTCAGTTGGTTTCAGTGTGGCTTTGAAATACTCCCTCAGAATTTTTTTTTTTTTAAGCATTTCTCCTTTTTTGGCACTAAATTATGTTTCAGAATCATCTTGTAGATTTCCTGCCAATCCAAGAATCAACCATTTCTCCTAGAGGTCCTTCTTCCCTTTATTAGAGAGTGTATTAGATACAAAAATCTGAGTCCTGGGTGTGCTCATTGCTGCTGGAGTAGAAGTAACTTTGAGATACTCTCAGGTGATGAAACAAGGAAATCTATGTGTGTGTACAGACTTGTTCATAGGTGCAAGTGCATTCATACGTATTTCTCTATATAGCCATATGTATCTTTATTAAACTGAATGTGAGTTTATATGGCTGCCTCCAACCTAATCCATTATCATATGGATAATTCTAGTCTCCTCTCTTGCTTATCTGTAACTTCCCGCTTCAACAGGTGGCTACATCATCTGCCATACATTTGACTAAGTGTTCAAATCCAGTATGTATGTGCAGGAGTATAAGAATTGTTAACCCATTCCCATTGCCCAGTGGGAAAAACTTCATTAAGTGGAGTAGAGTTTGTGTACAGTTTTTGTTTGTTTGTTTGTTTGTTTGTTTTGGCCTTCAGTCTTAACAGATTTTATTCATTTCCAGAGTTAGAGTACTCAGTACCACTCCCCCTACCCCTGGAGTGAGTTGTTTCAAACATTCATCATACAATGAGACACTCTTGTCACATTCTGCATTACATCATAATATCCCCCAATCTCCTAAAGACTTTTTTAAAAGGATTTTTACACATTAAGGTTCTCTCACTTTTTGGCTATAAATTCTATGGGTTTTGACAAGTGCAGGGTATCATGTATCACCATTACAATACCATATGGAATAGTTTCACTTTCCCATAAAATCCTCTTCATGTATTCCTTTTTTACTCCTCCCATGCCAGGATTATGGAAATGACCATTTCACTGTATATACATACAGTTTTGTCTTTACCAGAAAGCTATGTAATTATAATCCTAGAGAAAATAGCCTTTTCAGATTGTTTTGTTTCATTTAGCAATGTGCACTTATGAATAATCATGTCTTTTCATGGCTTGATAGTTCATTCTTTTTGAGCACTGAATAATATTCCATTGTTCATGGAGTGGAATAGTAAAAAATTGCACTACAGTTTGCTTATCTATCCACCTACTGAAGAACATCACCCTTCCTTCCAGCTCTTAGTGATTATGAATAAAACTGTTATAAATATTTGCATGCAGGTTTTTGTGTGGACATATATTTTCAAATCGACAGTAATCTAGGACTAGGATTGCTGATTACATAGTAAAATGATACTTAGTTTGTAAGAAACTGCTAAACTGTCTTTCAAAAAGGGTGTGCCATTTTGTACATCCATCAGTAATGAAGAAGAGTTACCATTGTTTGATATTCTCACCAGCTATTGGTATTGTCAGGTTTTTGGTTATAAACCATGTTAACAGCTGTTTAGTAGTATCTCATTGTTATTTTAATTTACAGTTCCTTAATGACAAATGATGTTGAACATTTTTTCATAGACTTATTTACCTTATTTTTATTTTCTTTGGTGATATACCTATCTGTACAGTTTGCCCACTTTTTAATTGAGTTGGGAGTTTTATTGTTGATAGGTAAGTTCTTGGTATATATTGGAGATAGCTATGTGTACATGTTGGATACATAATCAAACTTTTTAAAATATGTTTTAAAAATAGTTTTCCTTGCTTGTGGTTGAGTTTCCTTTTAGTCTTCCAAAAAGTATGTTTTTCAGAAGTTTATCATTTTAACAAAGTCCAATGCATCATTTTTTTCTCTCATGAATTTTGCTTTTGGTGTTGCATTTGAAAACTCATCACCAAACCTAAGATCATTGGGTAATGCCCTTTACTTTCTTCTAAATATTTTATAATATTGAATTTTACATTTAGTTTATGATATTTTTGAATTAATCTTTGTGAAACGATAGGTTTCTCCTAAGTTATTATTGCTACTATTTTTGCATATGGATTTTAATTGTTCTAGCACATTTGTCAAAAAACTATGAATTTCCATTGTATTGCATTTACTCCTTTGTTGATCAGTTGACTGTACTTGCATGAAGCTATTTCTGGTCTTTTTGTTCTCTTCTATTAATCAATATTTATGTTCTTTTGCCAATAGCATGCTGCCTCGATTATTGCAGCTTTATGGTTTAAGTCTTGAAATCAGGAAGAGCATGCCCAACAACTTTCGTTTTCTTCCTCAGTATTTTGTTGGCTCTTTGAAGTCTTGTTTTTCCATATAAACTTTAGAATTACCTTAATTTGTTTAAAGTTTTTATTTAAATTCCAGTGTGTTAACATACAGTGTAATATTAGTTTTAGGTGTACAATATAGTGATTCAGCAATTCCATTCAACCCTCCGTGTGCATCTCAAGTTCACTCTTTAATCCCCATTACCTATTAACTCATCTTCCTATACCCCCTCCCCTCAGGTAACTATCAGTTTGTTCTCTATAGCTAAGAGTCTATTTCTTGGTTTGCCTCTCTGTCTCTCTCTCTCTCTCTCTCTTTTTTTTTTTCCCTTTTGCTCATTTGTTTTATTTCTTAAATTCTATATGTGAGTGAAATCTTAAGGTATTTGCCTTTCTCTGACTGAATTATTTTCTTTAACGTAATACTCCCTAGCTCCATCCATGTTATTGCAAATGGCAAAATTTCATTATATTTAAGGCTGAGTTATATTCTAGTGTGTGTGTGTGTGTGTGTGTGTGTGTGTGTGTATACCACATCTTCCTTATCCATTCATCAGTCGATGGGCGCTTGAACTGTCTATAATTTAGCTATTGTAGGTAATACTTCAATAAACACCGGGCACAAGTATCCTGTGAGGTAATATTTTTGTATTTAATGGGTACTTAGTAGTATAATAGCTAGATCATAGGGTAGTTCTATTTTTAACTTTTCAAGAACCTAGCATTGAGTTCAGAAAACTTGCACAGTATGATTTCAATCTTTTTGTATTTTTTGAGGCTTATTTTGTGATCTAATATGTGATTTACTCTGGAAAATATTCCATGCACACTTGGAAAGAATGTGTATTCTGCTATTAGAATGGAATGTTCTAAATATACCTATTGAGTACAGATATCTACAAAATAGCTTTTAGGATTTTGATAGTGGTTATATTAAATTGATCAGTTTAGGAAAATCAGCGTCTAAACAATATTGACTCTCATAACCCATGAATGTGAATTATCTAGTCTTTATTCTATCTTTAGGATTTTGTAGTTTTGCACATCTAAATCCCACATATATATTGTTAGGTTTAACAAAGGTTTGACAAAGAAATTCACTTTTGTATATTAAATGTCCATTTTGTTCCATTGTTTTATTTCTTTATCTGTTTCAGGAATTGGTGGTGGTTGTTACTGTTGATTTTGGTTGAGATTTTCTATGCAGATAATATCTGTGAATAAAGGTGATTTTATTTCCTTCCTTCAATGTATGTAATTTTTATTTCTTCTTGGTTCTTGTCATAAGGTACTAAACTGGGCTTTCAGCATGATTTGAATAGACATTGTGGAGCAGATATATCCTAGCCTTGTCTCAGTGGGAGGGATTCCAGCTACTTACCATTAAATATAATGTTAGTTGTGGGGTTTTTGTAGATGCTCTTTATCAAGTTGAGGAAGTTCCCTTGTATTCCTGCCTTGCTGAAAGTTTTAATCATGGATATATGTTGGGATCTTTCAAATGCTTTTATACGACCATAGTATTTTTGTTCGTTAGCCTTTTGATATGGTGGATGATGCTGATTAACGCTGACTGTATTAATGATGTTTAATCATCCTTGCTTACCTGCAATAAACCCAATTTGGTGTGGTATATCATTCATTTTATAGACTGTTTGGATTGTTGTGCTAATAATTTTGTGGGGATCATCGTGTTAACGAGATATATTGGTCATCATTTTCTTTTTCTATAATGTTTCTTTAAAATCATTCTTAAAGAGCATTTTTAAATTAACATATAATATATTATTTGTTTCAGGGGTCCAGGTCTGTGATTCATCAGTCTTACACAATTCACAGCACTCACCATAGCACATACCCTCCCCAATGCCCATCATCATTTTTGATATTAAGATAATTCTAACAGCAAAAAATGACTTAGAAAATGTATCTCATGCCTCTCTATATTCTAGACAACATTATGGAGAATTGTTATCATTTCTTCATTAAATATGATAGAACTCAACAGGGAAGCTGGGTTGGGTACTTTTTTATCTTTTTTTTTTTTTGGTCATATTATTAGTATTGGTTCGATTTCTTTAATAGATAGAGGCCATTTCAGAATACCTATTTCTCCTTGTGTGAGTTTTAGTAGTTTTGTCTTTTAAAGAATTGATCTATATCTTCCAAGTTATCAAATTGTGGGCAGAGTTGTTCAGAGTATTCCATTATGGATCTTTTGTTTTAATGTCCATGGGATCAATAGAGATGACCCTTCTTTCTTTTCTGATACTGGTGATCTGTATTTTCTCTCTTTATTTCTTCATTAGTCTGGTTGGAGGTTTATCATTTTTATTAATCATTGTTCAAATTTATTTAATTATCGTTTATGTTTCAAAGAACATGCATTTTGTTTCATTGATTTTTCTCTGTTCGCTTTGTTTTCCATTTCATTGATTTCCTCTGTAATTTTTATTGTTTGCTTCTGTTGCTCTACTTTTTGTAGGTTCTTATAGTGGAAGCTTATAGCACTGGTTTTAATCTCCTTTATTAATATATGCATTTAATCATATAAATTTCTATCTAAGCATTCCTTTCACTGCATTTCACAAATTTTGAAAAATTGCATTTTATTTTTATTGAGCTCAGAATATTTTTAAATTTCTCTTCAGGCATTTTCTCTATGTGTTATACAGAAGGTTACTGTTTTATCTTCAAATATTTGGAACATTTTCCAGCTCTCTTTCTCTTAGTGATTTCCATTTTAAAGTCCTTGTTGTGGAGCACCTGGGTGGCTCAGTTGGTTAAGCATCTGCCTTGGGCTCAGGTCATGATCTCAGGGTCCTGGGAACAAGCCCCACATTGGTGGTTCCTGCTCAGCGGGAGGGCTGTTTCTTCCTCTTTCTCTGCCTATTGTTCCCCCTGCTTGTGCGCTCTCTCTCTCTCTCTGTCAAATAATAAATTAAAAAATAAAATAAAATAATGTCCTTGTTGCCTGGGGATATAGTTTGTATGATTTCTTTTCTTTTAAATTTGTTCAATTTTGTTTTCTGAACTAGAATCTGGTCTGTCTTTATTAATTTTCCATGTAAGCTTGTGAAGAATATGCATTACACTGTTTTTGGATGGCATATTCTGAAAAAGTCTATTGTATGAACTAGAATGATAGTGTTGTTCAACTCTACCATTGTGGAATTGCTACCTGCTTGAACTATTAATTCTTGAAAGAGTGCTGTTGAAGTACACAACCATCATAATGGACATATCTATTTCTCCTTCAATTCTGTAAGTACATACCTCACATGTTTTGATATTCTTCTGTTAGATTATTTAGTATTACTATATATTCTTAGATTCTATCACTTTATTATTACTCAATTCCTTTCCTTTTTTTAAGATTTTATTTATTTATTTGACAGACAGAGATCACAAGTAGCAGAGAGGCAGGCACAGAGAAAGAGGGAAGCAGGGTCCCTGCTGAGCAGAGAGCCCCATGCAGGGCTCGATCCCAGGACCCTGAGACCATGACCTGAGCTGAAGGCAGAGGCTTACCCCATGAGCCACCCAGGTGCCCCTTAATTCCCCTCTTTAACCTGCAGAAATTATTTTGGTTCTGAAGTTGGCTTTGTGTATAATTCATATATTTCCTCCAGCTATCTTTGATTAGTGTTAGCAAGGTACATTTTCTGTAAGCCTTTACGTTAAACTTATCAATATCTTTATATCTTTTGGGTAGAATTTAGAGTTAAGTTTTATATCCCCTTGACAAATCTCTTTTTTAATAGATGCATTTGGACCATTCAAATACAAAATGGCTATTGATAAAACTGAATCAATACCCACATGTTTATACATATATTCTATTTGTTGAGCATTTATTCTGTTTTTGTCCCCTTACACCCCAAGTTTATTTTTACGTCCTCCAATACATATTTTTAATTAATCTGCATTATTTAATCTTCAAATAGCTTTATTCTGTTTCATGAGTAATTCAGGTACTTTATTACAGAATATTCCTAATTCATCCCTTTCATCTCTTACATAGCTGTCATTGATATTACTTATCTGTATCTTTCAACAAACCCATACATTGTTACTATTACTTTTTTTCTTATCTTGATATAAGTTTCTGGCATATTATTTTTCTAATCCATAAAAAATTCAACTAACTTTTTTTTTTTTTTTTCCCCCGGCTCAGAGTCTCATGTAAAGCATTCTCTGTTGTGTTTCTAAAGTTTTTATTTCTAGGTAAGATGTTTCCGTCATTCTGTGGCTTATTTCAGGATTTCTTTTTTGTCTTTGATTTTCTCCAGTTTGAGTTACCACAGTAATTACCCACGCAAAATAACATATCCACACAAATACTTATACACAAATGTTCACAACAGCATAATTCATAGTATCCAGAAAACAGAAACAACACATCAACTGATGATTGGATGAACAAAATATGGCATAGTCACAAAATGTTATTTGATAATAAAAAAGGATAAAAATACTGATACATGGTTCAGTGTGGATGAATCTTGAAAACGTAGTAAGTAAAGAAGCTAGTCACAAAGGACCACGTATTGTGTTATCTCATTTACATGAAACATCCAGAAAGGCAAATCCATGCAGATAAAAAAGAGATTAGTGGGGCACCTGGGTGGCTCACGGGGTTAAGCCTCTGACTTCTTCGGTCATGATCTCTGGGTCCTGGGATCAAGCCCCTCATCAGGCTCTCTGCTCAGCAGGGTGCCTGCTTCCCCATCTCTCTGCCTGCTGCTCTGCCTACTTGTGATCTCTCTCTCTCTGTCAAATAAATAAAATCTTAATAAGAAAAAAGATTAGTGATTGACTAGGCCTAGGGAGAGGTGGTGATGAGAAGTGAATGTTAATGGGTACAGAGTTTTTTTTTTTTAGGTTGACAAAAATATTCTAAAGTTAGATAGTGGTAACAGTTACACAATTCTATGTGGCTATTAAAAACCAGAGTTGGATACTTTAAACATGTGAATTTCATGGTCTATAAATAATTTATCAATAATGATATTAGATAAAAATGAAAATGCACTTGTAGAAGTTCCTGAATATGGTTTAAATGTTATTTTAATTCTTATTTGATGTAACTTAGTTTTACATAAATTTCACGGTGAAATAAAAGGCAAATGCAAAAAAAAATAAAGCAAATATATAGCTTAGTATATTATTATAAAACAAATAATCTTTAAATATTACTATACTAGGAAATGAATTTGTCTCCCATCCAAAAGCTTAAATCCACTAGCTTAAATCTTACATTGATCAGTAAAACCACTAGCTTAATAAAATCACTAGCTTAAATCTTACATTGATCAGTTACTTGGGTGATTTTTATTAGATCCCTACACAATATTGTCTAGTTCTGCCTATTTTTTTCAGAACTTTCTATGTAGTTTAGATTTTTAATCTCCAGACTTCCTCTGGAGTCATCATCTCAAATTTTGTTTTATTGTTCATTGATAATGGAATAGATATTTTACACAAGGAATTTATGCCAGCTCTTTACCTTATGTTCTGGAAATATATCACAACTGTAGTGATAGTTACGGTTTATTTTATTTTATATTTTTAAAGATTCTATTTATTTATTTGGGAGAGAGAGAGAGAGAGAGAGCATGAGCAGGGGGAGGGGCAGAGGGAGAGGCAGACTCCCTGTGAATCAGGGAGCCCAAGACAGGGCTTGAATGCAGGACCCTGAGAACATGATCGGAGCTGAAGGCAAGTAGGTTTAACTGACTGAGACACACAGACGACCCCCCCCTTTTTTTTTTTTAAGATTTTACTTTTTATTTGTTAGAGAGAGAGAGCGAGAGAGAGCACAAACAGAGGGAGTAGAAGGCAGGGCTGTCTGCTGAGTAAGGAGCTGTATGTGGGACTCTATCCCAGGATCCTGGGATCATGACCTGAGCTGAAGGCAGATGTTTACCTGACTGAGCCACTCAGCCATCGTTAGTTACATTATATTAATAAAACCTTTTATCTTGAGGTAAGTGTAGTTCACATGAGTTATAATAAGAGATAAAGAGAGATCACCTTATTCATTTTGCAAAACTTCTTGAAATGAAAACATCTTGTAAAGTACAGCAGCATCACAACCAGAATGTTGACATTGATATAATCAAGATAGAGAACGTGCCCATCACCAAAGGGACCCCCATTTTATCCACTTACAAGTAAGTAAAAAGGAAGTAGCTGTTCCTACTTCCCTCCTGCCCTCACTCTCTACCGAACACCTGGCAACAGCTAACCTGCTTCCCGTTTTTATAATTTTGCCATTTCAGGAATATTGCATAAGTAGGATCATAAACTCTAACCTTTTGGAGGTTGCTTTTTATCACCCAGTGGATATCTCTAGAGATTCATCCAGGACATGAAGACTTATGTTCATACAAAAACCATAAATGAATGTTTATAACAGATGTATTACCAACTGCCCCAAACTGGAAACATCCAGATATTTTTTGATGGTGATGGTTAAAATGTAGTACATCCATACCATAGTCTAATACTCAGAAAATGAGTGAACTATTGATATATGGCTATATGATTTTAATAGCTATTCAGGAACTCTAGTAGTATTCACATCAGTGTAGTATAAACAGGTAGGTGTTTTTCATTTCTAGTTAATGAACATTAATGTACAACTTTTCTTCAGTTTTTTTTTTTAATTTTTAAAAGTAACAAGCAGGTTTTCTGAATTAAAGAATAATAAATAAGAAAAATGCTGCAAGTACAATCTTCTGTTAATTTACAGAACATTAATTGGCAAGACTTTTTACTGGAATTTGGCCAGCATGATTTTTGATGGTTTACAAGCACTTAAAAAGTAAATCCTAGGGAAATGGTTAATGTTACACAAATGTTTCTATTATTTGTCTTATGATTATTCAGTAATCTGAAAATAACTAATAAAACAGTGTAAGGAAATTGTTATAATAAGTTGAGAAATTTTTCATCTATTGATGCAATATACATATATTATACATATTTTATATATATTTGTAATTATATCATATATATTTATATATCTGTTACATAATATAAATGAATATGCTATTTACATATTTAAATGTATATGTATTTTATATATGCACTTTATAAAGTCTATATATTTTATTTATACATATGAATATAACATATTTCTATAGAGATATATATATAATATATATTATACATTTATATATGCTATATTATACATATTCATATATGCGTATTTTATGTGTGTGTGTGTGTATATACACACATATATACTAGTTTTGCTATAAGCTTATCCCACAAAATGATGTTATTTTTTCTTTAGTATAAGTTTCCTCATTGAGTCTAAGCCTGAACCTGACAAAAATAAAGAGATTTATTAAATTTTTCGATTTTACTCTTCTGAAATGTTTACTAAGAAGGATAGAAAACAAAACTTCAGATGATCATTATGTTCATTAGGATTTTTTCAGAGAGATATTGTAGAGATAGGATAAACCATATGTGTGCTTGAAATGTGTATTTATTGGCTTTTATTTTTATTGGATATATATTACTATTTCTTCTCTTTCTCAAGGTTAACTGCATTCTGTTCATAAATAGATTCTCTCACATGAGAAAATATTTAAAAGATACTATTGTACACCTGAACCTAATACTACACTCTATGTTAACTACTGGAATTCATATAAAAACTTAAAAAATTAAAAAAAAAACAAAATATATTACACATATAGTCAAAGTTTTAAAAGCATCTTGCATAAGAATATACATGTCTAAGTTAACTTTTAAAATAAAAATATAAAGGTTTAAAAGAGATTAATTGAAGTGTTCAGAATTTGGTATTTTTCTACTTTCTAAATTTTAAGCAAAAATCATATAGAAATAATAAAATAATTATTTATTTTACAACATCAGGTTACTTAGGCATTTAATAGTAGTATGAACCAAATCATGCATCAAGCAATGTCATAATCTCAGGTATATAGAAGTTATTACTATAGGAAATAGTATAGGAAAGTAAAACTAAAATATAATATAAAATAAAAATATAAAATAAAACTATAGGAAAGTAAAACTAAAATACATAGGAGTAATTGGCCCAAATTTGAGTCAAAGTTGAGTAGTGGCAGAATTAAATCAAATCCAGTCCCACTTCCAAAGTTTATGGCCAATGGGCTACAAAACTAAAATTGTGCATGAGATTCACTCACTAAATACATGTTTAAAAGAAATGATTACTATAAATTAGCAGACAAAGCAAGCTCCCTCCCCCCTTTTTAAACAAAAGATTCTCTTCAGAATGATTCCACTAGGAAACTGTAAGAGCTTGGACAATGGTGAGAAAACACTTCTTAACTTTAAATATTCCCTTCACTGGACAAGTCATATTAATGGAGATGGAATTTTAAGTTCTTAGATATTCTCCTTTTTCCAGTGATAAGTCTTTACCATGCGATCATTATATTTCATGTAAAACCGCAATATCACTACAATTTTGAGGTCTAAGTGTTCTATTGTGAATGACAAAGACCTACTTATTTATCTTCTAATGAAAGAAAGTATTTAAGTGTAAGAGATAAAGATTTTTTATTGATAAAGATACAGATAAAAATTAGGATATTTTGGGGCACCTGGGTGGCTCAGTGGGTTAAAGCCTCTGCCTTTGGCTCAGGTCATGATC
Source organism: Martes martes (assembly GCF_963455335.1). Lineage (NCBI taxonomy): Eukaryota > Metazoa > Chordata > Mammalia > Carnivora > Mustelidae > Martes > Martes martes. The sequence continues at coordinate 80,366,113 of NC_137891.1, read as the reverse complement.
CCACAGTCCTGGGATCGAGCCCCACATCGGGCTCTCTGCTCAGCAGGGAGCCTGCTTCCTCCTCTCTCTCTCTCTCTGCCTGCCTCTCTGCCTACTTGTGATCTCTATCTGTCAAATAAATAAATAAAATCTTAAAAAAAATTAGGATATTTTGCTTTTAATTTTATGGAGATGTTCTTTGGCATCCAAGATAAATTAAGTATAGATTTTAATTATTCTTACTTATTTTAAATTACATATCATTGCTTATTAGTATGTACATATGTGTAGAGAAATTTATACTAGTGAATATTATTCTCTCAACAGGGATAATATTCCAAGACAATTGAGAAATAGAATTGTGGCTAGAGTAACAAAAAATTAGTAGAGGGAATATATGTTCCCTCACTCTATTCCCTGGGAAGTAGAATGTAAACCAAAGGACTGCTTTTGACCAAACTTAATGTTCTTACTGAGAAATCTTAACTCCAAAAGCATGTAATAAGTCATCACTATGAGACTATATTTTGTGATTGAAGTATGGTCAGGACTCTAGTACACTAGTGTAAATTTCTTCATGTCAGCCCTGGTAGAAACATCTTAATCAAACCATCATTTTAAAATCACATTTTATGTATGTGTGTGGACACCTTGTTCCTTTCTACCAGAACATGTTTCTATACCCATTGTTTCAATTCTGTGAACTGATACCCTTCCAATATGCTTATTCTCTATGTGTCTAAAAATTATCATCTATTATGTACAACAAATGAAACAGAATAGATAACATCAAGATACCACTATAAACCTATTAGAATAGTACAATTCAAAAGTCAATAATATGAAATGCTGGTGATGATATGAAGCAACAGGAAGTCTCATTCACTGCAGATGAAAATGCAAAATCAGGGGTGCCTGGGTGGCTCAGTGGGTTGAGCCTCTGCCTTCAGCTCGGGTCATGATCTCAGGGTCCTAGGATCGAGCCCTGCATCGGGCTTTCTGCTCAGCGGGGAGCCTGCTTCTCCCTCTCTCTCTCTGCCTGCTTCTCTGCCTACTTGTGATCTATCTCTGTCAAATAAATAAATAAAATCTTTAAAAAATAATAAATAAATAAAATAAATAAAAAGAAAATGCAAAATCATGAAACCACAGTGGAATACAGTTCGTTACAAAGCTAAAATATTATCTTACACAATCCAGCATCCACCCTCATAGGTATTTACCCAAGAAAAATGAAAACGTATATTCACACAAAAACATATATAGGGATTTTCAGTGAAGTTTTATTCATCATTACTAAAACCTAGAGTCAATCAACATGCCCTTCAGTATATGAATGGATAAACAAACTGTAGTGCAACCAGGAGATGGAACACTTTTCAGTGATAAAAAGTAATGGCACACTTAGTAACAAAAGACCAAAAGACTTAAATGTTTTTTTTCTCTAGGTTGAGGAATACAGTAAGAAAGCTTACTTCCACCATTTTACTCAACATAGCGCTGAAAGTCTTAGCCAGTGTAATTAGGCAAGGAAAAAAAAAGACATCCAAATTGGAAAGGGTGAAATCACATTATTTCTCTTCATAGATGACATAATTTTATATGTAGAAAATCCTAAAGATTCCATTTGAAAATGTTAGAACTAATAAACACATCAAGGCAACTGGACAAAAATCAACACACAAATATCAGTTGCATTTGTATACACTAAAATGAATAATACACACAGAAATTGAGAAAATAATTCCATCTATATTTACATTGAAAAGAAAAAAAAATTAGGAAAAAACAAAGGCATATCATAGGAAATAAAGTCAATGATACACTAATAGCATGTTAAAAAAGATTTTGTTTACTTATTTGTCAGAGAGAACAAGCAGGGGGGAGTGGCAGGCAGAGGGAGAAGCAGGGTCCCCACTGAGCAAGGAGCCTGACACAGGACTCAATCCCAGGACCCTGGAATCATGACCTGAGCTGAAAGCAATTGTTTAACTGGCTGAGCCACTCAGGTGTCCCTGTAATAACATTTTATGATGACAATTAGTAGGTAACTACACTTGTGGTGAATATGGGATAATATATAGAGAAGTTAAATCACTATGTTGTACACCTGAAACTAATGTAACATTATGTGTCAACTATACCTAAATAAAAACATTAAAAGTTTTTATTTTTATTTTATTTTATTTTATTTTAAATAAAATAGTACTGGACAATGGATAACCGTAAGAAAAATATAACACTTAATCTACAATCACTCAATACACCATAATAAGCTTTTTTTTTCATAATAAGCTTTAAACAGACCATTTTTTAAAAGAGAAGCAATAAGATTTGTACACTAAAGACTGTAAATGTTGCCAAAAGAAAATAAAGAAGAAACAAATACATGGAAAGACATGCCACATTCATGAATTGAAAGACTTAGTTTTGTTAAGATGTCAGTTGCAAGCTGTAAATTCAATGCAATCCCTATCAAAATCTCAATGACTTTTTTTTTGCAGAAATAGAAAAATTAATCAAAAGACTGGAATAGCCAAAACAAAATTGGAAGTCTCATACTCTCAAAACTTATTACAAACCTACATTAAACAAAATGATGTGGTACTGGCATAAAACCAGATATAAACTCATGGAATAGAATAAAGATGCCAGAAACAAGTGTTCATATATATGGTCAAATAATTTTCGAAACATATACCACAATCATTCAATAAGGTAAGGAGAGTTTTTTCAGCAAATGCTGTTGGACCCTTCCCTTCCACCGTATACAAAAATTAACTAAAAATGTATTAAATATCTTAATGTAAGACCTAAAACGATAAAACTCCTAGAGAAAACAAGGAAAAAGCTTTACATAGGACTTGGTAATGACTTCTTGAATATCACACAAAAAACCCAGGCATTGAAAGTAGAACGGTGGTTGCCAGGGAAGCCTGGCTGTAGAGGAAATGGGGTATTGTTTAATGGTCATGGAGTTTCACTTTTACAAAATGAAAACCATCTGGAAATTTGTTGCACAACAATGTAAAGTATGTTTAATACTACTAAAGTGTACACTTAAAATGGTTAACACATTAAATTCTATGTGTACTTTACTACAATTAAAAATGTGAAAGAAAATCTAGATGTCACATAAAAATTCAGATTTATGTCTTTTCCCAAAAGATTAGCAGCTCTCACAACTCTAGGCCTACATATTTCCTCTGTTTGCCACAGTTTATAGCCTTTCCCTGTTGTCCATTTGCCTGTCTGGCTCATGTAGTCACTTGAATGGCAACCCTGGGATGGCAAAATACCCAAGTTAGTGAATAAGAATGTATCATTATTGGTTCATGGTTTTGAGTCATGAGATGACATGGCAATGAGAAATGAACTGTATTAATATAAAATGTTAATAGTAATTGGGTGTGGGCTGTATAGGAATGCTCTGCACTACTTTTCAACTTTCTGTAAGTCTAAAACTGTTCTAACATAAAAAGTTTATTTAAAAAAAAAAAAACTGAATCAAATGGTACTTAAAATGACCTCACGTTTTTTTCTTTTCTTTGACTGTTTTTTATTTTTTTCTCTCTCCTGTTGAGAACGTGAACTCCTTGGGAGTGAGAATTGTTTCTCGTTTATTCAATGTTTTGTGTACTGACACAATGCAGGTGATCAATAAGTATATAGTGAATGACATGTTGAAACACCATCTCTACCTCAAAGTAGGCTGTTGCACTAAGAAGTAATTTTCCTCTTCTCTTTCAGAGCTTGTTTTTCTTCTTTGCTCTCTCTTTCCACATAATTCTCACAGATTTTTATTCAATTGTCCATCTCAACAGTTCTTTTGTCAACTTAAGAAAGGAATCTTATGCAGCCTCTGCACTACTGGCTTTAAAATATGTCTTCATTTTCCTACAAAGAATCATGGGATTACAAATGAATCAACACAATCTGGATCTCCACCTACCATTTTGAAAACCTCCCTGTGAATAATTCTTTGGACTCTAAGTCATTCTTAATACATTTCTACATTTGATTGTTTTGGGATTTAATCTGGTGCTGTTGTTTAATTATAGGTGTTTGGATTCCCATTTATCTGTTTCTGGGTCCCAGTGATAAATTTCTAAATAACAAACAAAATGTGATAAGACTTAATTTAAAATTCTTCTTTGCCCTGGAAAGTTGATGGTTATCATCAACCATTTCATTCTTCTAATTACTGAAGCAAATTTCTAATCACCAGTTTGGTGTTTTTTTATTTTGTTTGTGTTTGTTTTGTTTGTGTTTGTTTTTCCAATTTCAGAATTTCTGGGATAACTCCTTTCTCTTTCTTTAAAATGTAAATTATGTCCATTGGAAACATATTTTCAAATTTTGCCTTCCTTGTCCTTCTCAGAGTTTAGTAGTGTGTTTGTATGGCTGAAACTATCTTTGTTTTTTGGGGGAATTCATCCTATTTCAAACAGCTATGTTACTTATATATGTTGAAGACTTCCAGAGGTTTGTCTTGTGGCTTTTAAGGCAAGAAAGTGAATGGGTGTGTATAGTCTGATATACTTCTAAGGGTATTTTACTGGCGTCCCCTATATTTATTGAAAAAAATTAATAAATTATTCCCATAATATAAATATATAGAAGTTCTATAATAAAACATTTATATGAAGTTCCTCTTATTTCAATTAATCTAAGTAATTTTCTAGTAATGTGAGTTATCATTTATTAAGTAGCTACAGTACCAAGATCTTGTCTAAGCATCTTGCTTGTACCAAAACACTTAATCTTCATAAATTTGTTAGATAGGTATGACTCCTACATTTCAAAGATGAGAAATAGATATCACAGACAAGTTAAATCAATTGCAGGTTATACAGCTGGCAAATTGTGGAAATAGAATTCAAACTAATAGAGTCTAGCTCCAGAGCTCAAATTTTAACAAGGACATGCCATTTAGAGTAAATAGTTCAAGGATAGTTTTATTATAGTAGTTTCTTCTGAAAATATGATGGGAATTAAAGTTCTTGGCCTTTTTTTTTTTTTAATTGTTGTTGTTGTTTTTGTTGTTGTTGTTGGGTTTTTTGTTTGTTTGTTTCATTCAGGAATGTTATTGGGCATGAGTATTAAGGAAATCTCCTGATTCAGCTTTCTGTCCTGAATATGAATCTCATCTCATGCCAACTGCTAACTGTTTTTAAGTACTCCAGATCTGAAGTTCTCTGTGTTAATAAAAAAAATTCTTTTTCTCCTGCAGCATTTGAAATGGATTTCCTAATGCTCATTTGGGGGTTGAATTCTAGTTTGCTTGTTTGTTTGTTTTTCTCCTTCAATTTTCCTCTACGTACTAAATGTCAAACATCTGAAGAGAATTTGGTTTCACATGGCATAAGATTTGTACATCCCGGCTTCATTGAAACTCATGGAGAGACCTCTTCTCTGTTTTCAGAGAGAGCCCTATCTTGAGGCTAGCACCATTATGGTTCCTGGACCCAAACAACATCACCCCCCTTCAGCCGTCCCCTGTATCAGGCTGGCTGTGGATTTCTACAAAAGCTAGTCTACACATTGCCTCATTCCTGCTGAGATATTTTCCTCCCAAATCCCTGATTAAATTCCCCTCTTCAAAATGCCTAAAATAGTTTCTATCGACTAGACCCTGACAACTGCAGATATTTATCTATATTTCAAGTTTTCCTGGGGTCTTAATGAACGCTGTTGTGTTTTCCATCTTGGAAGTTCAATAGATGTTTGTTGATTAGTATAATAAATTGGGTGAGGAAAAGTTATAAAAATAGATTACTAACTATGGAGGTGAAAAAATAGTAAGACCTTAATCTAACTGAGGAAAGAACACTCCTGGGTAGAACTACATGTCAAATGTCTTAAAGTATAATACTCATATTTTTTTTTTTAGTCATAAGACTTAACAACACAAACTCTTCAATAAAGCATTCTTTGTAAGTCACTCTTTCTTCTTCTTCTCCCTCTCTTCACCACACACACACACACACACACACACTCACTCTGATAGTGAAAGCTTAAGTTAGCTTTGGAAAATATTATTGTCTTCTTCCTTGAGATCTTTTTTAAGAAGAACAAATTTAACTTTTTGGCCAATCCTTAGTTGGATGTGTACAGTCTCTCTTGGAATGGATACAACTACTTTCAGTTCACCGACTTGAGAGATCTCGAAACATACAGGAAAGAAATATGTCTAAATCCATTTCAATAGTTGGAACTGTGATGTGTGATTTACTTAAACTTATTTACTGCTTACCTGGAAAGCTGCTCAGGCAAATTAATACATTCCTGGTATACAGCACCATAAAAAATCTGAGAAAATAGAGGGAAACAAACTGTCAGTTAGCATTAAAATAATTAGATGAGATATGCTCGTTTGACATGAAAATGTTAGCAGCATAAAGCTTCCAGAGAACTTTTATACTCTCAATAGTGTTCTTTTCACACTGACTTGATACTGAAGGCTTGGTCAAAAACATTTTACATTTGTTGCAAAATTAAATTTTGATGATCAGTTATAGAGTATTTTACATGGTCTAATTAAGATTAATAAAATATTTTTATTTCACAACATAAATCAGCATATATTTGGTAATATAAAATATTTCATTGAAAAAAGCAAAAGGTTGTAAAAATGAGAGAATACACAGTTGTTTCAAAAGTGATGCAGTTCAAATATTATGTGAGAGACACAAAACTGTAATTGCTATTATTTTTATTAACAAACAAGTATTGAAAATCCAATATACACATAGAATAAAAATATCTCAAATAAAAAGCATCACACTAGAAAATGTTTCTACCTGTAAATGGTTTATGTTTAATATGACAGCACCCACAGAATAGAGCAGTAGTAGTTTGAAGGCATACGATATAAGGTATTATATACAACATGCAAAGCAATGTATTATATACAACATACAATATAAAGTATTATATGTAACGTACAACACAACGTAATTTTATACAACATATAACACATGATATTATATACAACAGGCAACATAAGGTTTTTATATACAACATATAATACAAGGTTTATTTATAACATGTACTTTGTTTTGAAATGTTTACACTCTTTTCCTATAATTATTCATGTTTCATTTATTCAAGAAATGTGAAGTATTATACTTACTGGGTAGCAAATAATTATGACCACGTCAAATGAAATTCAAGAACTTTACTCTTTTTTTTTTAAGATTTTATTTATTTATTTGACAGACAGAGATCACAAGTAGGCAGAGAGGCAGGCAGAGAGAGAGAGGGAAGTAGGCTCCCTGCTGAGCAGAGATCCCGATATGGGGCTCAATCCCAGGACCCTGGGATCATGACCTGAGCCGAAGGCAGCGGCTTAACCCACTGAGCCACCCAGGCGCCCCAAGAACTTTACTCTTTTTCCATGTTAAAAGCCACTGAGGTTAATATAAAGTATAAGATGCCTGCACTTTGTTTTCCATTTTCTTACTCTGGATTTTATGAAAGAAATCATAGTATCTTTATGAGATTTTTTTCTAATCAACAATCGGATTAAGGTTCTCTATCTCCTAGTTACATCAAAGAGAGTTTGATGATTGGTTTCGAAAATGTCTAAGAATTCCTGTTGAGTTTCTTTCACAAAGCAGTATCAAAGAGAAGGCATACTTTATTATTCCTACTGGTTTCCTTTACAATGTATTTGTTGCTGTTGATTCATTTTGTGCTTTCTGCACAGTAATGAAAGTGAGATGGTCAGTTCCAGTGGTGAACAGGATCAGTGCTGGTACTGAATTTTTCAGCCCTGCCTGCCACTTGTTACAGACACATTTATTGAGTCTCCATTTTATGAAGCTAAGATAGGAACCGAGTCAGCAGTGTTGTTGTAGCGATTTCCCAGTCCAGTGATCTGACAAATTGTTGCCCCAATCAATCTGTCAACATGTCTTTCCCATGCTTCCTCTTTCTTCTCACTGGGTTGTAGTTGTGGAGCAGCTCTGTCAGGGGGTATTGCTGTCCCAGGTTGCTATGGAGACAGAGCAATAATAGATATGGAAGTAAAAGCAGCTTTTCTCCTCCTATTACTGACAAACGTAAACCCTTATCCTACTCAGGACTGCACTTATAACTGAAGCAGGTGGAATGAGAATAAAGGAATATCAAAGACATATGGGTCTACTGTATTTAATACTCCTGCTGGGAAGGGAGCCCAGCTTCCCTTATTCTCACCTATGTACCACCTGCTTTTCAAAGGAAGTGTTTGTGAGAATTAAAATCAGTAGATTTCTCTAATACTTTTATCTGAAGGTACTATTGTCAGTAGTTTTCTCTAATACTGTTTCATCTGAAGGTACTATTGGTACACCTACGAAACCTCAATGGACATTCATTGTTCTTAAAATCTCTAATAGAACATAAGCTATTTCAGTTTTGTATCTCAAAAGAATAGCCTATAGAGTTCTGAAATTGGCATTAATTTACTTCAGTTCACATAAACCGATAAAGCTTAAATTCCTTGCTACTAAGCCATTTCTATGAGGCCACACAATCATTCCAGATGGCCTCTGACAAAATGTAGTTTTAGGAATGCGAGGGGCCTAATATACTAGCACCAAACTATGTTCAACAAATTATCATTGATGTGCTTACCCTTTCCTGACAATTCCTTAGGACTGAGGTCATGACTCATGTGGTTTGCAGAGGAATGGGGATGAGAATGAAGTGTGAGCCTGGAACAGAGTACATGAATGCAGAGAGATTTCCCGGAGTTGTTTCCTTGTTTTTGTCATTCGGGTACCAGATGGCTAGAGTGTCCTCAGAGATTCTGTTGGAAAAGAAGTAGGGTTCAAAGTAGAAAAGTACACTAGAGCGAAGTTCGAGATGACAAAGGAGAAAGGCAGTAAGTTTATAATTTTGCTAAAGGTCATTCTCTCAGTAATACCCATGTAAGTAAGATGGTGACATGCATGGCTCCCAAGTACAGTGCATGCATCTCATAAGTACATCCATCCTGTACCATTTGATAGGTATCTTAATGGCTTTTAAAATTGTGGTCACTCCAACATCTTTGTGCATGATAGAGTTCACTGAAGACTGAGATTTGAAGTAATTGTTAATAGGAGGGATATATTTTTTCATTATGCCTTTAGGAACATAGGAGGCCCATTATTTTTTCCTTCCTTATTGAATATATTATGTTTGAGGCATACACATGTATCTTCAAGTATTTGAAATTACCAAACACCCAAAGAGACCACTGGTTTCTCATAGCAGTACAGCTGTGTTTCTCCTTGTGCAAACTTCAGTTACCACGGAAATGAGGCGCAGCTTACTCTGGTGGTCCCAACAATGCTGCTAATGGTATCAGAGCATTTATACTGTACTTAATGTGCATCACAGGGGATGGCATTTAAAATTTAGAATAACATATTTAAATGACTCACGCAATAGACAAATGACAGTGTGTGGCAGAAAGAGTATAGACTGTTGTAAAATATTTACTTCTCAGTTCTATGTTGTGCAAACATGTGATAATATACATAAACAAATATTTAGCAACTGTATTCTGCAGCTGCAAATCTAATGTGGGTGTGATAACATTTAGCTTTGTGTTTCAGATTGTAACAATCATTTTGTGTGAGATAATTTTATGCAGAACTCTATAAAAATAAGGAAAAACATTATGATTACAAATTTGACTTAAATCTGGAACATTATTTTACAATTTAAGATTCCTGTAACTGTGGCTTTAATGTGAATTTAGAATAAATATGTGCCTCTAAGTCTAATATGATTATAAAATATTGTCATCTTCATGGGATTTTGTTTTAAACACTCTGGACTTTCTTAGATAAATATGGTGATGTTCTGTACCTCACTATCCTGGCTCAAATATATTATAGCCATGTGTAAGAAATAAGTTATAATATTTTCACCTGTAAAAGGTCTTTTTTTCCCCTTCCCCCAAGATTTGAATAGATTTTATTAGTGTGCACTGACTGCACTTTATAATTATACTTTCCATCATTGAAGGAAGGTGGGGAGCCATTCAAACATAAAGGTCTGATTTAAGTATTTTCAGGCCTCAGTAAACAGTTGATTACATTCAGATTGGTAATTGAAGCTTTGCACATTTGATGAAGTTAGTGATGATCCCTGAGGTATGACCAGAGGCAAAACTGGTGGCAAAACTTCTGAGACCTTCTATTGTGACGGCAAGCATCACACTGGTCATCTCACTTGTCATGCCAAGGAATGAGAACAGTGTGCAAAAGTTCAGTGATACCCATATTATTAGCAGAGAGGCTAGCAGAAAATCTTGTGATGCCAAGTATACTAAGTGTATTTGGGCTTAAGTAATTTACATGTGGTGTTTACTTTTAAAACCTTCCTTTATAGCCATTTCCCCCCCCCTTTTAATTTATTGTGGACACTTGTTTCAACACTGCAGTTTCTGTATTACAAAATATGGTGTTTTGAATATGGTAGACACCTGATGTATGTGTATTGCATTGATTTAAACTCTATGCTAATTAATCCCCCCAAAATATGCACAAGTAAGTAATTTACACAAATGAAGTCTTACTAATTTAGAGAGAAGCTACTTTCTCCATTTCATCCTGTCTCCTATTTCCTGAGGGGAATGTGCCTTCTATTTATCTCCTTTTCTCAGAACTAGGGCACTGAGGTGGTGCAGTGTAACTGGACTCTGGATATAAGGGGTATGTGAAAGCTGAGAGGTTGTAATTATCATCTTAAAATCACTATGAGAGTCAAATATGCTTTTTACATAATTATTTAATTTTGCCATTAACCTCTTTGGAAAAAGTCCCATGGAATAAATGGAGAACTCATACATGTAGTTTATTTGTCAGTCTGTCATGTATTAGCTGTTATATTTCAGCAAATTGCTTAACTTTGAGATGTTTTCAAATCTCATTTGTAAAATAAAAGGTAATAACTTCTGTCTTATTCACTGGCTTTATTTTACAAACCTAAGACTCTTATGTAACTTGCATCTTTGGTGACAAGTTATTCATTTACATACCTGTGGATTATTAAACATACAACTGAATGTTAAGACTTTTAGTAGAAACAGGGGCACCTGGGTGGCTCAGTGGGTTAAGGCCTCTGCCTTTGGCTCAGGTCATGATCCCAGGGTCCTGGCATCGAGCCCCGAATCGGGCTTTCTGCTCAGTAGGAGCCTGCTTCCTCCTCTCTCTATGCCTGTCTCTCTGCCTACTTGTGATCTCTGTCTGTCAAATAAATAAATAAAATCTTAAAAAAAATATTTTTTTAAAAAAGGAATAATAGTGGTGTTTAAGACAGGTTAAGTGGTGCCCAGTTATCACGCAGCCAGCTCTTAGCCCATGAATCTAGTTTTGCTTCTGTGTCTAATGAGATGCAATATTCAAGCTAATTATTCTTTGTGCTTTTGTCCAGCACAAGAATGAAATGATGAATTTGAAAACTGTTCTCTCCTATTTGTTGGTCTCAACAAATATATAATCCTTTGAAGTTTCCTTTTGAGATCTTCCAAAAGAATGTCAAGGGTTAAATTAACAGGGGCCCTATATAGCAGTTACTTACAGAAATTGCAACCAAAGCAAACAAACCAGTAGACAGACAAAACAAAACAGCTGTTTTCATATGTATTGGAAGGAAGTGACTAATTCAGCTGAATTTAAAGAACAGGAAAAATTGTTGCAAAATTTACATTTGTATCATTGCTATCTATCTATACATAGCTTTACAAATATAGCTGTCTCCTCTGAGTTCTGGGTTTGTAGTTGAGTTTAATATGTTCCTTTCAGCCCTAGATTTTACATGGAGTCCTACATATAATTTCTTCCATTATTTTGGTAGTAGTATTTACATTTAACTCCTTAATTCATTAAGACTTATTGTTAGTATATTGTTTAAAATCATGTCCTATCTTATTTTCTTCTTAAAGGATAGCCAGATGTGTTTGTACCATTTATTATAACCAGTCTTTTAAACACTAGATTTAAAGAAAAGTCTGTCATATATTAAAAGTTCAAGTACATTAAGATCTGTTTTGTGGTTTTTATCCATTTCTACTGATTTGTATATCAATAACAAACTGATTTGATTAAGTTAATATCATATCCAGATATGGGTAACTCAATTCCTCCTGACCTCTGCTGCTATTCTTTAAGTATTCTTGGATATTCTGGGAGATGTTGACTTCATTTGTTCTTATAGAAAATTGGTACATCCTTGCAAGGCTTTATATTTTGATTTCTATCCTTTAATAAAATATACAGCTTACTTTAAGCAACCTGTGCTTTGAAAATTCTAAGGTTTTCCCCCCAGATTTTTAGTATATTTTCCCTGTGCTAATTGCTAACATATGAAGAAGACATTTTACATTACAGTGATCTTCTATGAAGCTACCTTAACATAATATTTTTAAAATTCCTATCAGTGTTTTAGTGGGGATTTTTTTTTAAGATTTTATTTATTTATTTGACAGAGAGAGATCACAAGTAGGCAGAGAGGCAGGCAGAGAGAGAAGAGGAAGCAGGCTCCCTGCTGAGCAGAGAGCCGGATGCTGGGCTCAATCCCAGGACCCTGAGATCATGACCTGAGCAGAAGGCAGAGGCTTTAAGCCACTGAGCCACCCAGGCGCCCCTAGTGGGGATTTTTTTAAGTATACAACTATATTTTTAATAATGAGTTAATTTTATCTTCTTAATATTTATAAATTTTTATTTTATATTTTTACTGTATCTGCTAGAATTCATAAAATATTTTTGAAAAATAATAGAGACAGTAGACATTTTTATCTAGTACCTGATTTTAATTAACATGGTATTGTTGTATGGGACGCCTGGGTGGCTCAGTTGGTTGAGCGGCTGCCTTCGGCTCAGGTCATGATCCCAGGGTCCTGGGATCGAGTCCCACATCGGGATCCTTGCTCAGCAGGGAGCCTGCTTCTCCCTCTGCCTCTGCCTGCCTCTCTGTCTGCCTGTGCTCACTCTCTCTGACAAATAAATAAATAAAATCTTTAAAAAAAAAAAAAAAAACATGGTATTGTTGTTTTAACATTTAGGATAAGTTTTGTTGTTTTTTAAAATGACTTTGTTAAGTCTAATGACCAAAAATTATTCAATGAAGACTTTTTATGAGACAGGTGCTATGCCAGACTCTTTGAATATACTGTGAACAAGATATACCCTATTGTCCTTGTATAGCACACATTTTTATGGTGCAGAGATAGGAGAATATTAGACATAATATGTCAGCACAGTATGGGGTAAGTAGGAATGTGTTAATAGGTATGAAAGATGACAGATAGAACAGGAAAATGAAGACAGAAGTATGTGGAGAGCTATAATTTTAAATAGGTTGATAAAGATAGGACTCATTAGAATGACTTTTGAGGTAAGAGTAGAGGAGGTAAGGATGTTAGCCATGCAAATATTTAGGGAGAGACCATGCTAGGCTCAGGGAACCACCAGACATACTCAAGAAATATCATGAGATATTCTTTTATTCCTATTTTTCTTAGAGTTTATATTAGAAATTACTGCTCGATTGACCAATTGTCCTTTTAGGCACTAATGGAAAGGATAAAATTCTCTCTCTCTCTCATCTATTATCTATATGTATTAATAGATAGGTTATATATGTTTAACTTGTTGATGAAATTAAAAAAGTTATTGATAATAACTTCTTGATACTTATCCTGGCTTGCTGTTTTGAAATAAAGCCTATTTGGTCATAGTATAATTTCATTTGTCACTTGTAGGATTCTATATGTGAATAATGTATTCAAATTATTACAACTATTTTTATATTAGCAGTGACCTTTTGTTTCTTTTCTTCATATGTCAGACTTTATTATTCATTTGCATTTTAGTTTGATTTAGTGACATGAATTAAAGAGGCTTCAATAATTTTATGCTGGAATAATTTCTTCTTTAAGAATTAGATAAAATTCAGTTTTGAACCCAACTATTCCTGATGCCTTTTGTGAAGTAAAGCTTTCATGAATTTTAAAATTTAATTAAGCCTGCTTAATAGAACATAAACTAGGCAATTGGCTATATAATAGTAAGAAGACAAAGTAAAATATTGCTTGAATTATTGAGGAAATCATCTTGGAATTAAAATAAATGCTATAATAACATTTCTATAACCATGGGAACTAGCTAACAATGTATTCTGCTTGTTATATTGAAGTTGGATTCATCTAGCATTTGACTTTTCACCCACTTTTGTTACATAGAATCTTGTTCTAATGGAGTCTTTGAAAGTGATGGAATTATTTTTAGTTATAGCTCTAAATATTCCAGTAAAATTTGCTCAAGTGTTTCAAAGTGCTTGTCTCACTAAAGTAAATTGTCCTTTTCCATATTAAAATTCATTGATGTTATTCCATCCTGATTATCAGAGGTTAAATTTATTATTCAATCAAACTTCATTCATGATTGTAATATTTACCAAAATCCAAAAATTACTGCATACACCAACACTATTTTAGGTTGAAACTTAAGGAATTCAGAAATATTAAAATTTTAATAGTTATTTTTAAGCATATAGCTAGATATACATTTTTGCTATAACTTTTCATTTTAAAACAACACAAAATTTGGACTAGAAATACCTGAAGAAAGGCTCTTATTTTAATCCTTTATATATATATATATATATATGGAGGGTTTTTCATAAATTAAAATCCAGGAAAGATGAAAAAATGAGTGAATGCATCCTCAGGAATATCACATTATCTTTCTGGAGCTGCTTTATCTCTGATAATTCTGACCTCCAGGCCCTTGTCCATCCATTCCTCAATCTTCCAGCACTGTTCTGTATCTCCTGGTCATAGTAATATAAGGTGAGATATGACAGTTTTAAACCATCCCAAATTCCTTACCTTTTTTGTTTTGCTTCTTCCAAATTCTAAGTCATAGTTGATTTCTCACAGCTGGTTCACCCACTACTTCCAATGGTGATGTGATATCATCTTCCTAGATATAGTTCTATACCCTGTTTTCTAGTTGGATAATCTCTGCTGTTCCACTTGATATACTACCAACCCAGTAGCACAGTTCTTGAGACTATTGTAGACTCCTCCCTTGGTCAAATGATTCTCTCAAAAAAGGCTCTATCTCCTGCTCTGAAAACTGGCAGCCACTGTGACCCCAGGTGTATCTGTAGGTATGGTTGTATTCACTGGCGTTCACACTATAGAGAGGGTAGTGTGCTCTTTCATCCATCACTCTGCAGATTCCTCTGAAATGAATGTGAAAACAGGTGCACAGTGTAGAGGACCCTCTAACCCCATTTAGGAAAGCTTTTAAATTACAGTTTCCTCTCAAACTTTTACTCTATAATACAAGTAACAAGTCAAGTTTTTCCATTAATTAATATAAATAGAATTAATTAATATAAACAGAAATTAATATAAACAGGTGATTGCATAGTAACATATAATAAAATGTGATTTATTTATTCTGTGTTGACATGTAATTACCATGTTAACGTGAGCAGCAAAGCTTGTGATTGTACCTAGTGTTAGCCTAGTTGTTCTGTCTGTAAGGCAACCTGTTTAAAACCATTCCTCAAAGTCATGTTTAATTTCCTTTTCAGCCAGGAGTTAGGGCTTTAAGAAAATGATTTACTGCACTTAACAATATGTCAAAAGAGATGAGTCAAATGTTAATGTGAAATTCTAGGTAACTGTTTTCCATCACTGTCATCAGTGAGCGGCAATACTTACCTTACTCTCTGGTGATCTAAATCTTATTTGGTTGTTCTGACATCATGTTGGCTAGTGGCTATGGTCCTTACAGACTTTCTTACTGCCCTTTTTGCCACTGAAGATGTGGTGTGTGTGTGTGTGTGTGTTTCCTGATATGTGTGCTTACAGTATGTCCAGGCAAAGCAGAAATCCTTCTGTTCATTGATTATAAACAATCCCCAAGTTTGAGGTAAGAGACAGGGATGAATAGGCAGCCCCCAGAGGATTTTTAGGGCAATTAAAATACTCCATATCATACAATAATGGTGAATACATATCATTACATACTTACCCAAATCCAGAGAATGTACAAGACAAAAAGTGAACCCTAAGGTAAACAATGGACTCAGTGATAATGATGTGTCAGTTCGTCATTTGTAACAAATGTACCCTTCTGATGGAGGACAGATGTTGATGACCAGGAGACTGAGCACATGGGGAGGCAGGCAGAATATGAGAAATCTCTGTGCTTTCCCCCAAAGTTTTGCTGTGAACCTAAAACTACTCTATAAAAATAAAGTCTTCAAAAAAGTAAAAATATAAAACAGTTCCCAGCCATGGATATTCTTGATGTCATATACCAAAACAGTGGCAGACAGAAAAATTCCTCTTTAAAATCTCGTATTAGATAGAATATCCTACAAGGGGAATGAGAAAAAGGTGAAGAAGACAAAATGATTTTATGAATTTCACCTTCTAACAGCAAGTAGAACTCAAAAACATTCAGTTCATGAATTGAGTTGTTAGGTTTGTCACGGTTTAATATAATAAACCTATAAGTATCTATTTTAATTCCTGCCCCCTGTTCCTTCGTATTGATTGCCACACTTTACCTATCTCTCACCCTTTGTTTACATACACACACAAGGCAATATGATAGAATAACTGTGATAATCTATTATCAGATCAAAGAGCACATTTGATTTGCATCATAAGATGTGAATGAAAATGAAAAAGCTGGATTTATTGGTGCAGATTTCTGATTTTGCAGGAAGATGACATCCATCATAACTCATGAGGTAGAACCTATATTTTCCACCCTGACAGTATCAGGCTGATAAAATATGCATCAAAGCATAGTAGCAAAGCTGAGAAAAAAATGTAAAAACACATAATGTCAATCCTGTTCACTGAAAAACTGAATATTCCTGCATTTATTAAGAAATGTGTATGTGTCAAAGACTTGAACTTGTGATTGCCCTGAAAGATAACCATAAATGATCCTTTATTAAAAACAAAACTAAGTTATCTCCCGAGGGTAAGATTTTACAATTAAAAGTTATTTTACTATTTTTCTTAATTACACCTGAACAAAAACTTCAAGATTGAAGTACACATGTAAAGCAATCTTCTTTAACTTATACACCTTTATTCTCATATTTACCCTTAAGATGATCATACTTCTCTTTATTATTTAATGGTAGGAATTATTTGCCGTACATTTACTATAGAATATAAGTATTGACCTATTGTGTTCCACCATCCCATATATTTCACTGATTCATGACCTCTCAGTACAATTATATAATAATGATTGTATCAGTGTTAAATGTCAATACAAAACATAAGCCAAGTTCATAAGTTCTTACTAAGCCAAATACTGAATAAAAACAACAACAACAACACTGGGACCTTGAATAGGATTGTCTTTCATCTATAGAAATGTAGGAGGGAATTGATACCTTTACAGTATTATATCTAATGATCCATGACATCACATAATCTTCCATTATTTAAAAATTAATGTTATATTTGTAGATATTGAATCAAAACCAGTTGACCTTTGTGTTGTTAAAAAGCAAAATTTAGGGGCGCCTGCGTGGCTCAGTGGGTTAAAGCCTCTGCCTTCGGCTCGGGTCATGATTCCAGGGTCCTGGGATTGAGCCCCGCATCGGGCTCTCTGCTCAGCAGGGAGCCTGCTTCCCTTCCTCTCTCTCTCTGCCTACTTGTGGTCTCTGTCAAATAAATAAATAAAATCTTAAAAAAAAAAAAAAGCAAAATTTAAACAAGTAAACCTGAAAATCTAATTTATTTTGTTAAGCCATTTATGAATAAGGCAATATCCCATCTAGCAAGTAGGAAGGAGCTCCAAGGTTTTATACAAAACAGAAGAATTTTATAGACAGACATAGGAAGGGACAATTTGTCAAAAAATTAAAAAAAGAAAAAAGGAAGAAATTTTTGTTTGAGGCAAGGTCACTTTCCTTAGGAGGAAAGGCAGGGGGCCTTAGTAGATGGATTAACTAGTCTTCCTTTGGGGGAATGAAGAAGGACCATGTGACAGATCACCTCCTTGGTGCTGACCAGAAAACTCCTGACTATTTAAGATTACTTTTCTGGGAAAGGTTGAAATTGCAATTAGATTAGGTATTAAGCTCTGGTTTGGTGATAGCCTAACATACATGACTCCATTTTCGGCCTACGGTTTTCATTTTTTTTAAATAAAGATTCTGTTTATTTATTTGACAGAGAGAGATCACAAATAGGCAGGCAGAGAGAGAGGGGCAAGTAGGCTCCCTGCTGAGAGCCCGTTGAGGGGCTCGATTCCAGGACCTTGAGATCACTACCTGAGCTGAAGGCAGAGGCTAACCTACTGCCACTCAGGCACCCGTATGGTTTTCATTCTGATAGCATATTACTTTGTATCTATACTATTTGATGCTGAACTTCTTTAGTAATTCAATTGCTAATGTCTCATGTCATGATGTCTACAGATTCCCCAGGATTCCCTATGCTCAGAATTATCTTATCTCTGAATAATGACAGTTTCATTTCTTCTTTCAATTTTTGTGCATATTATTAGTTCTTTTCTTGCCTTATTGCAGTAAGACCTGAAGAAAGATTAAGGGAAACAAGTTAGTGGACATTTTTGTCTCATTTCTGAGCTGAGAGAGAAAAATCTGAATAAATCACCATTGGTGATGTTTCTTAAAGAAATTTCTATATCTTCTTTATAATATGAAGATACCATTGTATAAACTCAGTTTTCTATAATTTTTATCAAATATATTTTATTAAATTCTTCTTTGCAATCTATTAAAATGGTTATTTTTTTATTTTTTTAAACTTTTTTTTTTACTTGTGATGAAATATATTATTTTTCCTGCATTTGATTGGGTTAGTTTTATTGTTCTGTCCTCAAGTTTACTGATTCTAACTTCTGTCATCTTCACTGTATTACCGATTCAATCAATAAGTTTGTTTGTTTTTTTATGTTAATGCTGTTTTTAGATCTATACTTTTCATTTGGTTCTTTTTTCACAATTTGTATTTCTTCACTGAGATTTTGTGATTTTTCATTTGATTCAAGAGAATTTGTAATTTCTTGCTGACATATTTTTATTAAAGCAGCTTTAAAAATCCTTGTCAGATATTACCAGTTTGTAATTTTTCTAATTGGAGTTGTGATTCTCCTGGTTCTTAGTGAGACATGTTATTTTATCATCTCCTAGCCACTTTGCTTCTTATGTTGAGCCTGTGGTTCTTATGTAAACTCCTCCCCCCCTCTTTTTTTCTCTTTTTAGCAGGAATTCACTCTATTTACCATACAGGTCCTAGTCTGTGGTTCCATTGGCAATGTGCTTTTTAGAGACTGTTTGGATTCTTTGGTCTAATTGATTTCCCACTGTTACCTGCTGATGCTGTTTGAGGAATGTGGAAGGAGTTTTCTCAGGCTGGGCCCCCTGGTGCAACTAAGTGGGCAAAAGGACTCTTTAATCCACCATTGGGTAGAAATCCCTCTGTTGAGTGGGAGCTTCTAAAACACCCTTCCTCTGTGCTGTCCCATCAGTCCTGGGATCCCTAACAGTTCTTCTTTTCTCTTTCTACCTTTCAGAGTTGGACTTGCCTTTCAGTTGTCTCTTGCAGGTTTTTGAGTGTTTATAATTACTGAGGGGGAGAAGGGAAAGATGAAGAAGCCAAGCCATCTTCTCCAGAGCAGAAGTCATTCTAAATCATTTTGATAGTCAATTCTCTAATGACTGGGTGGAGAATTTTTTCTAGATGTTTAATCACAAGCTGTGTTCCTATGTTTATTAACTGTCTCCCCACTAATTATTTGTAATTCTCCTCTTAGTTGATGTGAGATATCCAAATTATAAGTACACCTATATCTTTTCTAGGTATGTTTGTTATAGATAACTCCTCAGCTTCTTGTATTTCTTTTAGTATTTCTTACATTTGTCTTGATACAATTTTTGAAGAACTTGACATTATTTAAAGGGGTAGAACTAGACTTATTAATTCTATAATTTAAAAAGCATTGAGTGTTGATGATAACAGTCTCCACCATTATTCCAAGTCTTCAGGGAAAGGGAAATAAAATATGCAATAATATAATAGGAAAATAATACCTTTTTATATTTTTTGCAAATGTGTTTGACTGAACTGTGCCAATTTTGTTTAATTTGAATTTGCTCTTTCATCAACATCTGGAGGGTCATTTATTTTTATATCTCCAAGTGGAATATAATAGAGGTTCAATATAAATTATTAAATTAATGACACAGTGGCTTGAGCACTGCATCTTTCTGTAGACGTCATAATCTCTCATATTGCCTAATATATACCGTATACTAAGAGACCTCTGCAAGTATGAATGGACTATGATGACATTGTGAGTGAACAGGGGACCACCAAATGTTGGGAAGAGGAAGAACATGATGGCTATATTCCTACAATGTTACATAGTCCATTCCCTCTATCTTTATTAAAATGTTTTGACCACTACAGAAAAAAGAGAGGTGGAAAAGACAACAAATATTTCAAAGTTTTGTAATCATATAAAATACTTTGTGACCATACTGATAACAGTATCATTTTTATTCTGTTTTATTTTAGGTTCAGGTGCTTCGGAATGCTGGAGAAGAAGTGACCCTAACAGTGTCATTTTTAAAAAGATCACCTGCTTTCCTCAAACTCCCACTGAATGAAGATTGTGCATGTAAGCATTTATGAAGAATAGGTAAAATGCTCACATCATCATATTTATTTTCTAAACCATTATTTCCTAACAGTAACTGGTAATTTTTTTAAAGTTGGGGTTTCTGCTTGAATACAAATATTTTTGTATCGCAAAGCATTCTATGAATGCTCATGCAAAGGGAGAAGATGTTATTTTTGTTTCAGAATTATTCAGCACATTTACAGTTATTTGCTAACCTATAATTGGAGACATTGTTTATTATAAAAATAGTATCATATCAACTACATACATTTTGTATCTCTATTATATCTCATTCATAATATTTGATTAATATATTTTATCTAACTTAGAGAATTATATACTCTTATTTGACTACTGGACTTGCTAAACAAGCATTATCACTTAAGTCATCTGATGAGGTTAGGGAGATTGAAGGAAGTACCAGTCCATGTGGAAATTTATAAGAGTTACTTAAAAATCTCTTGCCTTTAAATAAATTAGTTAATAAGTTAATTATATCTCTACCTGGTGACGTGGCAATTCTACTCCTAAGTGCTTATGGTAGTGACATAAAATTGGAAGACTTTCAAAAGCCTTATGCAAGAATGTTCATAATAGCTTTATTCATAGTGGCAAACTATAGGGAACAGCTCTGTTCTATATCAATAGGAGAGTGATTAGCAAACTTCAGTATATTCATCAAATGGAATATTACACAGCATTGTGAACATCTGAAATATGTAGCACAAGTGACTTTCATTATGAAATAAGCCAGACATAAAAGAGTAAATAAAGTATGATTCCATTCTAAAAAAGTTCTAGAAGAAGCAAAAATAAATCTGATACTAAGATATTAAATTAATGGCTGTTTCTAGGAGTGCTATTTATTGGGAAGAGGCACAAAGGAACTGTGAGATTTTTGTTCTTTTGCAAATGGTTATTGTTTTCTATATCTCCTCTAAGAAATATTTGCCTACCCCATGGTTGCAAAGAGATTCCCCTACATTTTTCCTAGAAGCTTTATGAGGTTGGCTTTTATGTTTAAGTTTAGATTCCATCTTAGATTAATTACTTTTTGTGTCTAAGTGAGGAATTTAGAATCAATAAATGACTTTCGTATTTCCATTAATTTTTGTGTCTGTTCTTTCACTGTAACTACAGTGTTGATCACATTTTTCCATTTTGCAATTTTTCAAGATTATTTAGCTATTCTAGATCTTTTACATCACTGCATATATTTTAGAAATAACACATCAATTTCTACAAAATCCAATTATGATTCTGAATGGGACTAAGCTGGATTTATAGATAATTTTGAGAATTAATACATTAATGACTTTAAATCTCTCAATTCATGAACATTATATATCTTTCCATTTATTTATGTTTTAATTTTTCTTAGCAACATTTTAGTGGTTTTAGTGAGAAGGTCTTGCATATCATTTTTCATTAAATTTATTTTTAACTTATTTTAACTTTCATTAAACTGATTTTTAAACATTTTTTATTCTACCATAAATGGTATTTAAAAAAAGCTTTTATTTTTCAGTTACTGTTGCTAACACATAGAAATACAGTTTATTTTTATACATGCACATATTCTGCATCATAGGGTTAACTTCCTATTAGTTCTGTAGGATTTTTGATATATTCTTTAAGGCTTTTCACTTATGTTATCTGTAAATAACGAATTCTAATTCTTTCTTTCCAATCCACATTTTTAAAATTTCCTTTTCTTGCCTATTACAATAGTTAGGACTTCCAGTAAATTGTTATATAATATATTGAGAGTAGATATCTTTCTCTTGCTCAAGATATTAGAGGAGAAATTTCCAGTCTTTTACCATTAAGTATTATGTTAGCTATAGGTATTCACACATGTCCTTTATTAGGTTGAGGAAGTGTTCTTTCTATTCTTGGGTTACTGAGGATTTTTCTTTTACTTTTTAACATAACTTGATGGTGAACTGTCACAATTTTTTTTTACATCCAATGAAATATCATGTTTTTAATCTATCTTTTAATTCTGTTTATATGGTGAAAATTTTTTATTTTAATTAATTAATTTATTTATTTATTTTTTAAAGATTTTATTTATTTATTTGACAGACAAGGATCACAAGTAGGCAGAGAAGCAGGCAGAGAGAGAGGAGGAAGCAGGCTACCTGCTGAGCAGAGAGCCCAATTCAGGGCTCGATCCCAGGACCCTGAGACCATGACCTGAGCTGAAGGCAGAGGCTGTAACCCACTGAGCCACACAGGCGCCCCTATTTTTTTTTTTTAATTAATTAATTAATTTTTAAAATTTCTTTTCAGTGTTCCAGAATTCATTGTTTATGTACCACATCCAGTGTTCCATGCAATATGTGCCCTCCATAATACCCACCACCAGGCTCACCCAAAACCCTGAGATTGTTTTTCAGAGTCCATAGTCTCTCATGGTTCATCCCCCACTCCAATTTCCCCCAACTACCTTCTCCTTTCCATCTCCCCATGTCCTCTGTGTTATTCCTTATGCTCCACAAATAAGTGAAAGCATATGATAATTGACTCTCTCTGCTTAACTTATTGCACTCAGCATAATCTCTTCAAGTCCTGTCCATGTTGTACAAGAGTTGGGTATTCATCCTTTCTGATGGAGGCATAATACTCCATTGTGTATATGGACCACATCTTCCTTATACATTCATCTGTTGAAGGGCATCTTGGTTCTTTCCACAGTTTGGCGACTGTGGCCATTGCTGCCATGAACATTGGGGTAGAGATGGTACTTATTTTCACTATGTCTGTATCTTTGGGGTAAATGCCCAGTAGTGCAATTGCAGGGTCATAGTGAAGCTCTGTTTTTAATTTCTTAAGGAATCTCCATGCTGTTTTTCAAAGTGGCGGTACGAACTTGCATTCCCACCAACAGTGTAAGAGGGTTCCCCTTTCTCCACATCCTCTCCAACACACGTTGTTTCCTGTCTTGTTAATTTTGGCCATTTTAACTGGTGTAAGGTGGTATCTCAATGTGGTTTTGATTTGAATCTCCCTGATGGCTAGTGATGATGAACATTTTTTCATGTGTCTGTTAGCCATTTTCATGTCTTCATTGAAGAAGTGTCTGTTCATGTTTTCTGTCTGTTTTTTGACATGATTATCTGTTTTGTGTGCGTTGAGTTTGAGGAGTTCTTTATAGATCCTGGATGTCAGTCTTCTGTCTGTACTGTCATTTGCGAATATCTTCTCCCATTCTGTGGGTTGCGTCTTTGTTTTGTTGACTGTTTCCTTTGCTGTGCAGAAGCTTTTGATCTTGATGAAGTCCCAAATATTCATATTTGCTTTTGTTTCCTTTGCCTTTGAAGACATATCTTGAAAGAAGTTGCTGTGGCTGATATCAAAGAGGTTACTGCCTATGTTCTCCTCCATGATTCTAATGGATTCCTCCCTCACGTTGAGGTCTTTTATCCATTTCAAGTTTATCTTTGTGTGTGGTGTAAGAGAATGGTTGAGTTTCATTCTTCTACATATAGATCTCCAATTTTCCCAGCACCATTTATTGAAGAGACTGTCTTTTTTCCATTGGATATTTTTTCCTGCTTTGTCGAAGATTATTTGACCATAGAGTTGAGGGTCCATATCTGGGCTCTCTACTCTGTTCCACTGGTCTATGTGTCTGTTTTTATGCCAGTACTATGCTGTCTTGGTGATCACAGCTTTGTAGTAAAGCTTGAAATCAGGCAATGTGATGCCCCCAGTTTTGTTTTTCTTTTTCAACATTTCCTTAGTAATTTGGGGTCTCTTCTGATTCCATACAAATTTTAGGATTTTTTGCTCCAGCTCTTTGAAAAATGCCCATGGAATATTGATCAGAATGGCATTGAAAGTATAGATTGCTTGAGGCAGTATAGACATTTTAACAATGTTTATTCTTCCGATCCATGAGCATGGAATGGTCTTCCATCTTTTTGTGTCTTCTTCAATTTCTTTCATGAGTGTTCTGTAGTTCCTCAAGTACAGATCCTTTATCTCTTTGGTTAGGTTTATTCCTAGGTATCTTATGGTTCTTGGTGCTATAGTAAATGGAAATGATTCTCTAATTCCCCTTTCTGTATTTTCATTGTTGTGTATAAGAAAGCAACTGATTTCTGTACATTGACTTTGTATCCTGACACATTACAGAATTGCTGTATGAGTTCTAGTAGTTTGGGGGTGGAGTCTTTTGGGTTTTCCATATAAAGTATCATGTCATCTGTGAAGAGAGAGAGTTTGACTTCTTCATTGCCAATATTAATACCTTTTATTTCTCTTCATTGTCTGATTGCTGTTGCTAGGACTTCTAATACTGTGTTGATCAAGAGTGATAAGAGCGGGCATCTTTGTCATGTTCCTGATCTCAAAGGGACGGTTGTGAGCTTTTTCCCATTGAGGATGATATTTGCTGTGGGTTTTTCTTAGATTTTATGAAGTTGAGGAATATCCCCTCTAGCCCTATACTTTGAAGGATTTTAATCAGGAATGGATGCTGGATTTTGTCAAATGCTTTTTCTGCATCAATTGAGAGGACCATGTGGTTTTTCTCTATTCTCTTATTGATTCATTCTATCACACTGATTGATTTGCGAATGTTGAACCACCCTTGCAACCCAGGGATGAATCCCACCTGGTCATGGTGGATAATCTTTTTAATGTGCTGTTGGATCCTATTAGCTAGGATCTTGTTGAGAATCTTAGCATCCATATTCATCAGGGATATTGGTTTGAAATTCTCCTTTTTGGTGGGGTCTTTGCCCATTTGAGGATCAGTGTAATGCTGGCTTCAAAAGAGTCTAGAAGTTTTCCCTCTGCTTCAATTTTTTGAAACAGCATCAGGAGAATAGGTATTATTTCTTCTTTGAAAGTTTGGTAGAATTCCCAGGAAATCCATCAGGTACTGGGTTCTTATTTTGGGGGAGTTTTTTGACCACTGTTTCAATCTCGTTTCTAGATATTGGTCTATTCAGGTTGTCAGTTTCTTCCTGGTTCAATTTTGGAAGTTCATAGTTTTCCAGGAATGCATCCATTTCATCTAGGTTGCTTAACTTATTGGCATATAACTGTTGATAATAATTTCTGATGATTGTTTCTATTTCCTTGGTGTTAGTTGTGATCTCTCCCTTTTCATTCATAATTTTATTAATTTGGGTCTTCTCTCTTTTCTTTTGGATTAGTTTGGCCAATGGTTTATTGATCTTATTGATTCTTTCAAAAGTCCAGCTTCTAGTTTCATTGTTGTGTTCTACTGTATCTCTAGTTTCTATCTCATTGATCTCTGCTCTAATCTTGATTATCTCCCTTCCTGTGTGTGGAGTTGGCTTAATTTGTTGTTGATTTTCCCATTCTTTAAGGTGTAAAGACAGCTGGTGTATTCTGTATTTTTCAATTTTTTTGAGGAGGCTTGGATGGCTATGGATTTCCCCCTTAGGACCACCTTTGATGTATCCCATAGGTTTTGGACTGAAGTGTCTCCATTCTCATTGGTTTCCATGAATTGTTTAAGTTCTTCTTTGATTTCCTGGCTGATCCAAGCATTCTTAAGCAGGATGGTCTTTAGCTTCTAGGTGTTTGAATTCCTTCCAAACTTTTCCTTGTGGTTGAGCTCCAGTTTCAAAGCAGTGTGATCTGAGAATATGCATGGAATAATCCCAGTTGTTTGGTATCAGTTGAGCCCTGATTTGTGACCCAGTATGTGGTCTATTCTGGAGAAGGTTTGTATGGTGAATTTTTAAATATTTATTTTCAATGCCAAATTAAGCTTGAATTCCTAGGATAAACCCACTGATCATGAAATGTTAAGATTTTTTATTTATATATTGCTGGTTTCCATTTGCTAATATATTAAGACTTTTATATATATATATATCTTTAAAGTCTGAGCCACCAAACATCCCCTGAATTTATATATATATATATATATATGTATATATATATATATATATATATATATATATATTTTTTTTTTTTTTTTTGAGCATGTCCTTTCTTCTCAGGTTATGATCACAGGGTCCTGGGATCAAGTGGCAGCACTGGGCTCCCTGCTCAGTAGGGAATCTGCTTCTCCCTCTCCCTCTCCCCCTGTTCATGCTCGCTCTCTCTCTTAAATAAATAAATACATAAGAAAACTTAAAAAAATGTGTTCATGAGGGATATCCATATATATACTTTTGTAGTGTTTTAGTATGATTTTGGTACTAGGGTTTTTAATGTCTTCATGTAACTTGTGGAATGTAACTCCTCCTTTATTTCCATAAAGATTTTGCTTCCAGTAGTAGTATATTTTTCTTAAATAATTTAATAAATTCATCAAAAGGCAACCTGAGCCTAGAATTACAGTTTTTATTTTGTATGAATTCATCTCTTGAATTCTTTTTTTTTTAAAGATTTTATTTATTTCTTTGACAGAGATGACAAGTAGGCAGAGAGGCAGGCAGAGAGAGACGGGGAGGCAGGCTCCCCACTGAGCAGAGGGACCAATTCGGGGCTCAATCCCAGGACCCTGAGATCATGACCTGAGCCAAAGGCAGAGGCTTAACCACTGAGCCACCCAGGTGCCCCAATCACTTGAATTCTTATAGGACTTTTTCTGACACTTTTTTCTTCTTTTATAAATTTTGGTAAAATGTTTTTCAAGATTTTTTTCCATTTTAGCTGAGTTATGAATTTATTTGCATGAAATTATTCATCATATCCTTCTGTTATTCCTTTTTATGTTTGTTGGCTGCAGTAATTCCACCTTCTTCATTCCTGATATTAATAACTTGTATTTTCTCACTCTTTTTCTACATCGCTTTGCTGTAAGCTTTATTAATCTTTCCAATGAACCCACTTTTATCTTGGTTAATTTTTCTGTTATTTTGTTCCAATCTTACTCTTTTTCACTTTTATTTTTATTACTTTCTGTCTTCTACTTTGATTTAATTTGCTTTTTCATATCTAATTTCTTAAGATGAAAACATACATCATTGAGTTTGTACCTTTCTTTTATGCATACATTTAAATCTTTGAATTTCACTCAAAAGACTGTTTTGGATCTGTCACAGAATTTGACATATTTTATTCTGTTCAAAATGGATATACATTTTTTTTTTTAAAGATTTTTATTTATTTATTTGACAGAGATCACAAGCAGGCAGAGAGGCAGGCAGAGAGAGAAGGAGGGGGGAAACAGGCTCCTTGCTGAGCATAGAGCCCGATGTGGGGCTCGATCCCAGGACCCTGGGATCATGACCTGAGCCGAAGGTAGAGGTTTAACCCACTGAGCCACCCAGGCGCCCCTAAAATGGATATACATTTTAAAGTAATATGCTTATGTATTAAAATATTACTTTTAAAATATATCATGTTTTCCAAAAAAAGAATAAAAAATCAAGAAATATGTATTCTAATCCTAACTGTAAAAAATACTGAATTGTGAAATCTCAGTTTAAGACATATATTACTCATATTTAAAGAAAGAAAGATATTAGTAGATAGTAGATTTCTTATGAGATTCTGATATGAAATATTTTAGTTTCAAGTGCACCAATTTAGGTAACATGAATGAAGTTATTTCCAATTATAGCATATACCAAGAGCATTTATAAAGAGCCCATATGTATCACTTCTCAGCCTTTTGGCTAAGATCAAGTGTATAAGGAGCCCATATAAACTTTTTTTGCATCGTGGAAAATTATGGTATCTAAAATATGACTTCCTCATACATTGAAACATGATAATAAATAGAATCTCTGTAGACAAACCACATTCTGGACAATTATAAGTATGGTTCATAAGTGTAGGTCACTCTGGATAATGAAATGAAATAATAATTTTGTAACGTTATATGTTTTTATTTAATAAAGCCTTGCAATATTTCTGGAATCAAAGATCAATACATGGTTCTCTTTCAGGGTCCCACTTTAGCCACTTAGCTTACTTGCAAAACTCCAGCTTTGATATAAGTGAAACTAAAATTAATTTTACTAACTGATTTTCTTGACATTACTGAGTATATGGAAATATATAATGTAGAATGCATCGGTCTAGAATATTTTGGTATTCTAACCAGTGGGATGTTGTGATGTTTTTTCTACAGGTGCTCCAAGTGACCAGAGCAGTGGCACCTCCTCTCCTCTTTGTGATAGTGGCTTGCATCTCAACTATCATCCCAACAATACAGTAAGATGACCAAGGCATAGTTCAGATAAATAAGGAGATAACGCAAAGAAAGGAAAATAGTTATATATATATACATACATGAAACATACAATATATAAATGAATACGTTACATATTATATATAAATATATATTATATATGAGTATATAAATATGAATAATCACAGTTTGCAAAAACTGCTAATGACTCTCATTGCTCTGACATAGTTAAATCCTTGTTTGTCTCATCCTTTAAACGTTAGGAGTTAAGATTACTTTTATAACAGTTATTTTTTAATGTCATTTTTCTCCTCTCGGGTCTGCATTAAGCCTTTTGTAAGCTGTAGAGACTTAATTTCATGAGATCACACATAACATCACATAATCATTTATAACAGTGCATATTGTATGTAATTTCATGCTCTAACTGATTTGACATGATTTTTATCATTTTTCTTTTGAAATAATTTAGCTGAAAGTAGCTATTTAAGTTTCCAATTAGTAGGATTTCTTAACAATCTGCAGGCATACCAGGAAATTAATGCAAAGAGAGAATAGTCTAACATCTTGTTAAAATGTCACAAATGTTCAACTATAGATGTACTTAATCATTGATAAAATTGGCATATTTGTTTTATATATATTTAATAAAATGTTAAATTTTCTTTTCCAATTATAAGGTGAAGGAAACAAGTTTTTATTATTGTTGTGTTTTGGATTTTTTTTAATAAATATGTTTGGAACACCTTATATTTCACCCTTCAAAATGTTTACACAGGCTAAAGACAAAACAGTTCTCTCAGGTTATATGTGAGTCTAACAAATTTCCCCTGAGATCACAAACATGAAGAATAACAGTAGTGCTGATATTAAATAGAGTTTTATTTTTCTATTCTACATATTAGGATATGTAGAAAGCACATATCACTTCTGCCTTGTAAGATTCATCCTTCATTTGAAATTCTTGACCAAACTGTGGCATTTTACCTCAAAGTACTTCTTTTGAGGATCTTCAGCCTTCATTATACCTCAGTGCACCACTACTATTCCTTAACTGTGTACCTTAGGTACCCAAGTCTTTTTAAATTTTATTATTTCTTTGTTCTTAAACCTTGGCAAGACCAAGGGTTATCTCTATCCTCACAAACCAACCACATCTGAGTGTATTTCATCTGATCTTCTCTTTTATTTTTGTTGCCAGAGAAATAATTTTCACATTATAGATAATATTTAAAACACTGCTCTTCAGAAGACGGCAAGATCTTAGTGACTTAAACATTGCTTTCCTAATGAATCAATGAATATATACATTCTGTGCTGCCACTAGCATACTTCTTAATACTACAGACTTCTTACAATCTCCAACCAAACCTTTACATTTTACTTCAGAAACTACTCACCTTCTTTCCTTACTATTTAGATGCTCTTGGTGCTTTCGATGCTTTTCCAGTCCGCTTTATTGGGCAGACCTATCCCCAGCCTCTGTGAGTGGGTTACCGAACCACGCCATCACATTCCCCACCCCACATCTCCTGCCCCCATCCCACCCCATTCACTGTTGACTTCTCTGGAGACACTACTCCCTCCCAGGTGGTTGTAGCCAACAGTTTGAGACCTTCAGGAGCCCACATCTCTGCTGAGGTTGTTCCCTGTCTCATCCACTGCTTTCCTCAGTCATCACAGGCTTATCCTGAGAACTTTCCCTTCACATATCATTGAAACAAAAGTCCCCATCTCAGCTCTGCTCCTCAGACAGGAAGGAAGAACTCTTTTACTTCAGAATAAGCAGAAGCTGTTTAGTCATACTTTTAATCTAATTCTTGTCCTATTACCCTTGGATGCCTCTATAATAATGAGAAGCGGAGAAGTCAACATTCTATGGCTAAGAATCAGTCTTCTTCTTTTTCTTCTTTTTTTTTTTAATAACTCATCTCATTAACACATAAAAACATCTGTGGATTTAATTTCGTGAATGATGCCTCTATGTTGTTGCTTGCTATCATGTCCTCTTTAGAAAGGTATGATTAAGGAATAAAATCATTGACTAATTCTACAACATAACTCTTCCACATAAATCCCTCTATATAAAATTTAAAATACAATTGTAAATTTCCCTTACAGGAATTATGTCTTTTTATTTTCAAGAGGGACTTTTATTTTCATTTTTAGCATTAGGATTGAACACTATTTTGCCATTGCTGAAGATCTTTAAGTGCAGGGCAATTCATGATACTTACCATGATTTTAGAGAATAAGAACCAAGACATATGTAAATTGAAGTAAAGTATATTAAAAATTAAAAAAATAATGTGCTTCAATTAAATAAATTTTTGCTGAGTATCTGCTTTGTAGAAACACTCTTCTAGATACCATAGGGAGAAGTTAATTGTGTGTCCTGACCCAAAAAGTGTAAAATTCAGATCTATAGACAAATGTATAAAATTAACTATAATAGGAGCAGGAAAAAGAACAATGGATATTAACATTTAGATATCAGAGGAAAGGGCTACTAGGGACTTTGAATATCTGATTTAATTGAGCTCAACAAAGATTGAGGGACTACGAACCAAATCTTTGTTCTAATGCCTATAAGAAAGTAAATCTTCAGGCCCCATCAGATCACACTGACTTACCTGGCCAGTGCTATCCTGTGTTTCTCTTCTGTGTCTTAATAGGCTTGGAGGCAGGTATGGAGAGTGGAGGACATTTCTACCCAGAGTTTTCTAAAATTAGGAGCAGTTAAAGGCATGTTTTCTTCTGATCCCTCACTAAATAACAATGAACAGGGTAAATAGGAAGGAAATATGAACTGAGAAACATTTTTCCACAGAATATGTGCACAGTCTAAACAGTCTTCTTAAGAGAAGCATTCAATTCTCTCATCTGTCTAAATCCTCAATTCTATTGTGGACCCAGGTAACCCCATTTTTTAACTACTAAGCCTTAATTATTCTCTGAAGCAAATTTTGAGTAACTAGGCACTATTTTTGTTTTCTGAAACAGCATTTTAAGCATATGGGAAAATATATTAACATCACTCCACCGTCTTACTAAAAATATAGTCTAGCCGTTCTAAGGACTCCAGATCACTGATTTTAGGGTATACAAGAACCCTCCGGTTTGCAGCCAATGTGGAAGAACAGAATTTGTTTCGTGCTCACCAGGAGACTCAAGTTCAGATAATTAGCTAACCAAATTCTGAGAAAAACTTTTCTTAACCATATACCATTACTGAATACTTTTTATGCCAAGTCCTTACAAAATCTGGATTAGCATTTTGCTCTATAGCCAATTTTATTTTGGTATAATGATTGTTCTTGAGATTGTTGCATGGTAATTAATATACCTTGAGTTGTGTTAAGTTTGGGGCAAAGAATCTATTTTAAAGCAAAGACTATGTAAATATTACTTTTCCCACTAACATTATTACTATTCTAGAAAACAACATCCTTTTTTTTTTTTAAAGATTTTATTTATTTATTTGACAGACAGAGATCACAAGTAGGCAGAGAGGCAGGCAGAGAGAGAGAGGAGGAAGCAGGCTCCCTGCCGAGCAGAGAGCCCGATGCAGGGCTTGATTCCAGGACCCTGGGATCATGACCTGAGCCGAAGGCAGAGCCCTTAAACCACTGAGCCACCCAGGTGCCCCCAAAACAACATTCTTGACATTGAAGAATAAAGCTCTTAAAAAGTAGTTATGAGACTTAAACTACAAAAACCATTATTTTAGTTCATTCATATATAATTAAAAATAACTCTAAGATATAATAATAAATACTATTAAAGAAAAAATAGAAAGCAAAATTATATTCAATTTTCATAATTAAATAAGGATGAATAATCTTCAAAGCTCATTATCAATAACAGATCTGTAAAATGAAATACATTAATGTTGATTCACTCAATAGCTGAAGTGGGACTTATTTCATACTTTTTATAAGGAAACATAAAAGAAAGTGACATTTGACAACTTTGTTTCTTGAAAGCATCAAATTGAGATGCTACATCAAAGTTATGTCAAAGATCACATGTATTTTCTTTTTTTTTTTTAAGATTTTATTTATTTATTTGACAGAGAGATCAGGAGTAGGCATTGAGAGAGAGGAGGAAGCAGGCTCCCCGCTGAGCAGAGAGCCCGACGCGGGGCTTGATCCCAGGACCCTGAGATCATGACCTGAGCTGTAGGCAGAGGCTTTAACTCACTGAGCCACCCAGGTGCCCCCACATGTATTTTCACATATGAAATACTTTATATTTCAGGGGGCGCCTGGGTGGCTCAGTGGGTTAAAGCCTCTGCCTTCAGCTCAGGGGGATCCCAGGGTCGGGGATCTAGCCCAGCATCGGACTCTCTGCTCGGCAGGGAACCTGTTTTCCCCTCTCTCTCTCTGCCTACTTGTGATCTCTGGCTAATAAATAAATAAAATCTTTAAAAAGTATTTTATATTTCATATGTTCATATAAGACTATGAAGTCTTATGAAACATGATTTCTAAAGTTTATATTCATCTATTAGTATTTATCATTGTCCCAAAAATTCCATTGCTTAACTCTTTTATCTTGTTATACTTCCTATGTCATTTGTTCATGGAACATAAAAAGGAAAGGGAACTACTTGTGTTTTTCAAGAAAGATGAGGAACCATCTTTAAATAACTTGCCTAAAATCATATAACAGAATTGTGAAGTAATCAAGACAAAAATCTGAGTTATTCTTTGCATGGTTTTACCTCTGATTATGAATGTAAATGTTGTGCTATAATAGATATGATGGCCCTAGAATCATAAAGACATAGGTCTGAATGAATCTGCCTGGCACTGTCATTTTCAGGCGGGCTGACCTGGGCCATTTATTTACTGTAAAACTTCTCAGGAGAGAACCATGCGCACTGGGGTCCTTTGAGTCCATTCCAGACATACACTGATATGTGCTTGATATTTATAAGGCAGCTTGGTGGGACCTGGGACACTTACACTTGCTACAGTCTGTTCTGGTCACAGAAACCTAGTGTGTCACTGAAGTTTACTGTTTTTTCAAGGGTCCTCATGCAGAAAGTAGGGACATAATAGTTTACTGAGTCCAAAAATGCTTTAGGTTTTTCTTTTGTGAGCAGAAGCCTTGTGATACCCTTATCTTTAGAGATAAGCACACTATAGTGCAGAGATTTTAAATAAATTGCCCTTAGGTTTAAAGGAGTGGTCAGTTGGGAAGTTGGCGTTCTTGAACCCGGGTGGTCTGATTCAGAAGTCAGAGCCTGAACCCTTCGCACCTTGTGGTACTGTCACCTAAGTGACTCCATTCCAAATGTTGACCATCTATAACATGTGGCATCAAGGACAGAAGAAAGATTAACATGAAATCTATGTCTGTGCCTTAGCAATCACCCAATGAGCATGAAATAAGCACCAAATAAGCATGTTGCATCAAAGGCTGGGTGTCTTGGAAACCAATTACCAGTAGGGGGCCCCCTCAACTGGATGGTCTTTGCAAGTCTACCCTTGCTTTCTCAACAACTGGAAGGATTTAATACATTTTTATTGGCACAGTTGGTACCAATCAACATAATAATACCAAAGAGCACTCAACCTTCAGGGAAAAAAATGGAAGTTTTTCCCCCTAAGCAATTTTGAAGAAATTAATACCTTAAAGAAAATATCAGGGGAGCCTAGCTGACTTAATTGGTGGAGCACCTGATCCTTGATCTTGGGGCTGTGGATTCAGGCCCCATGTTAGGTGTAGAGATTACTTAAAAATAAAATTGTTAAAAAAAAAAAAAAAGAAGAAAAAGAAAATGTTACTAATAATATTGTTAAAATGTTACTAATAATATTGATATTAATGGAGTTTCAACATCTAGACTAAAATATGATCTTCTTCCAAAATTATCACTAAAAAATTCTAAATCTATAGAATATAAAGAAATCAGTTTGTGCCTTGGCCCCATACAATCCATCCTAACTTAAATATCAGCCTTATTCCATGTACTACTGCCAGGAAGAAATATTAAATCTGAAGTAATGAAAGAAGCATGAATCATCATCAAGTGTGAAAAGCCCCAATTTTATTCAAATATAAATCTTTTCTATATGTAAGGAAAAAGACATAAACTTCTAATGAAACTTAAAATACATGTAATTTTAAACCAGCAGTGGTTGACTTAACATGACTTTCAAACAATATAAGAAAATATGAACATTTCATAAACATGAAGTTACAACAATAGACAAAGATTACCTCAGTAGTTTTTAAAAGCTGTTTTATAAGAATATTTATTCTACTCAAAAATATTTATGAGCAACTGATAAGTCACAAGCACTTACATAACGCTGTTTAGTACTTAGCAGATACTCAAAATTGTGGCTAATGGAATGAAATACAAATTATTTTTATATTGTCACTTACTACTTCATTGCAGTTACAGCTTGCCCCTTATTTCCCATTCCTGATTGAATTCAGTTCTGTCATCCTTCTATTTTTTCTTCCTTCTCCCCGCTTCATTTTTTTTTTCATATGCTTTCCCTACAATTCTTAATCTCAGTGATTCCTTTCTCACATTCCTATAGAATGCCTTTAATAAAGAAATTAACAGATGCAGCTTTATCGGCAATGAATATGGATCCCTTTTTGAGGCAGTCTATAAGTGTCTTTTGATTATTTAGGGGGAAAAATTGATCCTCCCCAAATGAAAAGTATTTGTTACATAGAAACTCAAAACACAGAAGTGAAAAAAAGAACATTGATTGTTTGTATTCTTTTCAGGACACATTATCATGTTCTTCATGGCCAACATCTCCGGGTTTGAGATGGGAAAAGCGATGGTGTGACCTTAGGCTGATCCCGCTGCTTCATTCACGTTTTTCTCAGTATGTGCCTGGGACAGATTTGAGTCGGTGAGTTCAAGTTAGTAGGTTCTGATTTTCTGTTCACTGCAAAAGAGGCCTACAACTAAACTTTTAACATAATATGGCTTATGATTTTTATTCTCAACACATTGCTAATAGTAGAAAGAAGAACTATAAAAAAAATAGTATAACACAGTAAAACATTTAGGAATTCAATGACTTAAAACATTCAGTTAAGGCCCTAACTCTACCAACTTGCTATAATAGATTTAGTGTCTTAATAATAAATAGAGTTTTATTGTTTTCTTTTAATTTCTTATCTTAGTTTTAGTAAGTTGTTTTTTCTCAAGGAAATTATGTAGTTCATTTAGGTAGCAAACTTTATTTTCATGTACTTAATAGCAGTGCTATCTCATGCTATCTTTTTAAATAGAGGTAAATCATTAGCAATGTCCTGAAGTTCTGCATTTTGTGTTTTACAAATAATGAGTTTCTGCTTCTTTCTTGATTGTTTTCATTCCTTAAATTCTTTGGCTTGACTTTTTGTTCTTATAGTTTCTTAAGATTGATGTTCTAGGTGTCCTGAGACTTCTCTGTAACAAGTGGTATAGTAAATATTTTAGGCTTTGCAGGTCTATTTTCTCTATCACAACTATTGAATTCTGTCTTTGTTTCATGAAAACTCCCATAGACAATATATAAACAAATGGGTATGGCTGTATTCCAATAAAACTTTATTTATAAAAACAGGTGTCAGGCAAGATTTGGTCTGTAGGGCATGGTTTCCTAAACTTTGGTTTGATCATTAATTTTTCAAGCTTCCTTTGCTAATATATGTAGTCAGAACTGCACATTTCCATCAAAGTCTGCTCTAGCTATACCCAGAAATTCAGGATTATATCTTGATTTACTTACATAGCTTTTTAGTGTATCATTTGGTATAGTTTTCTGAGTGGTTGCTTATCTCATCACACCCTGCTATTGATTTATCACTTTGAATGAAGTATAGAAATATTACTTTCATTTAGGTCCCTTAATCCTCCCTAATTTGTAAGCATAATTATCTTAACTTTTTCTACATATATCAAGCACCATATCAGATGGTATGATTTTTGCTTCAGTCATCAAAAATGATCGTAAAAACTTATGGAAAGAGTAGTTTTTTTATATTTAACCCAAGTTTTACCCATTCCAATGTTCTTTCTTTCAAAAGTTCTAAGCCTTCTGTTAACATTTCCTTTCTATTTAGAGGTGTTTTTTTTTTAATTTTTTATTAGCCATTCTTTAAAGGTATATTTACTTGCATCAAATTCTCTTACTTTGTCTGAAAATATCTTTATTTTACCTTCACTCCTAGGATTAGTTTCCATGGATATAGAAATCAAAGTTGATCATTCTTGCCTTGTATCTGAAAAATGTCATGCAGTGCTTTGGGCCCCCTGATCTTTCAAATTAGTGCTTCCCTATAAATAATATGTCCTTTCTTGCTTCCTGTTTTCAAAGGTTTTCTGTTTTTTTTTTCTTTTTTTTTTTAGTTTTCAGAAGTTTAATTATGATGTATCTTTGGATGGATTTCTTTGGTTTTATTCTCTCCTGGTTTCCCTCAGCTTCTTAAATCTGTATGTATATGACTTTCAGCAAATTATGGATGTTTTCTGTCATTTCTTCTTTAAATACTTTGACAGTCCCAGTCTCTCTTCTTTCCTTCTGTCACTTTGTTAATACAATGTTAGCTCTTATATTATTCTTCCACAGATCTATGAAAATTTATACTTTTGTTTTTTCAATCAATTTTCTTTCTGTTATACAGACTGGGTAAATTCTATTGATCTGTCTTCAAATTCTATGATTCTGTCTTCTTTTGTTTCATTCTGCTATTGAGCCCATTCACCATGATTTTATTTTTTTTGTCAATGTGATATTCATGTCTATCATGTCTATTTGGGGTGTGTGTGTGTTTATTACTGAAATTTTCTAATTTTTTGTTTGTTTTAAGAGCACTTGTAATTGCTAATTAAAACATATTTATTATACTGGTTTAAAATACTTGTAAAATAATTTCAGTATTTTGTTCATCTCAGTATTGGTGTGTTTGGATAGTCTTTTCTCATTCAGGTTGTAATTTTCCTGGCTTTGGTAAAACCAGTGATTTTTAAAAAAATTTATCTTGGACTTTTTGGGTATTAAACTATGAGACTTTGGATTCTTTTTTAATCTCCCTTTTAAAGCAGGTAATCCCTTTGTTGCCATGTAATATGAGGGCTGAATGGGTGTGTATGTTAAATTCCCTGAATCCCCACTCGTACTGCCTCATTAAAAATTACTGAAATGTAAGTTGTCAAACTCCTCAGTCTCTCTAACTAAATCCTGGTGAATGTCAGATGCCAACTGGATCATGCAGTGCCTTTGACTGGAGTGTCTGCTTATTTTCCTGCTTGACCCTGCTGCCACCTGGGAGGTGGAAGGGCAGGATTGACCACATTGCTTATTGTTACAGGATGAGGTAGATGCTCAGCTCTCCATAGTGAGACACTGCAGACAGAGAGGAGGAGATGGAGGGAAAGCTGAGGGCAATAAGTCCCACCTCCCACCACCTCACTTCACCCTGGTGATGACAGGTGGGCATGGAAGCTAGGCTTCCTGCTGATGCATGGTGGTTAGCACGGGAGGAGAAAGAGTACCCACTAACTCCATTTCACGCCACCTTCCTGAGTTTAATTG
Source organism: Martes martes (assembly GCF_963455335.1). Lineage (NCBI taxonomy): Eukaryota > Metazoa > Chordata > Mammalia > Carnivora > Mustelidae > Martes > Martes martes. The sequence continues at coordinate 80,327,753 of NC_137891.1, read as the reverse complement.
CTGCAGAGTGGGGATGGGGGTTAAGCTTCCCACTAGGTCCCAGTGATATTATTCCAAGGGGAATGGAAATGCTTTCTGCTTCTTTGATGTGGGAGATGGAGGATCAGCTTCCTGCATGGTCTCTTGAACACCACTAGGTGATGGAATCAGAGGATGTGTGGAAGACTATCTCCCTGCTTGGCCCTGATGAAACCTGGGGGAAAGGGGACAGTGGTTCCATTGATGCTTGATTGTATTAGGGCAGGTTTCCAAAAAATATTGAATGTGGTTAGCACACTCATTTCATAGCCCTTTAGGGAGAAGAAACTTTGTTTTAACCCTTTTTCTGTCTTGCTGTTAGTGATTCTGGGTTGCAGACTCCTAAAGCACACTGTCTAGGATATATGGGAGGCAGTAAGAAAACCCACAAGACTTACCACCTTGTCATTCCTCAAGTCAAAAGGTCCCTAGGCAATTAGCCTAATCCTTTTCTTTTCATTCGTCATCTCTACCTGTTGTTGGAGTATGTCCATGGTTCATTAATTGTGTTGGGGAGAATTTGAGAAGAATGGGGCTACTTCTTGGCCAGAATTGGAGTCCGGAAGTGTTGCTATTCATGAAGCTATTTTTTTAAAGTATTCATTTAATTATATTTTCTAATTTTTGTTATAATTACTTCTTTGACTCATGGATTATATTTTAGATAAAAATGTATTGCAAAATTTCAAAATATTTTGGGATTTTTCTAATTCTCTCTTTTGTTATTGCTTTCTAGTATAATTTTATGTAGAATAATTTCAAGCCTTTAATACTTGTTGAGACTTGATTTCATCTGGTGTATGAATAGTTCTAAATGTTCCATATACACTTAAAAGAATCTGTATTGTCATTTCCTAAAGTATTTTACATATTTTACATATGCAGTATTTTACATATTTCAACTAAGTCATATTTATTCATATTGATAAAGGTGCATTTCAGTGTCCTACTATGATGGTGACTTTGTGTGTCTCTCCTTTTTAGAGTGTCAATATTTGCTGTATACATTTAATTTTATATTATTGGATATAAGAAGATTTAGAACTTTATGACTTTTTGATGTATAACAATTTTATCATTATGAAATGATCCATATCTCTGAAATTGTTTCTTGCTTTCAAGAATTGCACCAAATTTACATTATATATTCTTTTATCCATTTCTTTCAACTTTCATTAGTCTTACTCTACAAAATGTGTCCTTTCTGAGCTGTATATATTTTTCTTTTATTTCTTTTTTTTAAAATCCAAAATAACAATCTTAATCTTCCAATTGGATTATTTAGTCTAGTTTCTTGTAATTACTGGTATATTTGGGATTATATCTACTGTCTTAGTATTTGTTTTCTATTCAACACTTTAGGTTTTTATTTTTTATAATTAAACATTTTATCTTGAGATAATTGTACTTTCACATGTAGTTGTATGAACAATACAGGTATTCTGTTTACTCCTTACCCATTTTCCCAAATGGTAACTTCTTGAAAAACTATAGTACCATATCACATTCAGGAAATGAATAAAATCCACTACTCATTCAGGTTTCGCACATGTGAGTGTGTGTGTGTAGTTCTATAGAATTTTTCTCATATTCACATTCTTTTATCCACAAACAAAAAACAGTTACATGAGAACATAAGAACCTTCCTGTTGCCCTTCCATAGCCATGCCAATATTTTTCTCCCCAGTATGCCTCTGATCTCTGAAAACTTATTAATCTGTTCTTCATCTCTATTATTATGTAATTTTAAGAATATTATGTAATATGTAATATATAAATGAAATCTTACATTATGTAACCTTAATGGGTTGAATTTTCTTACTCAGCATAATTCTCTAGTAATTCTTCCAAGTAGTTGCATTTTTCAGTTGTTCATTTCTAAAAAGAAATGAAAAATTTCTAGTTTCTAATAGTATTCCATGGTATGGATATACTACATTAAAAATATTCACCCCTTGAAGGATATCTGGGGTCTTTCTGTTTTGGGATATTCTAAATTAAGATGCTATGAATATTTGTGTATAGATTTTTATATGAACATACATTTTAATTTCTTTGAGTAAATGCTCAAGAGCTCAATCGTTGAGTTGTATGTATATTTAGTTTTGTAAGAAAGAAGTACACTGTTTTTTAGACTGGCTATACAATTCTACATCCCCACAAGCATGTATGAGTGATCTCATTTCTCTACATCTTTGCCAACATTGGTGTCATTGCCATCTTTTAGTTTGCATTCTGCTAGGAATGTAGCAATATGTCATTGTGACCTGAATTTGTGCATTTTAATGGTGTTGAACATCTTTTCAGGTGTTCCTTTGTCATATGGAATCCTCTTTGGGGAAATTTCTTTTGTTTTTTGACTCTTTATATATATATATATATATATATATATATATATATATATATGTAATTCGGGATTTCTCTGGAGTCTCTTTTATAAAACACTAATGCCATTCATGAAGGTTTCACTCTCATGGCTTATGGTTAAGCCACTCCCAAAGACTCCACCTATTAATGCCATCACACTGGTCATTAATATTTCACCATATAAATTTTGGGGGTGGGGGGCAGGGGACACTCAGACCATAACATCATACAATTTAATTCAATTTACTAATTTTGCCTTTTCAGAAAATGCTAGAAACTTAGAACAATTTAACTCTTTATTCTTTTTCTATCTTTGGACACATGTCTTTTTTTTCTTTCTTCTTTTTTTTTTCAAGGTTTTATTTATTAGAGAGAGAGAGCATGAGGCAGGGGTAAGGGGCAGAGGGAGAGGGAGAAGTGGCCTCCCTGGTGAGCAGCAAACCTAAGGATCTCAGGACTCAGATCACTACCTGAGCTGAAGGCAGACACTTAACTGACTGAGCCACCAGGCATCCCTGGACATATTTCTGATATGATTTTTAATTCTACATGTATTTTAAATTCCTCAAGATATTATATTATTATTTTTACATAACTCTTCACGTGTATCCTATCTTTAATCTTTCTGTTTTTCTTTGTTTCATTCTTTTGGGTTTGTTTTTCTTCTGCTTTAAGAAGTCTCTTAATATTTCTATTAACAATATATATTTTTAAGTGCATATATTTGTTTTGTTTTTACTTCAGAAAAATTCACACAGAGATATGATATAGAATCATTTAGCTAAAACAGTTTATGAGGAAAAAGAAATTGGTTGAGTCCAGATGACTCCCTACATTTTTATTTTTATGGTGCTGCAGTACATCAACAGCTTTTAGCAATTGAATTAATTACACTCAATAAATATTACAGTAATAAGCAGTTATAAACATAGCACTATTCAGAGTGGATTTCATAGTAATTCACATTCAAGAGCTAATTTATTGTTCATTCATTCACTCAATAAATATTGATTTAATGTCTGTAAGTAGGAGGTGTTTTGTTTGGTTCTTTCCCTGAAGGAGCTTACAGGCCAGTGGCAGTTGCAACAGTGAGGAGAATAAAATAAATAAAAGGATAAATTACTAGCTCAGGATGATAAACATAGGAAATTATTTATGTTGGTTCAAAACCTAGGATGTTATTTGTTGGCTGGATTTCCCAAGGCCCATAATTTTAACTTCAGTGATAAAATACCTCTTGTATTTAATTGCAACAAAGTTGTGTTACTGTCATATACTATTGTCTAGGTATGAATTAAAACATCACAATATTTTTTATCAGTGATAAGACAGTTTATGTTCATCTATGGTAATGACCCTGATTTAAAATATATATCGGATTTCAATTCTGAAGTGTCAATATCATAGAGCATTGTAGTGTTGGAATATTAGAATGGAAATGGGAAGTAGAGATTGTGGGAACTTTGGATACTTTTAAATTGCTAAACTTATTTTTCCCTATATGAAGAGTATATTGAATTTATATAATGTTATATGTGTGTGTGTGTGTCTGTGTGTGTATTTGAATTTTAGAAAGGTAGTATGTATCTTCATACATTCAATACTGAGCATGTCTTATGGCTCACAAATGCTCAATAAATGCTTATTAAATTAGTTTAAATGAGGACACGTTCCAGCACTTTGTTTTTTGAGTAGAAGCATCACCTACTGCATGCTTTTCAAACAGTAAGAAAATTAATAGTATTGTAATAAAATCTACTGATTTGCACTATTACTTTTAGAAAATTCCAATGGCAGCAGAATCCCTAGTGTCTTTCTAAGAGTGCTCAGCCTTTTTCTCCTGTGGTGAAGACATCTGAGTTGGTGTTTTTGTTTTTGTTTTTGTTTTTGTTTTTGTAGGCACCTATGGATGAAGTTTAGTACTGGAACAGAGAGCAAGGGTGGTGATTGTGAGAATTATACTTATTTAAGTATGCAAGAATTTTGTAAAATGAATTCTAATGCTGGGGACAAATATGAATCCAAAATACTCAATTCATAGTTGCTCACTGAAGGATGGGACTTTTTAGAAATGTATCCTCAACTAGGAGATCTCAGGAGGGAGGAAAGCAGGTGATAATATAAAATAGAAAAGAAGTAAATAGGTAGGGGGAAAAGGCTGATTATAATACTATAAAAATAGAATCTATTGTAATCTATTGTAAATAGTGTTTTAAGGTGAAGAAAGTTGTTGATTTTATCAACTATAAAAAAGAAATACTGAAAGGATCAGAAACTCATTAATTTTGGAGTGACTTAGGATGGAATGATTTTTGGAATTAACTGAATGGAAAAACAGTTGTTTATAAGAAGAATATTATCAGGGGCACCTGGGTGGTTCAGTTGGGTAAGCATCCGACTCTTGATTTCAGTTCAGGTCATGATCTCAGGATTGTTATCTCAAGCTCAGTGGGTAGTCTGCTTAAGATTCTCTCTCTCCTTCTCCCGTTGCTCCTACCCATTCTCTCTCTCTCTAAAATAAGTAAACAAAATCTTTAGAAAAAAATAAAGAAGAATATTGACAATAAAGAAAGGGAAACTATGTAAAAGTTATGCTAATGTGATGAGGGGGGAAAAAGGGATATGGAATTCAAAGCATATCATGGTCAGGCCATGGTTACTAATTGAGGGAAAGGAGTCAATGCCAGAGAAGCTAGAGGCAAAACAGCTTCCTGTTTGGGTTATTCTTGATATTCCATTATTCTTGCTATTCCATTGATCACTTGTTATTTGTGGTCCTATACAGATCCAGGGTGATTGAACTGATTGACTTTTTTCATTTTCTGTGATAGGTTGACAGGTCCACAAGGACTCTCCTTCATGTAAACCAAGAACAAACAATAACTTTCAAAAAATGTTCAACTAAATAACATTAAGATTCTACTTGATTTCTCCTACCCACAAGCCATACATGTGTTGCTTTTTATAGCACAATATCCATATATACTCCACCTCTTCACCTGTTGGTTTGCAAACTGGCCCCCTCATTCACGTAAGGGCAAGGAAAGATCTAAGAAAAAGACAGAACCCTCCAGATTGGTAGGTGACAGGTTTAATAAGCAAAGGAACTTCCTTATGTGGTTTGTCTTGGATGACTGCAAAATGAATAGATCTCTGCACCCACCCCAAAGAAACTTTAAGGGGTGCCTGGGTAGCTCAGTGGGTTAAGCCTCTGCCTTTAGCCCAGGTCGTGATCTCAGGGTCCTGGGATGGAGACCCGCATCAGGCTCTCTGTTCACCAGGGAATCTGCTTCCCCCTTCTCTCTCTGCCTGCCTCTCTGCCTACTTGTGATCTCTCTCCCTCTGTCAAATAAATAAATAAAATCTTAAAAAAAAAAAAAGAATCTTTAAGTTGATACAGAAGCCTTAATTGGGTTTAGTCACGTATGCCATCCAGATGGTTTCAACAACACTTTAATGCCTTGGAACAGCTCCTACTGTGGAAATGGTAGGCAAAATGTATATTCTAAGGACAGGGCAGGTGGTGAGGAGCCTCCAGTAGCCTCATTCTAGCTTGAGGATCAATTGGCAGTCATTTCCTCTCCATTACACTGTCTTGTGGGGTTAAGGGAGAAAGTGCCATAAATCCTTTAAAATATATTTAAAAAAGCTTAAATTTCCTTTGGGCAACTCTAGACAAACTTCACATAGTTTTTTCAACCTAGAGAAAAATTATTTTGTTAGATATTCCCTACTTATTTTATTTCTCAAGTTTATGACATAATTACTAATACTTCAACAATACAAGCCTAACAATCACATTTTAACATTTTCTGTAGCCAAAGAAGGATAAAGTCCCAGCAAACCTGAGTATATCTGGAAAATTGAAAAAAAAAATAAATAAGGAATATACTTTAAAAGAACATCTTTCAGTAAGTTTGGGGCTTAGATAAAAGATTTCTGATTGAGAAAATAAAAGATATGTATTTCTAAAACATAAAATCTTAACAAAATATATGGTAAAGACACCAGATATTCAAGAGTTAGAATTCAAAGCTATCCTTTCATAATGACATAGAGATAGGTAGGATTCAGGAATTGAAGAAACACAAACTATGAAATAGATATTATGATAAATAGGTTTATCCAATTGTGTGAGATAAATATGATGAGTGTTAGGTAAGCAAGAGAATTTGCAATATAATGCTGACTGCAGTGAGGGCAGAAAGATGGTAAAGTAGATCATAGGTACTAAGATCTTGATTCCAAGATACCAATTGTATTGGGACTATTGTGCACAAATTATTTCTTTTTCCAGGGAATTCTGACACATTAGGAAGAAAAAGCTATGAAATTAATTTAATTGAAATTTTTGAGTGCCAGAAATTCATAAAGTAGCAATGGCTGGAGGTCAAAATCCAGGAAACTATGACAAGATAAAAACACATAATTGATGTGGATGAATAGGGAATTCAGTCTATGGAGGAATAAAAATATATGCAGAATAGATTTATGGACAGAGACAATTATAAGGATTAAAAAAATATGAAGAATAAGATAATTAAGTGGTGATAGAAAGGAAAAGATTATAGTCAAGGAACAGAAATGTCAGAATTTAAGTTTGGCAATGACAACTGGATCTCAAGTTATCAAAAGCAGTGGATTTCTAAAATAAAGGAAATAAAATAAAAGACATACAGATTAGGAAGGAAGAACTAAAACTCTCTTTGATTAAAGATGGCATGATAACCAATGTAGAAAATCAGAAAGAATTGATCAAAAAAATCCCATAACTAATAACTGATGATAGCATGTATGCAGGATACAAGATTAATATGCAAAAGTTAATCACCTTCCTATATACCAGCAATTAAAATGAGAATTTGATATTAAAAATATAATACCATTTACTTTAGCACCCAGATAAAGGAAATGTTAATCTATAGGAGAAAAACTACAAAATTCTGATGAATAAAATCAAAGGAAAATTAAATAAATGGAGAGATAGCCCATGTTCGTGTATAGGAAATCTTGATATTGTCAAAATGCCAATTGTTCCTCACTTGATCTTTATATCCAATGCCATCCCAATCAAAATACTAGCAAGTTATTTTGTGAATTTTTTTGGAAGAGTTAGAAGAGCCAGAATAGCCAACACAAAATTCAAGAACAAGAATATTTAGAGGACTGATACTACCTGACTTTAAGACTTAGCAAAAGCTGCAATAATCAAGACAGTGTGGTACTGCAAAATAATAGACAAACAGATCAATGGAACATAATAGAGAGCCCAGAAATAGACTCCCATAAATACAGTGAACTGATGTTGAAAAAGAAGCCAAGACAATACAATGGAGAAAAGAGTCTTTTCAGCAAATGGTGCTGGAACAAGTGGACATCCACTTGCAAAATAATGAATCTAGACCCACACCTTATACCCTTCCTCAAAATTAACCCCAAATAGATCAGAGACCTAAGTGTAAAACACAGAATTATAAAATTTCAAAAAGATGACATTGATAAGAACTTGTATAAACTTGAGTGTGGTGATGATTTTTAGATACAACACTGAAAGCATGATCTATGAAAAAAGAATAACCTGATAAGCTAGATTCCATTAAAATTAATAATTTATGTTCTACAAAAGATAATGTCAGTAGAATGAGAAGATAAGCTATGGACTGGGGGAAAATATTTGCAAAAGACATCTGATAAAGGACTGCTATCTGCTGCTCAACCCCCCCCCCCAAAATGAAAGAAAGAAAATAAAGAGATGAAGCTCTAAAACTGGACAATAAGAAAATAAACAACCCAACCAAAAATAATAAAAAAAAGGTCCAAAACCTTAATAGACACCTCACCAAAGAAAATATGCAAATGGCAGGTAAGTGTATAAAAAGATGCCCCACATCATATATTACCAGGGAAACGCAAATTAAAACAACAGGATACCAGCATACCTATTAAAGTGATCAAAACCAAGGACAGTGAGAATACTGAATACCTAGGAGGATATGGGGAACTAAGAATTCTCATTTACTGGCAATGATAATTGAAACACTTGGTCCAGACACTTTGGAAGTCATCTGGCAGTTTCTTACAAAACTAAACATAACACTTACCATGTGATCCAGTAACCACATTTCTTGGTATTTACCCAAAGGAGATAAAACTTACATCCATAAAAAACCCGTACACAGTTGTTTATAGAAGCTTTATTCATAAATACCAAAGCTGTTTCAATAGTTGAATGAATAAGGACAGCAGGGTGGGTCAGTCGGTTAAGTGTCTGCCTTTGGTTCAGATCATGATCCCAGGGTCCCGAGATCGAGTCCAGCATTGGGCTCTTGCTTTGCGGGGAGCCTGCTTCTCCTTTTGCCTGCTGTTCCCCCTGCCTGTGCACTCTCTATCTCTCACCAATAAATAAATAAAATCTTAAAAAAATAGCTAAATGGAGGAACAAGATGGCAGAGGAGTAGGAGATCTAAATTTTGTCTGGTCCCAGGAATTCAGCTAGATAGTTATCAAACCATTCTGAACACCTACAAACTCAACAGGAGATCAAAGAAAAGAATAGCAGCAATTCTGTAAACAGAAAAGTAACCACTTTCTGGAAGGTAGGAAGTGTGAAGAAGTGAATCTGAGGCAATATACAGGAAGGTAGGCAATGGTGGTGGGGGAGGGGAGGGACGGAGCCCCCATCAGCTGGCTACTGGCCAATGATAGAATCATGGAGCACAAAACCACAATTTTTAGAAGTCTGTTCCACAAAGGAAACTCACTCCCGTGGGTAAGTGGGTGGGTGGGGGTGGTGAAATCCTTGCTGGGACAACGTGGTCTCAGGATCCTCGGGGTCACAGAAAGACTAGGGGGCCTGAGTGTGGCAAACCTCCCAGGTATTGGAGTGGGGAAGCCAGCTGCAAAAATGTAGCCAAGGAATGGGCTCTAGGCTCAGGGTTGCCATAAATCATGATCCAAGGCACAATCGGCCACTACTCTTCAAGCAGGGAACACACAAGTGGCAGATCTGGGGAGACCCCCTCTTCCTCCACCAGAAGGAGTGGTGCAGGAGCATGCTACAGGAATCTGCTGGGTTTGGAGACTTCAAGGAGGGCATGTGCTAGAGATAGATATGATCAGTCACAGGCTGGGTGAGCTCAGAGTGCAGCCAGAGACCAGGGAGATAAAAGTGATTAACAGCTTTTCTCTGAGGGCCCACTAAAGAGAGGAGCCCTGAGTTCTTGGCTCCTCTGGGGCTGGAGATTGGGAAGCCACCATTTTCATTCTCATCCCCCAAAGGTGTATGGGAAGCTTTCAGGGAACAAAAGTTATGGAGAACAAAGCTGAGCAGATTAATTTGTCTGGCCCCTGGCAAGGGCAGTGTAATTCCACCTTGGACAAAGACACTTGAGAATCATTGCAACAGACCCTTCCCCCAGAAGATCAGCAAGAACATCCAGCCAAGACCTGTTTACTCATCATTGAGAACTGCAAAACTCCAACACTAGGGGAATAGCACATAGAATTCATGTTTTTTTTCCCCATGATTTTTAGTCTTTCAAAGTTAAATTCCTATTTTTTTTTCTTTTTCTACTTTAAAAATTTTTTTCCTCTTTCCTATTTTAACCAACTTCTTATCAATACCTTTAAAAATTTTTAAAAAGATTTTTTATTTATTTATTTGACAGAGAAATAGAGAACACAAGTAAGCAGAGCAGTAGACAGAGGGAGAGAGAGAAGCAGGCTCTTTGCTAAGTAGGGAGCCCAATGCAGGGCTTGATACCAGGACCCTGGAATCATGACCTGAGCCAAAGGCAGCCACTTAACCAACTGAGCCAACCAGGCACCCCAAAAAAATTCTTTAATTTTCATATTTAGTCAAATTCTATTCCTTCATTTCATTTAGCCGTGTGTGTGTGTGTGTGTGTATATGTGTATATATATATATATTATATATGTATTATATATATAATGTTTTTATTTCTTTAAAATTTTGGTATACAGTTTCTTCTAACACCCCAAAATATACCCTAAATCTAGTGTATGGTTTTGTTCTAGTCTCCCCCTGATGACATTCTCTCCTCTTTTTTCTTACTTTTTTCAACCAACTTCTTATCTTATCAATTCCTTTTTTAAAATGTTCTTTAATTTCCACTTTTACACTCATATTCCATCACTTCATCATATTTATCCCCATTTTTGTATATATATCAGTTTTTCTTTCTTTAAGATTTTAGGAGGCTGTTTCTTCTAATAGACCAAAATACACCCAAAATCACATGTGTGGCTCTGTTCTATTCACCAGCCTGATCATTTTTTTTCCTTTCTTTCCCCCCTAGTTTCAGGTCTCTTCTGATTTGTTTAGTGTATATTTTTCTGGGGTCATTGTTACCCTTTTAGCATTTTGTTCTCTCATTCATCTATTCTTTGGACATAATGATGAACCAGAAAAACTCATCTCCAAAAAAAAAAAAAAAAAAAAAAAAAAAAAGAACAAGAGGCAGTACTAACTGCTAGGGACCTAACCAATATGGACTTTAGTAAGATAATCAGAACTAGAATTCAGGATTATGATCATAAAGATGCTAGCTAGGCTTGAAAAAAGCATAGAAGCTATGATAGAATCCCTTTCTGGATAAATAACATCCCTTTCTGGAGAAATAAAAGAACTAAAATCTAACCAAGTTGAAATAAAAATGGAATTAAATAAAATATGGAATTAAATAAAAATGGAATTAAATTAATTAATTAATTAAATTGAATTAAATAAATTAAATAAATAAATAATAATAAATAATAAAAAATAAAATAAATATAAATAAATAAATAAAGTAAATAAATAAAAAAATTAAATAAATAATGGAATTAAATAAAAATGGAATTAAAAATGGAGATTCTTACTACTAGGATAAATGAAGCAGAAAAGAAAAATTAGTGATTTAGAAGACCAAATGAAGCAGAATAAAGACTCTGAGAAAAAGAGAGATGAACAACTACTGGGATCACAAGGAGAGAATTTGAGAGATAAGTGATACCATAAGATGAAACAATATTAGAATAATTAGGATCCCAGAAAAAGGAGAGAGGAGCAGAAGGTATGTTGGAGCAAATTATAGCAAAGAGTTTCCCCAACTTGGGGAAGGAAATAAGCATCAAAATCTAGGAGGCACAGAGAACCCCCACCCCCAAAATCAATAAAAATTGGTCAACATCCCGTCATCTAATAGCAAATCTTACAAGTCACAGAGACAAAGAAAAAATCCTGAAAGCAGCTCAGGACAAGAGGTTTATAACCTACAATGGTAGAAATATTAGACTGGCAACAGACCTATCCACAGAGATCTGGCAGGCCAGGAGGACAGGCATGATATACTCAGAGCACTAAAGGAGAAAATTACGCAGCCAAGAATGTTATATCCATCTAGACTGTTCTTGAAAATAGGAGAAATAAAAAGCTTCCAGGACTACAAAAACTAAAAGAATTTGCAAACACCAAACCAGCCCTACAGGAAATATTGAAAGGGGTCCTCTAAACAAAGAGAGAGGGGCACCTGGGTGGCTCAGTGGGTTAAGCCTCTTCCTTCAGCTCAGGTCATGATCTCAGGGTCCTGGGATCGAGCCCCGCATCGGGCTTTCTGCTCAGTGGGGAGCCTGCTTCCTCCTCTCTCTCTGCCTGCCTCTCTGCCTACTTGTGATCCCTCTCTGTCAAATGAATTAGAAAAAAAATTAAAAACTAAACCAAAACAAAAAACAAAGAGAGAGCCTAAAAGTAATGTAGACCATAAAGGAATGGAGACAATATACAGCAACAGTTAACTTACAGACAATACAATGGCACTAAGTTCATATCTTTCATTAGTTACCTTGCATGTAAATGGGCTACGTGCCCCAATTAAAAGATACAGGGTATCAGAATGGATTTTTAAAAAAGACCCAATGATATGCTATTTGCAAGTGACTCATTTTAGACCCAATGACACCTCCAGATTTAAAGTGAGGGAATGGAAAAGAATTTACCATGCTAATGGACATCAAAAGAAAGCTGGGGTAGTAGTCCTTATATCAGACAAATTAGATTTTAAGCCAAGGACTATAATAAGAGATGAGGAAGGACACTATGTCATACTTAAAGGATCTGTCCAATAAGAAGATCTAACAATTCTAAATATCTATGCCCCTAACATGGGAACAGCCAACTTTATAAACCAGTTAATAAGGTCTATCTGACCCAATGTGTCATTCAATGCTCTTGTTTCTTTATTAATTTCCTGCTTGGATTATCCATCTATTACTGAGAGTGGTGTGTTAAGATCCCCTAATATTAATGTATTCATATCAGTATGACACTTTATCTTGATTAACAGCTGACTTATGTAGTTGGCTGCTCCCATATTGGAGGCATAAATATTTACATTGTTAGAGCTTCTTGGTGGATAGACTCTTTAAGAATGATAAGTGTCCTTCTATATCTCTGACTGCAGTCTTTAGTTTAAAATCTAATTTATCTGATATGAGAATCGCTACCCCAGCTTTCTTTTGAGTCCCATTGGCATGGAAGATGCTTCTCCATCCCTTCACTTTCAGTACGGATGTATCCTTAGGTTCCAAATGGGTCTCTTGTAGACAGCATATGGACGGGTCCTGTCATTTATCCAATCTGCAACCCTGTGCTGTTTTATGGGAGCATAAAAATAAACACATTGAGAGTGTTTATTGAAATATATATTTCTATTGACATCATGTTTCCTGTGAAGTCCTTGTTTTTATAGATTTTCTCTATAAATTTCTGTTCTATGTCACTTTTGGATTCTTTCTTCTTTTGTAGGCCCTCCCCCCTTAATATTTCTTGTAGTGCCAGCTTAGTGGTCATGTACTCTTTTAAACCTTGCTAGTATTGGAAGCTCTTTATCTCTCCATCCATTTAGAATTATCAGCCTTGCTGGATAAAGTATTCTTAGCTGCATGTTCTTCTCATTTAGTGCCCTGAATATGTCTTGCCAGCCCCTTCTGGCTTGCCAGGTTTCTGTGGACAGGTCTGATGTTACTCTGATGGACCTTCCTCTGTATGTAAGAAATCTCTTCCCCCTAGCTGCTCTCAAGAGCTCCTGTCTACAATTATGACTCATCAGTTTCACAATCAGGTGTCTCAAGGTCTTTCTAGATTCTATGATCTTGGGGGGAAACCTTTCTGCCTCTAGGACACGAATACTGTTTCCATTCCCCAGATTGGGAAAATTTTCATGGAGAACTTGTTCAACTATATCTTCTAGTCTTCTTTCCTTCTCCTCTCCCTCAGGAATCCCAAAAATTCTGACCCTGGAACATTTCATGGTACCATTTATTTCCCTAATTCTGTTTTTTTGGCTTCTAAGCTATTTGTTCCAGGCCTCCTCCTGATCCTTTTTCTCTATCATTTTGTCCTCTAGATCACTATTCTATCTTCTGCCTTGGTTACCCTAGCTGTTAGAGAATTTAAATTAGATTGGATCTCATTGATAACATTTTAAACTTCTTCCTGGGTGGCTTTCATTTCTACCCTAATTGATTTCATGTTGTCATTAATGGTTTTCTCCAACCTGGCCGTTGCCTGGATAATTGTTACCATGAATTCCTTTTCCGACATACTGTTTATGTCCATATACAATAGCTCTGATAGAGAGGGCACAATATCTGAATTTTTTGTCTGTTGCACATTCCTCCTCCTAGTCATTTTGGTGAGAGGTGGTTGATGGGGTGTGTAACTGAATATATCAACTGTGATTCAGGCAATGTGCTCCCTGGAACACTTCTGAGCAATTGGAAGACACCAACAAAAAGAAAGAAAAAAAAAGGGAGAGAGAAAGAGAGAGACAGAAGAGAGCGAGAAAGAGAAAGAGAGAGAGAGAGAGAGAGAGAGAACCTAGCCAGAATGGGCCCCAAAGGTAAGATTTATAAGGTATACAAACAAAAATGACTGACAAAGTAAATGACGAGAAAAAGAAAGAACCCAGCCAAAATGAACCCCATGTATAAGATAAGATTTACATAATACCAGAACAGAAACAAATACAAAGAGACACTGACAAGAAAAATGTGGGAGGGTGGTTATAAATCCTCAGTGTGGGCAAGGAAGGTTATTTTGATTCTTCCTGGTGAGTCTTGGCAACTTTGTTAAAGGTCTCAACTTTCCAGAGATAAAGGGAGATTAAAACTGTTTTATATATAGGGGTAGTCTTGATTAGGGGAAGAGGATTACCTTGAAGCTTATATTTATATGTATATTAAAATAGAAAATAAAAAGAAAAACAGATATATGTATAAAAAAACTTCAAGTTAAAAGGTTATTATGGAATATGTTGTATTAAACCTCTAATTGTAATAGTAAATAGGTTAAAAAAATTAAACAGAACAAGAATAGTGAGAATTACTTAAAAATAAAAGTTGTATCTATGAAATATACAGGTTTTAGGGCAATACCAGGGGCTGAATATCTTGTTTTCCCCTGATATTGGGGTTTTACAGTATGGAGACCCTGTGGTGGTTGTCCTCTCATTCTTTTGACTGGCTTTCTGGGGAGGCCCCTGCCATGTTTTTCTTTTTTTTCAAGCAGTCTTCCTTGGGTTGAGCCCTCCTGCCCCCATAAAGGGGCTGGGCTCTGTGGAAACCGGATTTTCAGGCTTTTGTTCTCTGGAGGTTTTTGTTTGTTTGTTTGTTTGTTTGTTTTCTTTGGTGGCTTTTTCTGGCTTTTCAAGGTTTAGAGGAAAGCAAACTGCACCCAGACCTCTGTCTCAGAGAGAAGCCTCAGTCCACTCCCTGCTGTGTGGTCCACAACACACAGATGCCACCGCTGCAAACTCCACTGAGCTGTGCAGCCTCCCACAGGCAGAGCACATCCCCAGCCACTGCCTTGGGGTCGCTTGAAGCTTCTACTTCTCTCTGCAGCCCTGTGCCAAAACCAACTAATAACAAAATTGAAGACAAACATCAACAATAATACCATAATAGTCGGGGACATTAACACCCCACCTCACTGAAATGGACAGATCATCTAAGCAAAAGATCAACAAGGAAGTAAAGGCTTTAAGCGACACACTGGACCAGATGGACATCACAGATATATTTAGAACATTCTATCTCAGAGCAACAGAATACACATTCCTCTCTTGTGCACAGGGAACATTCTCCAGAATAGATCACCTCCTGGGGCACAAATCAGGTCTCAACTGGTACCAAAAGATTGGGTTCATTCCCTGCATATTTTCAGAGCAAAATGCTTTGAAACTAGAACTCAGCCACAAGAGGAAAGTTGGAAAGAACTCAAATACACAGAGGCTAAAGAGCATCCTCCTAAAGAATGAATGGGTCAACCAGGAATTAGAGAGAGTTAAAAAAAATCATGAAAACAAGTGAAAATGAGAACACAACTGTTCAAAATCTTTGAGATGCAACAAAGGCGGTCCTAGAAGGAAAGCATATAGCAATACAAGCCTTTCTCAAGAAACAAGAAAGGTCTTAAATACACATTCTAACTTTATACCTAAAGGAGCTGGAGAAAGAACAGCAAATAAAGCCTAAACCCAGCAGGAGAAGAAAAATAATAAAGATCAGAGCAGAAATCAATGAAATAGAAACCAAAAGAACAGTACAACAGAACAATGAAACTAGGAGCTTGTTCTTCGAAGTAATTAAATAGGTTGATAAACCCCTGGCCAGACTTATAGAAAAGGAGAAAGATCCAAAGTAATAAAATCATGAATGAAAGAGGAGACACCAAAGAAATACAAACAACTATAAGAATATATTATGAATGGCAACTATATGCCAGCAAATTAGACAATCTGGAAGAAATGGATGCATTCCTAGAGATGTAGTAACTACCAAAACTGAACCAAGAAGAAAGAGAAAACCTGAACAGACCCATAACCAGTAAAGAAATTGAAACAGTCATCAAAAATCTCCCAACAAACATGAGTCCAGGGCCAGATGGCTTCCCAGGGGAATTCTACCAAGCATTTAAAGAAGAATTAATACCAATTCTCCCGAAACTGTCCCAAAAAATAGAAACAGAAGGAAAACTTCTAAACTCATTCTATGAGGCCATCATTACCTTGATCCCAAAATCAGACAAAGACCTCATCAAAAAGGAGAATTACAAATCAATATCTATGATGAACATGGATGCAAAAATTTTCACCAAACTACTATCCAGTAGGATTCAACAGTACATTAAAGGGATTATTCACCATGACCAAGTGGGTTATATCCCTGTGCTGCAAGTTTCATTCAGCATCCACAAATCAATCAGTGTGATACAATACATTAATAAAATAAAGTTCAAGGACCATAGAATACTCTCAATATATGGAGAAAAAGCATTTGACAAAGTAAAACATCCTTTCTTGATCAAAGGTCTTCACAGTGTAGGGATAGAAGGTACATATTTCAATATCATAAAAGCCATCTATGAAAATCCCACAGAAAATATCATCCTTAATGGGGAAAAACAGAGCTTTTTCAAGGTCAGGAACATGGCAGCGATGTCCACTATCAGCACTGCTATTCAACTATAATTGTACTATGGTCCTAGCCTCAACAATCAGACAACAAAAAGAAATAAAAGGCATCGAAGTAGACAAAGAAGGAGTCAAACTGTCAGTGTTTGCAGATGAGATGATACTTTATGTGGAGAACCCAAAAGACTCCACTCCAAAACTGCTAGAACTCATACAGGAATTCAGTAAAGTGTCAGGATATAAAATCAATACACAGAAATCAGTTGCATTCCTATACACCAACATGACAGAAGAAAGAGAAATTAAGGGGTCAATCCTATTTACAATTGTACAAAAAACCATAAGATACCTAGGAATAAATATAACTAAAGAGAAAATGAATCTGTACCCAGAAAACTCTGGAATAGTCATGAAAGAAATTGAGGAAGACATAAAGAAATGGAAAAATGGGGAGAGGAGTCAAGATGGTGGAGAAGTAGCAGGCTGAGACTACATCAGGTAGCAGGAGATCAGCTATATAGCTTATCAAACCATTGCAAACACTGAGAAGTGGGGCCCCGAGCTCTCAGCTCCTCCGGGCCAGAGTCTGGGAGGCCGCCATTTTCATTCCAGTTCTCCGGAAGTCTACGGAAAACGTTCAGGGGACAAAAGCTCCTGAAAGCAAACCCGAGCAGATTACTTAGCCCAGCCCCTGCTAAGGGAGGTGCAATTCCGCCCCGGGCAAAGACACTTGAGAATCACTACAACGGGCCCCTCCCCCAGAAGATCAACAAGAAATCCAGCCAAGACCAAGTTCACCTACCAAGGATAGCAGCAGAATTCCAGAGGAGGAGAAAGGAAAGCACGGAACTCATGGCTTTCTCCCCATGATTCTTTAGTCTTGCAGTTAATTTAAATTTTTTTTAATTTTATCTTTTTTTTCTGCTAATTTTTTATTAACTTTTACCCTTTTCTTTTTTAACGTTTTTTAACTAGTTTATCTAATATATATATATATATATATATATATATATATATTTACATATTTTTTTCTTTTTTTATATTTTTTCTTTATTTGTTTTCTTTTTTTAATTTTTTTTTTCTGAACTTCCTATCCCCTTTCTCTCCCCCACGATTTGGAGTCTCTTCTGATTTGGTTAAAGTGCATTTTCCTGGAGTCTTTGCCACCCTTTCAGTATTTTAATTGCTCCTTCATATACTCTTATCTGGACAAAATGACAAGGCGGAAAAACTCACCACAAAAAAAAAAAAAAAAAAAAAAGAACAAGAGGCAGTACTGAAGGCTAGGGACCTAATCAATACAGACATTGGTAATATGTCAGATCTAGAGTTCAGAATGATGATTCTCAAGGTTCTAGCCAGGCTCAAAAAAGGCATGGAAGATATTAGAGAAACCCTCTCTGGAGCGATAAAAGACCTTTCTGGAGAAATAAAAGAACTAAAATCTAACCAAGTTGAAATCAAAAAAGCTATTCATGAGGTGCAATAAAAAATGGAGGCTCTTACTACTAGGATAAATGAGGCGGAAGAAAGAATTAGTGATATAGAAGACCAAATGACAGAGAATAAAGAAGCTGAGCAAAAGAGGGACAAACAGCTACTGGACCATGAGGGGAGAATTCGAGAGATAAGTGACACCATAAGATGAAACAACATTAGAATAATTGGGATTCCAGAAGAAGAAGAAAGAGAGAGGGGAGAAGAAGGTATATTGGAGAGAATTATTGTAGAGAATTTCCCTAATATGATAAAGGGAACAAGCATGAAAATCCAGGAGGTGCAGAGAACCCCCCTTAAAATCAACAAGAATAGATCCACACCCTGTCACCTGATAGTAAAATTTACAAGTCGTAGTGACAAAGAGAAAATCCTGAAAGCAGCCAGGGAAAAGAAGTCTGTAACGTACAATGGTAAAAATATTAGAGTGGCAGCAGATTTATCCACAGAGGCCTGGCAGGCCAGAAAGAACTGGCATGGTATATACAGAGCACTAAATGAGAAAAACATGCAGCCAAGAATACTATATCCAGCTAGGCTATCATTGAAAATAGGAGGAGAGATAAAAAGCTTCCAGGACAAACAAAAACTGAAAGAATTTGCAAACACCAAACCAGCTGTACGGTAAATATTGAAAGGGGTCCTCTAAGCAAAGAGAGAGAGTAAAAGTAGTAGATCAGAAAGGAACAGAGACAATATACAGTAACAGTCACCTTACAGGCAATACAATGGCAATAAATTCATATCTCTCAATAGTTACCCTGAATGATAATGGGCTTAAATGCCTCAATCAAAAGACACAGGGTATCAGAATGGATAAAAAAACAAAACCCATCAATATGCTGCCTACAAGAAACTCATTTTAGACCCAAAGACACCTCCAGATTTAAAATGAGGGGGTGGAAAACAATGTACCATGCTAATGGATATCAGAAGAAAGCTGGAGTGGCAATCCTTATATCAGATCAATTAGATTTTAAGCAAAAGAGTATAATAAGAGATGAGGAAGGACATTATATCATACTCAAAGCATCTGTCCAACAAGAAGATCTAACAATTTTAAATATCTATGCCCCTAACATGGGAGCAGCCAACTATATAAACCAATTAATAACAAAATCAAAGAAACACATCAACAATAATACAATAATAGTAGGGGTCTTCAACACTCCCCTCAATGAAATGGACAGATCATCCAAGAAAAGATCAACAAGGAAATAAAGGCCTTAAATGACACACTGGACCAGATGGACATCACAGATATATTCAGAAAATTCCATCCCAAAGCAACAGAATACACATTCTTCTCTAGTGCACATGGAACATTCTCCAGAAGACATCACATGCTGGGTTATAAATCAGGTCTCAACCGGTATCAAAAGATTGGGATCATTCCCTGCATATTTTCAGATCACAATGCTCTGAAGCTAGAACTCAATCACAAGAGGAAATTTGGAAAGAACACATATACATGGAGACTAAACAGCATCCTTCTAAAGAATGAATGGGTCAACCAGGAAATTAAAGAGGAATGGAAAAAATTCATGGAAACAAATGATAATGAAAACACAACGGTTCAAAATCTGTGGGACACAGTAAAGGCAGTCCTCAGAGGAAAATATATAGCGGTACAAGCCTTTCTCAAGAAACAAGAAAGGTCTCAAATACACAACCTGACCCTACACCTAAAGGAGCTGGAGAAAGAACAAGAAAGAAAACCTAAACCCAGCAGGAGAAGAGAAATCATAAAGATCAGAGCAGAAATCAATGAAATAGAAACTAAAAAGACAGTAGAACAAATCAATGAAACTAGGAGCTGGTTCTTTGAAAGAATTAATAAGATTGACAAACCCCTGGCCAGACTTATCAAAAAGAAAAGAGAAAGGACCCAAATAAATAAAATCATGAATGAAAGAGGAGAGATCACAACTAACACCAAAGAAATACAAATAATTATAAGAACATACTAGAGCAACTCTACGCCAACAAATTTGACAATCTGGAAGAAATGGATGCATTCCTCGAGACATTTGAACTACCACAACTGAACCAGGACGAAGTAGAAAGCCTGAACAGACCCATAACCAGTAAGAAGATTGAAACAGTCATCAAAAATCTCCAAACAAACAAAAGCCCAGGGCCAGATGGCTTCCCAGGGGAATTCTACCAAACATTTAAAGAAGAACTAATACCTATTCTCCTGAAACTGTTCCAAAAAATAGAAATGGAAGGAAAACTTCCTAACTCATTTTATGAGGCCAGCATCACCTTGATCCCAAAACCATACAAGGATCCCGTCAAAAAAGAGAATTACAGACCAATATCCTTGATGAACACAGATGCAAAAATTCTCACCAAAATACTAGCCAATAGGATTCAACAGTACATGAAAAGGATTATTCACCACGACCAAGTGGGATTTATTCCAGGGCTGCAAGTTTGGTTCAACATCCACAAATTCATCAATGTGATAAACACATTAATAAAAGAAAAATCAAGAACCATATGATACTCTCAATAGATGCTGAAAAAGCATTTGACAAAGTGCAGCATCCCTTCCTGATTAAAACTCTTCAAAGTGTAGGGATAGAGGGCATATACCTCAATATTTTCAAAGCCATCTATGAAAAACCCATTGCAAATATCATTCTCAATGGAGAAAAACTGAAAGCTTTTCTGCTAAGGTCAGGAACATGGCAGGGATGTCCATTATCACCACTGCTATTCAATATAGTACTAGAAGTCCTAGCCTCAGCAACCAGACAACAAAAAGAAATTAAAGGCATCCAAATCGGCAAAGGAGAAGTCAAACTATCACTCTTCGCAGATGATATGATTTTATATGTGGGAAACCCAAAAGACTTCACTCCAAAACTGCTAGAACTTGTACAGGAATTAGGTAAAGTGTCATGATATAAAATCAATGCACAGAAATCAGTTGCATTTCTCTACACCAACAACAAGACAGAAGAAAGAGAAATTAAGGAGTCAATCCTATTTACAATTGCACCCAAAACTATAAGATACCTAGGACTAAATCTAACCAAAGAGGCTAAGAATCTATACTCAGAAAACTATGAAGTACTCATGAAAGAAATTGAGGAAGCCACAAAGAAATGGAAAAATGTTCCATGCTCCTGGATTGGAAGAACAAATATTGTGAAAATGTCTATTCTACCTATAGCAATCTACATATTTAATGCAATCCCTATCAAAATCCCACCCATTTTTTTCAAAGAAATGGAACAAATGATCCTAAAATTTATATGGAACCAGAAAAGACCTCGAATAGCCAAAGGCATATTGAAAAAGAAAGCCAAAGTTGGTGGCATCACAATTCCGGACTTCAAGCTGTATTACAAAGCTGTCATCGTCAATACAGCATGGTACTGGCACAAAAACAGACACATAGATCAATGGAACAGAATAGAGGGCCCAGACATAGACCCTCAACTCTATGGTCAACAATTCTTCAACAAAGCAGGAAAGAATGTCCAATGGAAAAAAGACAGCCTCTTCAATAAATGTGTTGGGAAAATTGGATGGCCACATGCAGAAAAATGAAATTGGACCATTTCTTTACACCACACATGAAAATAGACTCAAAATGGATGAAGGACCTCAATGTGAGAAAGGAATCCATCAAAATCCTTGAGGAGAACACAGGCAGCAACCTCTTCAACCTCAGCCACAGCAACATCTTCCTAGGAACATTGCTAAAGGCAAGGGAAGCAAGGGCAAAAATGAACTATTGGGATTTCATCAAGATCAGAAGCTTTTGCACAGAAAAAAAAACAAACAAACAAACAAAAAAACAAAACAGTTAACAAAACCAAAAGACAACTGACAGAATGGGAGAAGATATTTGCAAACGACATATCAGATAAAGGGCTAGTGTCCCAAATCTATAAAGAACTTAGCAAAGTCAACACCCAAAGAACAAATAATCCAGTCAAGAAGTGGGCAGAGGACATGAACAGACATTTCTGCAAAGAAGACATCCAGATGGCCAACAGACACATGAAAAAGTGCTCCACATCACTTGGCATCAGGGAAATACAAATCAAAACCACAATGAGATATCACCTCACACCAGTCAAATGGCTAAAATTAACAAGTCAGGAAATGACAGATGCTGGCGAAGATGCAGAGAAAGGGAAACCCTCCTACACTGTTGGTGGGAATGCAAGCTGGTGCAGCCACTTTGGAAAACAGCATGGAGGTTCCTCAAAAAGTTGAAAATAGAACTACCCTATGACCCAGCAATTGCACTACTGGGTATTTACCCTAAAGATACAAACATAGTGATCCAAAGGGGCACGTGCTCCCAAATGTTTATAGCAGCAATGTCCACAATAACCAAACTATGGAAAGAACCTAGATGTCCATCAACAGATGCATGGATAAAGAAGAATTGGTATATATACACAATGGAATACTATGCAGCCATCAAAAGAAATGAAATCTTGCCATTTGCAATGATGTGGATGGAACTAGAGGGTATCATGCTTAATGAAATAAGTCAGTCAGAGAAAGACAACTATCATATGATCTCCCTGATAGGAGGAAGTGGAGATGCAACATGGGGGGTTAGGGGGGTAGGAGAAGAATAAATGAAACAAGATGGGATCGGGAGGGAGACAAACCATAAGTGACTCTTAATCTCACAAAACAAACTGAGGGTTGCTGGGTGGAGGGGGGTCGGGAGAGGGGGGTGGGGTTATGCACATTGGGGAGGGTATGTGCTATGATGAGTGCTGTGAAGTGTGTAAACCTGGCGATTCACAGACCTGTACCCCTGGGGATAAATTTACATTATATGTTTATTAAAAAATTTAAAAAATTAAAAAAAAAGAAATGGAAAAATGTTCCATGCTTATGGGTTGGAAGAACAAATATTGAGAAAATGTCTGTGTTACCTAGAGCAATCTAAACATTTAATGTGATCCCTATCAAAATACCATCAACTGTTTTCAAAGAAATGGAACAAATAATCCTAAAATTTGTGTGCAACCAGAAAAGACCCTAAATAGCCAGAGGAATGTTGAAAAAAGAAAACCAAAGCTGGTGACATCACAATTCTAGACTTCAAGCTCCATTACAAATCTCTGATCATTAAGACATTATGGTACTGGCACAAAAACAGACACATAGATCAATGGAACAGAAAAGAGAGCCCAGAAATAGACCCTCAACTCTATGGTCAATTAATCTTCAATGGAGCAGGAAAGAATGTCCAATGGAAAAAATACAGTCTCTTCAACAAGTGGTTTTGGGAAAATTGGACAGCCACATGCTGAAGAATGAAAGAGGACCATTTCCTTACAACACACACAAAAATGGACTCGACATGGATGAATGACCTCAATGCGAGAAAAGACTCCATCAAAATCCTTGAGCAGAACACAGGCAGCAACCTCTGTGACTCTGGATATAGCAACTTCTTCCTAGACACATCACCAATGGCAAGGGAAGCAAGCACAAAAATGAACTATTGGAACTTCATTAAGATTAAAACCAAAACAAAACAACAACAAAAACAAACAAACAAACAAAAAAACACTTTTACACAGCAAAGGAAACAGTCAACAAAACCAAAAGACAACTGATCGAATGGGAGAAGCTATTTGCAAATGACATATCAGATAAAGTCTAATATCCAAAATCAATAATGAACCTATCAGATGCAACACCCTAAGAACAAAGAATCCAATTAAGACATGGGCAGAAAACATGAACAGATATTTCTGCAAAGAAGACATCCAAATGGCTAACAGACACATGAAAAAGTGCTCCACATCACTCAGCATCAGGAAAATACAAATCGAAACCACAGTGAGATACCACCATTAGTCAGAATGGCTAAAATTAACAAGTCAGGAAAGGACAGGTGTTGGGGAGGATGCGGAGAAAAGGGAAACTTCATACACTTTTGGTGGGAATGGAAGTTGCTGCATCCACTCTGGAAAACAGTATGCAGGTTCCTCAAAAAGTTGAAAATAGAGCTACCCTAAAACCCAGCAATTGCACTACTGGGTTTTTACCTAAAGATACAAATGTAGTGATCTGAAGGGGCACGCACATCCCAATGTTTATAGCAGCCATGTCCACAATAGCCAAACCATGAAAAGAACCTAGATGTCCATCAACAGATGAATGGATAAAGAAGATGTGGTGTACATATACAATGGAATATTAAGGAGCCATCAAAACCCCAAAATCTTGTCATTTACAATGACGTGGATGGATCTGAGTGAAATAAGTCAGTCAGAGAAAGATAATTATCATACAATCTCACTGATATGGGGAATTTGAGAAATAAGACAGAGGATCATAGGGGAAGGGAGGGGAAAATGGAACAAGATAAAACTAGAGAGGGAGACAAACGACAAGAGACTCTTAATCTCAGGAAACAAACTGAGGGTTGCTGGAGGAGACAGGAATGGGAGCGATAGGGTGATTGGATGATGGACATTGGGGAGGGTATTTGCTATGGTGAGTGCTGTGAATTATGTAAGATTGATGAATCACAGACCTATACCCCTGAAACAAATAATACATTATATGTTAGTAAAAATAATAAAATAAAATAAAGTAGTTGAATGGATAAATAAACTGTATATTCCAGATAATGGAATATTATCCAGAACTAAAAAGAAATGAGCTATCAAGTCATAAACTAGACAGGGGAGAACTGTAAATGCATATTACCAAATGAAAAAAGTCAATCTGAAATAGCTACATGCTGCTTGATTCCAACCATATGACATTCTATAAAAGACAAAACAATAGAGGCAATAAAAAGATCAGTGGCTACAGGTGTAGGAATATACAAGGGAAGGTAGAGGAAGAAATTAAGAAGTTGGGCAGAAAGGATATTTAGGGCAGTGAAAATACTCTGTATGATATTATAACGATGGATACATGATATCCTACATTCGTCAAAACCCACAGAATACAGAACACTAAGAATGAATCCTAATGTAAACTGTGGACTTTAGGTGCTAATGATGTGTCGATGTAGATTCAACTGTACCACTCTAGTTAGGAAATGTTCATAATAGGGGAAGCTCTACATGTGTGGAGGCAAGGAGTATATTGTAAATCTCTTTACTTCCCCCTCAATTTTGCTGTGACCCTAAAACTGCTCTTTAAAAAAGTCTTAAAAATGCAAGGTATGAGGGGCAAATGTTGCTATTTTTATTTTACACACAGAAAAATTCAAAGTTAGAAAGTTACATAAAATTATTTGCAATAATTTTGCAGATAATAAATGAAGTGGGATAGAAGAGCTTTTCAGACATAGGGAATACTAGGGAGGGGCAGGCATAATTGCATAAAATTACAGGACTTTAGAGAATGATGAGTTACTGTGCTTCAAATCACAAAACAAACAGGCAATTTAAACCTTGGAAATTAGGTAACAAAATAGTTCAGAAGAGCTCCCCATGTACCTCACTAAATTTTAGGTTTTGAGTCTGACTAATGAAAGCTATAATGAAGCATTCAACCAAGATAGGATGCCCAGTGCAGAAAAGATCCTGAACTTGGTGAATGTGATTTGAACTCAACAAGATATAGAGTAAACTGCTGAAATCACTAACCTAAGTTCCTTTTATTTTTTTTCCTTTCATTTATCACTTTCCCAAATAATTAATAACCAAATCAAGTAAACGGCTTGTTTTCAATACCACCTGAATCAATGTTCTCTACTAGCACACAGAAAACCACTCTCTTGAAACAAACTCTGATCTTGTCGGTCTTGACTATTGCAATACCCTCCTATATCCTTCCTCATTTTATTATCATTTTTCCCATTTTCTTCACCACCACAGAGAATCTCTCTAAAATACAAATATGAGCCTTTCATTCCAATTCTTGAATGTTTCCATTGGCTCCTCCTGACTTTAAGGATTAGGTAGAAGTGTTCTAACATGCTTTCATGCTTTGCAAAACTCTTAATGATTAGGCTTTACTTTATCACCAACTTCATGACTTGCCACCTCCCCACATGCACATTGTCCAATCCCAAAAGCCCTCATTTCTCCCAACATGCTCATGATAATTTGGTTTTGGATTAACTGTCTCCTGTCTAAATGCTTTCCCTTATCATCATCTAAGCTCTTAGCCAGTGAGAACCCAAACTTTGAAGTAATTTTGACACGATTCTCTTCTTCAAATTCCATTTAAATAATGGTGTTATTAAATCACACCCTTTCTAATGACTTTATAAAGCCCTTGAGCTAATTGGTTCATTTTCACTCTGACTAACATGTATTTATTTCAGTTCCATGTCATCTCATAGTTTACCAGTTATATTGGTAGTTCTCTATATAAAGGCCTATGGTTTCTCTCTGTGGACTTTGAGCCCCTCTAGTGACATACAAAGCCCTTCTGCTCCAAGCCTGCCTGCTTTTCCATGCTCATATTCTACCCTCTTCCTCATGGATGTGGCAATCCAGCCCCTCCAAATTGATATATTTTAGTGTCTGCACTTCTTTTTCCTATTTGAAGTGCTGTCTCTCTCTGCTTTCTCCTGTTCACTCCTCACAAATTTAATGTCTTCCTACATATGCCTTCATGAGGTATAGAATCAGCAATGAATCAAAATATGAATTATAAATGGTGTTAATAAGACATATATATAAATTTATATATATGCATAAATTATATTGGAAATCATGTATGAACTTTTATAGTTAGCAGAACATTTCTCACACAAAGAAAGACTAAATTTTTATTTAAAAAATAAACCTGCAGGGGCGCCTGGGTGGCTCAGTGGGTTAAAGCCTCTGCCTTTGACTCAGGTCATGATCCCAGGGTCCTGGGATCGAGCCCCGCATTGGGCTCTCTGCTCAGCATGGAGCCTGCTTCCTCCTCTCTCTCTGCCTGCCTCTCTGCCTACTTGTAATCTCTGTCTGTCAAATAAATAAATAAAATCTTTAAATAAATAAATAAATAAAAAATAAAAAATAAAAAATAAACCTGCATTAAAATTCAGCAACTTTTGAGAATAATTTTCATTGCCAGAGCAATGACCAAGAATCCTTAGGAAAATATAAAAATATTGAGCAGATATAACTTCAGGTTATTTGATTCTAATATTGTAACTGTTTTTTCAGTAAGTGTGTGTGTGTGCACACATGTGTGTATATTAAAAATCATAATTCTGTCTGGGTATCCTCTAGACTACTAAAATACTGTTAAAGTTTAATGTCTTGCAATACCAAATAAATGGATAATGTAGTCTATTGATTTCAAAATGTGTACCATCAAATAAGATGAAATGAAAAAGTTTTTTTTCCTGATTATCTCTAGTCAGAGAAATACATTTTCTAAAAGCTAAAAATAAAACCAAAAGCACTATAGTTCTTCCTAAGTGCCTGATGAAGCAAGAAGTCCACTAAACATTCCCAAATATTGCAGGTAAGACTACATATTAATGGATTATTCACAGGAAAATTATTCATGGATCTTCAGTGATATGTGAAAGTTATCTGGATCTCACAAATTACTCCATAAATACTTGTTAAATCTGTAAAGTAGATTATTCTCATTTTCCTATGTAAGAAATTGCTGTCACAACTAAGTAGACAATACTCTCATTTATTCAAGACTATAATTCTTATGATCAGCCTATTTTGTAAGATGTCATATGTAAGCAAAGGAACTGTTCAAGTATTTCAGTTATATTCATGAAAGAGTTTCTATTAAATCAACCTAAAAAGTTGAAAGGCATGTAAAAAGTGATATATGTTAATGTGTAAGCCTGGATTTATATAAAAGATTAGTCCCACAGAATTATTCTTTCTAGAGACCATGTAACATACATGATTACATAGAGTGCAGATTTAAACTTAGCATATTAACTTTAATCAGCTAAAAATATCAGAAGCTGCCATGATTCATTTAGAACAGAGAGGACAAATATGTTCAGGACATGCCTTAATTTATGGGGCATGAAGAAACGGTTATGATCATCAGAGAGCAGAAAGAAATGTGTATTACGAAACTCAAATTAGTTCTCATTTTCCATGGATGGTTGAGTTCTCTGGATATTTTAAATGTCTTCCTCACTGCTGAATATCAAAATTAAAGCTAAGAAAGACATGTGAAGTTATAATATTCTTTTCATGCTATGCATATTTTTTTCTTGTCACAAATTTAAAAGAACGCTACTTCAAAGAGACAGACAATAGTTGTACTTTCTAAAGTCTTTTCATGTATTTTTAAGAGAAAACAAAAAAGTATATTTGAACACTTCCCAGTTATCTGTTGAAAGGGGTTAGTGAAGGGTGTAAAAGCAGATTTCTCTAAAAATATCAATAACTTAGAAGCAGAGTGCCTTTGAAGCGAGAGCTTTAGCATGTGTCCACTTATAAGATATGGATTTATGTCATGGGAAGGCAAGGTGACACAGGTGCTGGAGTTGAGCAAGGCCTATGCTCTGTGGGGTGTCCTTTCTTTGTTTGAGAAGTGAAATCATGCCTACTACCCACATATACCTAGTTACAAAATACAGAAGACAGAAAAAATATTAAAGAAAAATATAAAAATTTATATAATTTACAAAGCCTTTAATTGCTGAACTTCAGAAGTTTCAATTTCTTCATAAATGGCTGAGATTTAAATACAGTTTGTGCATCTCCAAAGTGTGTCATGTTACACAACAGAGTAATTCTCAAGCTCAAACCATTTGGCTGGCTTCCTTTCATTTTGAAAATTTTATCAATGCTGTCCATTAAGCTCACATCTAAATATGCAAGAACTTCATACCAAAAAAAAAAAAAAAAGTCATTAAAGCTGTAGGGAGCCAGTTTGAATTCTATAGCACTTGGTAAGCCACTTAGGATGACATCATTTAATTTTCTCTACAACAATGACAAAAAATCAACAGAAAACCATAAGGATATTTATATTGGCCATGGATTTTATTTTTTTTTAATTTTTTTAAAAGATTTTATTTATTTATTTGACAGAGAGATCACAAGCAGGCAGAGAAGCAGTCAGAGAGAGAAGAAGGGAAGCAGGCTTCCTGCTGAGCAGAGAGCTCGATGCAGGGCTCGATTCCAGGACCCTGGGATCATGACCTGAGTCGAAGGCAGAGGCTTTAACCCACTGAGCCATCCAGGCACCCCTGGCCATGGATTTTAAAGAAAAGTTTGGTTATTGAAATGCACAACATTCACATAAATTCAGAAAAAAATTTAAAGCTGAGGAGGAGCTATGAAACTCTTGTTCAAACCATCTTTGAGAAAAGGGATAAACTGAGGTTGAAGATAGTTTACAACTAACAAAATGCTCTAGCGCATGACATCAGGTAAATTTGTATATGATGTTTAATGTTTGTGTGTCTTTTTTGTGGTCTTTCCATTGTAAATAAAAAAATGCATTGAAAAATATAAAGGGGCCCCTGGGAGGCTCAGTTGGTTAAGCAGATGCCTTTGGTTCAGGTCATGATCTCAATGTTTTCAGATTGAGGCCCCCATAGGGTTCCCTTCTCCGCCCTCTCCTCCCTGCTCATGCTCTCTCTCTCTCTCTCTCCCTATCTCTGTTGCTCTCTGTCTCTCTCAGATAAATAAATAAAATCTTTAAAAAAAAGAAAAGAGAAATGTAAAGAGGAAATGATGTCAATGAAAGTAATAAATACACTTTTATGTATATTTTTATGGTAAACGGGGAAAATAAGCCTTCTAACATGTCTTAGATATACTTCCATATATGTAACATATATTTTACAACTCAAATCTTCAAATTTATCTGAATCTCAAGATATTTTCTAGGAATTCAAAATTATATGTTTTCTGGGTTCATCCTTGGTGTTCCATTTAAAAACAGAAATATCCATAAAGAGAAAAAAGGAAATCTGAATTTGAAGCTATATTTGTATTGTGTAAAAGCTTTCAACAGATAACTATTTCAACTTGCAAATAGTTAAATGAGATGATGTTTGATCTGATTTGTTCTGACATGTCTGCAGGCAGAATGCTTTTCAAGTCATTGCTGTGGATGGGGTCTGCAGTGGGATTATTCAGTGCCTCTCTGCTGAAGACTGTGTTGACTGGCTACAAGCAATAGCAACTAATATTTCAAACCTCACAAAGCACAATGTAAGTAGTGACAAAAGGAATACCTGGCCATAGAGTTTCTCAGCTGTGGCACATTTCTTCATATATATGTAGCTTTACAGCAATTAGTTGGTGCTTACCTAAAAGTGAATTTATATCCATCATGAAAGCTATTCTCTAATACTTACCTAAAGAAAATCACTTTATCTTGAGAGTTTTAGCCTAGAGTATCCATTTAAGAATACTTACACATTTAAATTTGCATTCACAAACATGATAAACCATCAGCATAAATTAAATAAATGAAAGTAAATATGTATATATGTAGATATACATACATATAAGTATAAAATTATTATCAACTAAAGCAGTACTGAATTTCAAGATTCATTGGCTTTCCTTTAGTGATTTTAGAATTGCAGCTGGAACTGTTTGAGGGGGTTGAGAGGGGTAGGTGAGAGTCAGCATGGAGACAGACAGTCCCACCTGGGATGATGCTGGCACAGAAATGGTCAGAAGATGCACTGTAGATGCACTGCCTCTTAGAGTCATGTCTGTATTATCAGGAATGGCTTCTCTACTTTTTCTCTGTTTTTCTACTTCAACCTTTCTTTCCCCATTCTAATCTCATCATTGTCTCTATCTTTTCATTATCACTATTTTTTCATAACATAATCAATCCTTTCTCCTTACTTCTAGAAGTATAGTCCAACAAAATATGCAAAACTAAAAACATCACTTCATTGAGTGCTGACATGAATCATTAAAAATTATTTGATCTTAATGAAAGATTATTCTATTTCGAAGACAATACTAGATACCATCCATACCTTTGTCTTAATATGCTCCTTCAGACACAACCCTTTTTATGCTATGTTGGAGCATTTCAGTCCCAAGGAAATTTCACAGGTCTATTATGTAAATGGTCAGGTAGAAATATGTAACTCTCAAGCTCATGAACATACAAAGCTCTCCTCATGTGAATGACCCTCCAGATTCAAGAATCTTTGCACAGATTCTGCTTTGAAATCTAGGAAGGAGCAAGGCCATGCACGTGTCTTCTGAGTCCATGTTGAAGGGATTGCCTGGGAGTGCAACTGACAGGGATGGGACACATTAGTATTCAGCATTTCTAGGAATGCCAAATATTTTTCACTCCATGGCTGCAGGTCTCTTTCTATAGATAACTTCAATACTTGGCAACATCGTGTGTTTTTAAATTTTGGTTATTTGGTACGTGTGAAATTATTTCTCATTGTGGTGCTAATGAAGGGAAGTAAATTTATTTTATGGTATCTAAATGGATACAAATACACCAAGCCTTGCCCAGGGACATCACCCAACAAGGAGGCCTGGCCTGAGCATATCTGGCTTGATATGATCCCCACAGCATCCATTCTTTGCCTTCTTTTGGTTTCATCATATTGGAGTTACAGAAGATGAAAATGTTAAGAAATTTAGGATTGCTCCCGCCCCCCAAAAATATAGTGTTCTCTAAGGATCACGACTTTCCTCATTCCTGACATATTTCTAAGGGATTTTCTAGGGATAAAGTACTATAAAAGTACTGACTTTCTATTTCATTATATGTAGTAATTAGAGTGCTTAAACAATGAGCCAAGATAACTATATTTATGAGAAAAAAAAGTATTTTTAAAAGAACAGAATGTTATTCTTTGATTGTTATTCTTTGATTGACTTATTTTGCTTTGCATAACACCCTCTAGTTCTATCCATTTTGTTGCAAATAGCAAGGTTTTTTTTTGATAGCTGAATAGTATTCCATTGTGTGTGTGTATGTGTGTGTTTGTGTTTATATCACATCTTTATCCACTCATCTGTTGATGGACATCTGGGCTCTTTCCAAAGTTTGGCTATTGTGAACATTGCTCCTATAAACAATGGGGTGCAGGTGCCCCTTCAGATTACCACATTTGTATCTTTTGGGATAAATACACAGTAGTGCAATTCCTGGGTCATAAGGTAGCTCTATTTTCAGCTTTTTGAGGAATCTCCATGTTGTTTTCCAGAGTGGTTGCTTGAGATTGCATTCCTACCAAAACTGTTAGAGAGCTCCCCTTTCTCTGCATCCTTGCCAACATCTGTCATTTTCAGACCTGTGAATTTTAGCCACTCTGACCAGTGTGAGGTGGATATGCTATGTAAACAATACACCGGATTCAAAAGATTTTTTTTTTAATCTTGTGAAGAAAGAATGTAAAATATCCTATTCATAATTTTTATACTGATTACATATTAAAATATTTAATTGAGTTAAATAAAACATTATTTAAATTTAAAAAAAAGAGTGTTGGATTTTAAATCCAAAGTTTTTCTCTTACCAGATCCAAATTTACAATGATCCCATATCCTAGGAACATTCTCATGAAAACTGTTTCTTTGGAATGTGTTTAGTTAGAATGCTGTGACCCAGAAGACAAGCATATGGGAAGAAAGTGAAGATGCAAATGTGCCTATTCTTTATAGGCATAGAGAAGAACAAGTCAGATTTTACTGCTTGTTTTTCGTCCTTGTGATAAGTACTTGCCACAAGAGAGGAAAGCATTCTTATCCAATGCTGAGAAATCCATAGGTCTAGTATGATAATATTGTTGTATTAAATTATCAGTTGTTCTTACACACCTTTGAGATTACATTCTAACTGCATGTCCTTTTCATCTTGTAATCAGTTCTCACTCAAAAGGACTATTATTGCAACAAACTCCCATGTACCTATAGCACTACATAAATGTTGAAAGGTCACTGGGCATAATAATCATATGTGAAAGTTAGATTGACTTCCATGGGGAACAGTGGTTGCCCTGATGATACAACTGATACGGTTGGTTCATATGGTGAAAGAAATGATAAAGCTTGAGAAAGCTGGATGAGTTTTTTTAACAGAGGCAGATTATCCTAGTTCTCTTAATTTTTTTATTCTAAAAAAGATAGAAATAATACTTTGCAGAAGGTTATAGGAGTTTTTTTTTCCCTCTATATCTGCAAATACTTTGAGGGTACATAAGCTTATGGGAGTGTAATTCTGAACAGTTTAACTACTATTAATAGGTGCAAAAATGAAAACATTGAGATGGATAACTTAGGAAATTTCACTTGAGATTAGCATGCATCAACATAAATTTGAAAATGAGATCAACTAGAAAATGCATATAAAATATTATGTTAACAAGTAAAAACAAATATCATATTGTTGAAATGATATAAAACATATGTACTCCTAATGATTAGAGGGAAAAAAGAGATATTAAAATTTTATTATAGAAACTATTTAATAATGATTTTTTTTAGTAATTGAACTAATTAGAAAATATACATAGAAAGTTAAAAGAAAGCAAACAAAACAAAACAAACAAAAACTCTATACTAGAATTACTTGAGTAATATGCTAACCATTTGCTAATTCTTTGATCACTGATTTCCAACAGTAATAATTATGTTAAATAGGGAGATTTTCATACCTATTTTATGTGGAAATTCCATTGTATTTGTTATCTTAAAAACATTCTTTTTCCAGAAGGTCATTGAATATAATAGTTAAAAATATTTTGACAAACACTATTTCAGTTTGGCAGTATTCAAGGTGACTTCAAAATATTTACAGAGCATTAAGTAATGGTATGTAGTAGAAGAAGATACTTCAGGGACTTGCCTTAAAGTCATGCTTGCACAGAAGCCCATTCATTCCACTTAAACTACATACTCACACATTGGAAAGGAAGGAACGGCAAAGGCTAGTTTACTGGGCTGGGTTCCAGCAGGGCTAAACCAGGTCGCTGTGGGCATTTGCTATTATTTTGGGTAAAGTAGACTTGAATAGATTGGTAAAGGTAAAACTCATGAATTGTAAAAAAAAAAAAAAAAAGTTAATACTTTTAAATTCCTTCTTCTGCTCTTTATTGTTTTATCAAACTCATGATTAAATAACTAGAGAAAGTTACTAATTTTTATTTCCATGACCAAATCATATAAAAAAGTGAAGATCTTAAAATACAGTGATGCTGTAATGGGGTGAAACTCTTAGGAAATATTATGGAGGGTAAATGTATTTTGCGTGTAGAAGGAATATGAGTAATTAGGGGCCAGCTGGCAAACTTTAATAGGTGAGTTTCTAAGATGACTCAAGTTTCTCTACTTCCAGTATACACCGTCTGTGCAATCCTTCCCCTTCAAGTGCAGGCTGGATAGTGAATTGAGAAGCAAATGCTTCCCTGTCAGAATTTCAGAAGACACTGTGGTTTCAATTGACCTGAACACAACCTGGTGAGAAACCCGGAGAGAGAGGACCCAGCTAGCCCCTCTGGATTCCTGACTACAGAAAATATAGGATAGTAAAATGTTTCATTAAGTCACTAAATGTAGTTAGTTACACAGCAAAAGGGAACTGCATTTGTTTCCTAGACCTGCTATAACAAATAACTGCAAACTTGGTAGCATAAAATGATATAACTTTATTTTGTCACTGTTCTGGAAGGCAGAAGTGCCAAATCAAGGTATCATCAGGGCTGGATCTGGAGGCTCCAGAGGAGAATCTCTCCTCTCCCCTTCCAGCTTCTGGTAGCTGTTACTGTTTCTTGCTTCCATGGCTCAGGGCCACAATACTGTAATCTCTGCCTCCATGGTCACATCACTCTGTGTGCCTCTTCTCCTTTATGTGTCTTTATGTGTCTCTTAGAAAGGTACTCATCATTGGATTTAGGGCCCACTCAGACAATCCAAGATAATCTCTCCCCAAGATCCTTAACTTAATTGCATTTATAAAGATCTTTTTTTTTTTCCAAATAAGGAAACATTTGCAAGTTCCAGGAATTTAATGTGGATTTTTTTTTTTTTATAGTGGTGGGAAGGCAGTCATTGGTGTACTGCAAAAACTAATATGGCAAACAAACAACAACTTAGATTCAGGCTTTATGTTCTGATTTATTTTCCAAGATAGTGTGTCTAATATCTGCAGAGTTTTCAAAGTTTATTCTGCACTTCATGAGAATGGACCTAGAATTTCTCTCAGTTCATCCATGGAATTAGGGTATCTCCTTCTCCCACTTGCTTGTCTCTAGGATCTCCCCCCACTGTTTGGCTCCCAGGGAATAGCTGTCTTTGATCTGTCCAGAAAGTCAGAGCTTCTCTCAAACTATTGCCTCCTGCACTGGTGTACATTTCCTCATGATTAAACTGTCTTTCAAGGCAAAACAACATGAAGAAAAAGAGAAAAAAAAAAGTAGTAAGGATCCCCCCTATAATGGGACCCCCTTCCTAGTTTCTTATTCTAAAAGGTGGGTTTTCTCTTGGGATTTCTAGATGCTCACAGTGCCACTGCATTCATAACAGCTGTTTGATAGCCTGGCTTTGGAGCAGAGTTGTGAGCCAAAAAAGAAAATGTCATGATGTCCTTTCCAGTACCCACGACTCACAGGGATAACTTTCTCAGGGCTCTGGTCAGAAATATGAGCTTTTCTCAGTTTTGCTGTTCATGATCTAATTTGTCTTCATCTCACATCAACCTCGGGAAATAAAGGAAAGAAAAACAAAACACAGTAAAAACAGGAAACCCACTGTAATCATATTAGTTGTTATTTAATTTTTACTTCTCTCCCCAGTGTCCTAGTTATTATTTTCTTTAAAGATTTTTCCTGTAAGTTGCCTTTTGTATTTTGTATTTTGCCCACTGTATTTAGTTATGGTCAGTGGGAGAAATGGACTGCAGGGGCCTTATTTCTTTTTGTCTAAAACTGGAAGCAGTAGTTTTAATAAAAATAAATTTAAGCAAAAAGGCAGTGTACTAAAAGAAAGGAATTGCTGTCCTATCTTGACATATATTGGAAATATCCTTGGAAAAATTAAGTCATTTTCAATTCAATAGAAAGATATAGAAAATTTATAAGAAAGAACATTGAATCCAAGAAATACTGAAGGGATTTTCTTTTTTTTTTAAGAAAATAAGAGCAAAGTCATGGCCTCCCCAAAACATTTATATCTTAATTTCTAGAACATGTGAGTATGTTATCTCACATGGCAAAGAGAGTGAAGTTGTTGTTGGAATTAATTTTATTAATCAGCTGACCCTTAAATAAATTGATTAGGTTGGATTATCCAGGATTACCCAGTGGAATCACCAATGTTTTTAAAAGTGAGAGAAGGTATGGGGTACCCAGGTGGCTTAGTCAGTTGAGCATCTGACTCTTGATCTCAGCTCAGGTCTTGATCTCAGGGTCATGAGTTCAAGCCCCATATTGGGCTCCACACTGAGCATGGAGTCTACCTTAAAAAAAAAAAAAAAGTGGAAGAAAGTAAAATGAAGGAACAATGGAAATAACAATGTCTGACTTTGCTTGTCCTGAAGATGCAGGAAGGGACCAGAACTTAAAGAAAGCTAGGAGGTCAGTAGAAACTGCTAAAGACAAGGGGATGCTGCTCCTCCAGAGCCTCTAGAAAGGAATACATCCCTGTCAGCATGTTGATTTTATGCCAGTGTGACACATCTAGGATCTCTGACCTGTAGAACTGTAGGATAATAGATTAGTGTTTTGTTTTCAAGCCACTAAATTTGTGGTAATTTGTGATTGCAACAATCGAAAACTAATTCAACATCTAGATAAAGCCACTGCATTTTTTTCACCTAATCTAACTCTCATGGTTCAATCTGAAAAGCATACCTCTAGTAGTCACAAGATGCACTTGCATATATCAGAAAAACAGCTTAATATACATATTACTAATTAATCCAAGTGCAAAGCAGAATATGATGTCATTTGAGTCCCTAGATCCTTTTTTAAAAAGATTTTATTTATTTATTTGACAGAGAGAGAGACAGCGAAAGAGGGAACACAAGCAGGGGGAGTGGGGGAAGGAGAAACAGGCTTCCCACCGAGCAGGGTGCCCAATGTGGGGCTCGATCCTAGGACCCTGGGATCATGACCCAAGCCAAAGGCAGACTTAATGACTGAGCCACTCAGGCAGCCCAGAGTCCCTGCATCCTTTAAAAACAGCTCACTTGTAATATTACAACAAAAATAATCATAATTGTTGAGTTAAAACACACTAACAAAGTTGTCTTTAGAGCTGGAAAGAGGGTCTGTTTTTCTCAATACATTGCCAGGCATGGCTAAAAGCCCTCAAATACTACAGAAAATGAGTCAGGAGAAACCATCTGAAGCCTGTGAGAACTGCTGGTGCCAAAAGAGCATGCAGGACTGGATGGGTCTTTCGGACAGAGATTGGAACTAAAGTCAAAGGGAGTCATTGTCATGTGGAGAGTTCTGCCTGACTTGGGGAAAAACAGCAGCAGTGACCAGGAACAAGGAGATGGTGTGTCCAACCTTACCCTGCTCAAACAGGGTAGCATCTCTGTCCTATGTCCTTGCATTTTTGGTACTTACCATAACCCATGTTGAGCAAATATGAAGTGAATGAATGAGTCAGCCACTCAATCAGTAGTTGTTTGAAGTGAAGATTACTGCATAAGTGGGGAAAAAAGAGGGAAAGGGGAAATTAATCAAGCTACCGTAAGCACTGCAGTGAGGACGTCTCATTAAATTCTTATAACTCATTAGATACTATTCGGTAAATTCTTACAACTTCGGAGGCATCATCTGATTTAAAAGAGAAGAGGCCCTGTCAGAGCGATCCACCATAGATAATTCCTGTAGACTGCTTATTCCTGGACATATTTCCCTGTCCCTTATAAATCTCTACCCCCCCAATAGATGAGCGTGTTTTAAAGCCACTGTTTCACAATGCAGCAACTGAATCTTTGACAAATCAGTATCAGGAAATGCTTCCTTATACTGAATAAACCTCTCCTGTTGCTTTTATCCATTTGTACTAGTTCTGCCTTGGGAAAGACAAACAATAATTTAAATTTTCTCTTTTACTTGGCAACTCTTCTGATATAAAAGGGCAAGTATTGTATACCACAGGCTATTTCTGTTTCTGTTTTGTTTTGTTTTCCCGATTAAAATATCACTGGTGTCTTCCTCCTTGGGTTTTCCTATTCTGGTCCCTGTCCCTGAATGTAGGAGCTCTTTTGAATAAGTAGAG
This sequence comes from Martes martes, assembly GCF_963455335.1. Taxonomy (NCBI): domain Eukaryota; kingdom Metazoa; phylum Chordata; class Mammalia; order Carnivora; family Mustelidae; genus Martes; species Martes martes. Next base: position 80,289,277 of record NC_137891.1, on the reverse strand, counting down.
TATGAATTAACTATTTAAGTTTTTGTTACTGACATTACCATGAACTCAAGTATCTTAAAGTGTCATTATTTTAAAAATTTAATTTAATTTAATTTTTTTGTGCATTCCAAAATTCATTGTCTATGCACCTCACCCAGTGCTCCATGAAATATGTGCCCTCCTTGATACCCACCACCAGGCTCACCCAACCCCCCACTCCCCTCCCCTCCAAAATCCTCAGTTTGTTTCTCAGACAGCCTCTCATTAAGTTTCATTATTATCTTGACGTGCATTTACTGAATTTGCTGTATCCATTTACGTATGATTATATATTAACATTCAATGACATTACATTTTATTATGATGATTAATCAAGATTGGTGTTTTCTCATTAACTAATATTATATACTACATTAGCAGTAGTGAAAAAGGTTCAAAGTTTAAGTATGTGCTTTATATTTAAGTACACTTATGAGTAAAAAAACCTGGTTCTTGTTTTAGTTCACCAATTACAAAATATTCCAAGTTATGCAAGCAACTATATTAAGGTATTTAGCAAAAAACTCACAAAGAATGAGCTGTCATTGTACTTGTTCTCCTTACTAGGTTACAGTGAGATTCAAATGACATATTTCTTCAGCTAAGTACCATAGCCTGTAATATGTAATTTTAAAGAGCAGCATTATATTTATATTAATATAAGCTTAATATTCTATACCACATTTTTAGAAGAATGTTGTGCAATGGAGATTCAAGAAAATGTTTTCGATATTAGCAAATTAGCAAATACAAGAGTACTAAAGATATGTCTTCTTTTTAATGTTGTTTCTTAATATGTACAGTGACTTCCTTTCAGTGTACAGAATGGAAAGGGGAAAGATGTATAACTTTATAAAGCAGACACATAAAAACTACAAGCACAGCAAGTGGATCAAAGTTGACTTTAGCAGTTATAGTCATATTGATAGTATATACCCTTGATATGATGTAGTAAAAATGGCACTTTACCTCTGTGGTCTTCCTCCCACAAATCTGTAACTTCTATTGTATCATGAGAAAGGCACCAAAAAATGCCAGGTGATGAAGAATCTACAAAATACATGACCATTACTCCTCAAAACTGATGTCATAAAAGACAAGGAAAAGTCTGAGAAACTGTCACAGCCAAGAGTAGCCTAAGTCCTTAAGGTAATGATGACTAAATATAATATGGTATCCTGGATGAGATTCTGGAATAGAAAAAGGATATTATATAAAAACTAAGGAAATCTTAAGAAAGCATGGACTTTAGTTAATAATAATGTATAGGTATTGGTTCATTAATTAGAACAAATGTTTCATAGCAATGAAGAATACAGGGTTAATAACAGGGAAAACTGGGTGTGTGGTATATGGGAATTACTGTCTTTGGAACTTTTTTGTAAATCTAAAACTGTCTTAATATAAGTAACATACAGTGTTATATTAATTTTAGGTATATGATATAATAATTAAAAAATACCATATATTACTCAGTTCTCATCAAGATAAATGTCCTTTTTATCCCCTCTGTTACCCATTCCTTCACCTACCTCCTCTCTGGCAACCACCAATTTGTTCTCTGAATTTATGAGTCTGTTTTTCTTCTTCGTTTCTGTTTTCTTTCTTAAATTCCACATATGTTGGACAATAAATCTAAAACAGTTTTAAAATAAACAATACACATAATGTGTATATATAATATAAATATATGTATATTTATTTACATTATTTGTAAGTCCATTAACACCAGATATTGACTTTTTTTAAAGATTTTATTTATGTATTTGATAAAGATCACAAGTAGGCAGAGAGGCAGGCAGAGAGAGAGAGAGGGGAAGCAGGGTCCCTGCTGAGCAGAGAGCCCAATGTGGGGCTTGATCCCAGGACCCTGAGATCATGACCTGAGCCGAAGGCAGAGGCTTTAACCCACTGAGCCACCCAAGCATCCCTGATGTGTGTATTTAATAAAATAAGAGAACGTGTACCCTATGGCATTGCACCAAACTATTTAATTTTTTAATTTGTCAGGAAATACATTTCCATACGGTCGAACTAGAGCCTTGTCAAATAGGGAAGATCTAGATACGTCCCTAGAATAACTGAAAACTGCAAAATCATTAACCATAGCTCACTGAATACCAGGGCTGGATGGAAATCATTAAGAAGAGATTGGATTTTGCAAAGTCCCCAAGGCCACTCTTCAAATTTCTCTAAAGCTTATCTCATATAACTCCAGAACATTTTTGATAATAATTGACTAAATTACAAAAATATTTACACATGCACACATATAATATGGTAATAAAAATAAATACAGAAGATTAAAGTAATAGAAAAGACTATTAACTGAATGATGGAGTCAGGAACTTATCAATCAACCATTAGTATTTGTATAGCTAGACCTGAAAACAGGAAGAAGTATGACTTCAAAACCTCTGTGGTTTGATTACTCAAAGACAATCCAAACAGATGCATGGGGTTTGGAGTCATCAGCTTTGACATAAAGTCCTAGCTTCTCTACCTATGAGTTCTGGGGCTTGGGCTTCATATTCGTCCTCATAAAGAGGCACTAAGTTAAATTTCAATCAATGTGAGGGTTAACTGAAGAGAGTACTTTAAACATTGTGGCCCTTAAGTGATGCTGAGACAATTAGCAGTTTTCCCTCTCTCCAGATGCATTCTAAATGAAATGATCTAATCCATAAACCATCAATAAATGACAGGATCAATTTGCTTATTGTATGTGAGGTTGCACCTCTTTGTTTTGTAGAACAGTCATTTGAGATTCTGAAAGATGGTTGCTTAGGTAACAGAATGTTGATGAAACTGGATATGAGTTAAACTGAATGTCTAGTCGTGACTACAGTGTTAAGTAGCTTCAATTTTAGGCAAGCCAAAGGTCTACACCAAAGTTCTCTCATGTTTAAAAGAAACAGAGGAGGCAGATAAAATATGTAACTTTCTTTCAGCCAGTGTCTCATAAATCCAATCTTCCCAATCACTCTCTACTACTATACCACTAAACTAATCCTGATTGATAAACACAGTTTCATTTGACGTTTCCAAGGTTAATTGCTAACATAAAGGAATGCCCTATCTTTTCTTTCACAATTTTATTTAAATTAAAGTTAGCATATAGTGTAGTATTGGTTTCAGAAATAGCATTAGTGGTTTATTACTTGCATATAATACCCAGTGTTCATCACAAAAAGTGCCCTTCTTAATGCCCCTCACCCATTTAGTCCATCTCCCACCATCTTCCCCTTCTTCAACCCTCAGTTTGTTCCCTACAGTTAAAAGTCTCTAATGGTTTGCCTCCCTCTCTGTTTTTCTTATTTCACTTTTTCTTCCCTTACCCAATGTTCCTCTGTTTTGTTTATTAAATTGGACATATGAGTGAAATCATATGGTATTTTTCTTTCTCTGACTTACTTTGCTTTGCACAATATGCTTTAGTTCTATCCATGTCCTTGTAAATGGCAATATTTCATTTTTTTTGATGACTGAGTAATTTTCCATAGTATATATACATCATATATTCTTTATCTAATCATCAGTTGATGGACATTTTTCCATAATTTAGCTATTGTTGATAGTGCTGCTATAAACATTGGGGTTCATGTGACTCTTCAAAGCTTTATTTTTGTATTCTTTGGATATCTCTTCCTCTTTTTTAAATTCCTTCATATGTATATGTATATAAATGTGTGTATATGTATATGTGTATATGTATTTTCTCAGCATGCATTTCTTTTATTGAAATGAAATGTATAACTGGAAAAGTATTACTTGTGTGTAAGTGCATGCGTTAGATGATATATAGAAGATATATAGATAGATGATAGACATTCTGTGTTTCTATTCTCAATGTTTTATTGAAAATTAGTATGATCTTAAGAATATGTGATTGCACATGTGAGAATCACATGTATTCACATTGTATTATGTGAAAGAGAATAGGTTCTCTTCCACAGATGTTTGCATCAATTAAGAATGCTTTCAATGACAAGTAAGAGAAACCCTAAATACTGATGGGATGAATAGTTGGGTTTTGTTCCCAACTGACAAGAATTCTGGATGGTGGCATTTACTGGCTTTGTTTCAGTGGTTCAGGGAAGCCACCGAGAACCCATCTTCTAGCTATACACATTATCGTCCTCCACTACCATTAGAGTGTTGACTTTTACCTTGTTGACACCTCATGGTCACACAAGGGCTTCAACAGTTCCAAACTTCACTTTAGTGTTTGGAACAGGAAAAAAAGGAAAGAAGAGTAAGTAGCACCATGTACAGATAGCCCCTTTCATCAGGCTGAGAAAAGTTTGTTTGTTAAAGGTGGTGGTGGCAGGGAGGTGAAGGTAGCTAGTCTCTACCATTTTTTGCGTTTACAGTGGGAAATGACTGAGAAAAGTAGATTGTGAACAGCTTTTGAGACAAATAACTAACAGTATTTACCACATTATTTGATATTAAAACCATACTAATCTTAAAATACATGTGTGTATAACCAATGCCCCCTAATTTTTGTGAGATAATCATAGTCTTTCTCTCATACATAGACACACCTTTAATCAGTCCTCTGAGTTGACTCAACAGATATTTCACTCATCTTCTGTCTTTTACACATTTACCTTCAGAAGTGAAAACAAATTTATTCTGGAGTCATATGTTTAATTCATAGAGATCTGCAATATTAGATGGCAAACACTTGCAGGTTGAAAAAATAGAATATTTTTTCATTCAAGATGTTGGTTGTGAAAAGCTAAAGGAAAAACTATTATGTCTGCCACGTTGAAAAGGCTTGACAAAGCTTGTAGGTGAATTGAAAGTCATGACAAAATAAAGCCGAGCACAAAGAAGATTTACTGACAATGAACTAAGCGCTGTGATCAGAGTTTGCAGAGTGTGGTTCTGACAAGCATGGGTGTCACTTAAGTAGACTTTTTCTTCCTTTTTATAGCTACTGACATTTCTGAGTCCTTAGATGTACTTTTTAGTCCTAGTGTGGTGTTGTTTTCTACGTTGTTTTTCCTCATGCACAAAAATATGAATGTCAGACATGCAGGTGTCAACTAAAAGTGGGTGATAGAGAGTGAAATCAAACTGCAGAGTCAGTAATTTAAATCAGAATAAAACCAAGGGCAAGTTTGGGCATTACACTGTATGCATATTTTTAGCCATCATATTTTTGCTTTTTACACAATTAGAGTTTATTTTGGCATGTTAGATCAGGAGAGATTTCAATAAAATAACCTACTTTGTTTCTTGGAAAACTACTAAAACTTAAAGTTCCTAAATTTTTTATATTGAAAAATATTAGCTGATTTTCATTTGTACAACCCAAAACATTTACTTTGATGTTAGCTGAATAATGCAATCATTATAAAATGGGGCAGTGTTACTGGACAGAATTTATGTGCTACCTTTGATCCAGCCCAGCTCTGCCAGCATGACCTCTTTCCCCTCACCCAGTAGGACTCATTCTTTTGTCTTTCTTTCTGGCCAGAACATTCCCAAACCTTAATGTTCTCCAGTTTTGGAGCCACAGGAACTTCCCAGGGAGCCTCAGCTTAACACACCCACCATTCTAGCCACCTTCAGTGCCTAGGACTAGACTTCAAGATGGCCTTCATCATGCCTATAGTGGCAGGATCCAATCCTACTGGGCCCACCAGCTGCCCCCACACTAATGACAATTCAGAAGGAACAGGCAAACTGATCCCCATGAGACATATATTATCCAACGAGAGACAAAAGGCCAAAAGGAACTAGCTAGCAAATTATTTGCCTTTCTCCAATAGATGAATTATTTGGAAATGCAGTAATTGCATAAAGCTCTACAGGTGTATCACACTTGACTGAACACCAACAATGGTTCATGGAGAAGCTATTGCCAGCTCAGTGACTCAGGCAACTTACCACCCTGTATTTGCCTTCTGCTGTTCTGCCTTGCTTCTTTTTACCTTTCGCTCTTGCTTCCTTGGGATTGAACATTCTCCCTCAATAAAGGTTTAACATATATGACTTCCTCAGGCTATATTTCTAGGGAAGCAAGACTAAAGAAATACATTTTCCCTCTAAATGTTCATTATAGGGTACTAAGCGTTCCATGGGGAATACGTTCTTGCCTAGTAGCAGTGCAATATGGAAGAGAAGTGTAAATGAAGTGTGCTAAGTAGGTAGATGAGGGGCCATTAGGAAATTATGCAAGAAATCATTTTGAGTTTGCAGTTGCTCAGTTGAATACATCTTAAAAGACCCCTTATTCTATGATGGAGCTTAAAAGCTGAAGACATCTGACTAGAGTGCAGAGGTGGCTACAAACATTCCCTGAAGATTGAGTCTGAATTATTATGTATAAATACTGCATTTTCTTCATTAAGAGTCCTGCTTAATAACTTAGCGATGGTAAACCTAATTTCTTCACCTATGATTAATACTGACATATTAAAAATAGGTTTCATTACTTCCTGAAACCCATAGTTCCTACACAGTGCAGGCACACCTACCCTGCAGCCAGTTTTCCCCTCTTTTTTACTTTAATAGTGTCTTACACTACCTGTTTTAACAGTCATTCCAAAACTCAGAATTATTTGTTGCATGTTTGTTTTGCCAGCTATACCAGATGATTTCTGAGGGTAGGAATCCTATATCCTTGGCATTCACTTGATGTCTGACATATAGTCCTTTCTGAGGTTTAGTGAACTCATGGAAAAAAGGAAGAAAATCAGCTCTGAATGAATAAACATATGCAATTATAAATGGCTGCAACCTACTTTCAGCTCCTAGGCTTTTAATTCACAGTAAGATTAGATAGAATACACACACACACACACACACACACACAACACACACACACAGAGATAGATAATCATGTGCAGTATGTATATAGTATTTATCATATATATGCTAATCTTGAAGATGATGACAGGTAGAATTAAAAAATTCTTTTACTAGGAAAAATAAAGTTTAAGAATACTCCTTTGTGTATAATATAGAATCATCCTGAAATATTGATTTACTGTTAATAGATGTGTTTTTAGAAGCAACATGGTACACTTTTAAAATTATATCTGTAGGGATGGTTAGTAACCAAGGTAGCAATGGCATAAAATCCATATCCTGGGGGAAACAAAAAAAGGATGAAAAATATGAGCTGAAATGTGGGCTCCTGAGGCAAAAATCATTTTTTGATTCTTCCCTCTACATGGTAAAGGTAGAGTTTTATCATCACGTTCAGAATGGATATATTGCCTTATGTGCCCACAAACTAATATCATTAGTCATCAGGTGGATTTATAGTTATAGAATGAAGATCTCTCTTTGTCCTCACACATCTGTTAAATAATATTGGCCACAAATCTTTAAGGAAATTGGAGGACTGTTTCTTGCTTCCATAAGAATGATTTGCTTGGATAAATCTTCAAAATTGATTTTCATGGGAAAATATACATTGTTAGCAGGGTCCTGGAGGATCCATTCTGAGAACACACAACTTCAGCCACCAAAATTGACTTGTTTATGAGGTATAAAAATAAAAAAAATAATAGAACTTGGATAAAAGTTATTAATATAATATCTTCACTGATCTTCAAACATTTGAGTAGGGAAAACTATCACCAGAGACATTAAAAGCAGGAGGAAATAAATTTTTAAAAGGGATATTTAAATATCCTATTGTATTTTTTTTTTGGCCTGAAGAGATAGTCACAAGAGGATATTACTACTTTAGTTTCTAGATACAATTTGATTATGCTAAAAGTTCATATACAAAATTAAGGGGTTCAAAAAATAAGAGTGATGCCCATCAAAATCCTACCGGCATTTTTCAAAGAGCTAGAACAAACAATTCTAAAATTTCTATGGAACTAGAAGAGACCCCAAACTGCTAAGGAAATGTTGAAAAAGAAAAACAAAACTGGGGGCATCACTTTGCCTGATTTCAAGCTTTACTACAAAGCTGTGATCACCAAGACAGCATGGTCCTGGCACAAAAACAGACACATAGACCAGTGGAACAGAGTAGAGAGCCAAAATATGAACCTTCAACTTTATGGTCAAATAATCTTTGACAAAGCAGGAAAAAATATATATACAGTGGAAAGAAGATGGTCTCTTCAATAAATGGTGCTGGGAAAATAGGACAGCTATGTGTAGAAGAATGGGGAAAATTGGACAGCTATGTGTAGAAGAATGAAACTCAACCATTCTCCTACACCATACACAAAGATAAACTTGAAATGGAGAAAAGACCTCAACATGAGGCAAGAATCTATTAAATTCCAGAGGAGAACATAGGTATTAACATCTTTGACATAGGCCACAGCAACTTCTTTCAAGATATGTCTCCAAAGGCAAAGGAAACAAAAGCGAAAATGAACTTTTGGAAATTCATCAAGACCAAAATCTTCTGCACAGCAAAGGAAACAGTCAACAAAACAAAGATGCAACCCACAGAATGGAAGAAGGTATTTACAAATGGCACTACAGACAAAGGGCTAATATCCAAGATCTATAAAGAACTCCTCAAACTCAACACATACAAAACAGATAATCATGTCAAAAAATGGACAGAAGACATGAACAGACACTTCTCCAAAGAAGACATACAAATGGCTAACAGATATAAGAAAAAATGTTCATCATCATTAGCCATCAGGGAAATTCAAATCAAAACCACATTGAGATACGACCTTACAGCAGTTGGGATGGTCAAAATCAACAAGACAATAAACAATAAGTGTTGGAGGGGATGTGGAGAAAGCCCTCTTACACTGTTGGTGGGAATGCAAGTTGGTGCATCCACTTTGGAAAACAGTGTGGAGAGTCCTTAAGAAGTTAAAAATAGATCTACCCTATGACCCTGCAATTGCACTACTGGGTATTTACCCCAAAGATACAGATGTAGTGAAAAGAAGAGCCACCTGTACCCCAGTGTTTATAGCAACAATGGCCACAGTCACCAAACTGTGGAAATACCCAAGATGTCCTTCAAAGGATGAACAGATAAAGAAGATATGGTCCATATATACAATGGGTTATTACGCGTCTATCAGAAAGGATGAATACCCAACTTTTGTATCAACATGGATGGGACTGGAAGTGATTATGCTGAGAGAAATAAGTCAAGCAGAAAGAGTCTATTATCATATGCTTTCACTTATTTGTGGAGCATAAAAAAAAATATGGAAGCCATTGGGAGAAGAAGAGAAGTGAGTTGGGGGAAATCGGAGGAATAGACAAACCATGAGAGACTGTGGATTCTGAGAAAAAACTGAGTGTTTTGGTGGGGTGGGGGGTGGGGTGAGCCTGGTGGTATTAAGGAGGGCACATATTGCATGGAACCCTGAGTGTGGTGCATAAACAATGAATTTCGGAACACTGAAAAAAAAATGAAATAAAATAAAATTTTAAAAAAGAGTGATATTTAAAACAAGTGGGCAGTCCTATTACAACAAATTTTATTTTTAATCAGTTAGTTCCAAACTTATCTTTATTAGAGCCAGTTGTGTATTATTACTCTTAACTCAATTTAACAGATCTGCTGCAATAATTAAGCTTCCTTTAGGGAGTTCCCATCATTAACATTTGTGAAATGTTGTCAAAGAAAAAGGAAGACACATATTTATCATCTTTCCAGCATTTAGTCAAAGTGAATATTATTCTTTAAAGTATAGTTCATAATATTTATTTTAGCAATGTTCATTTTTGATGTTGGGTAAATTAAAGTAGTTGATTTACCATGATTATTTTCATTTCTTTAGTATAAGAAATTCATCTGAAAAAATTTGTAATGTAAGCATTCGATGACTTATATTTGTCCTCCTAGCTTTTTGAAACAATCTCAAACTTAAAATTCAAAGTTATAATGAATTTAACTGTATTTAAATGTATTTTTAATTTTAATTTTAATTTACATTTTAATTTTAATTTACAGTTAAATTTAAATGTATTTAAAATGAAAAGTCTTTAATGAAATGAAAATCTTTAAATTCAGTACTACTGAACTTAAACTTTTAATACTATAGGAATATATTCTTGCATGTAATAGAGCTTCAAAATATTTATTTCTCTAAAAATTTAAGACTTCAACAATACCTCGTTTTTTCCTACAAGGAAAAAACAATCCCTAATGTAATAGAATAAAAGAAGAAGAGAGAATAAATGGTGAAAATGTTTGATAAAATAGAATGCATCATTTTTCTTACATTATTTAATATCTATAAAATTATGTGGATGGTATGCAGCAAGTAAAATTTTTAGTAATTATAAGATCTAGAAAATAACTTTCTTTTCTATTTCATTTCATCCATAACATGAAGATTCTTCTCATGTTGGCTATTTAATTATTCTTCCCCTTAAAAAGTCTATTCAAAATCCTCTTTCTGCAAGAGTGTATCTATATTACTTGACTTTTATATTTCTTGGGCCAATTGTTTTCTAGAAAATTAAATACAAAACTGCATTTGCCATTTGAAGTATTAGTGGTGGTAGAAAAATGTATTTTAAAATGTCCTTTCATTTGTTTTTAATTTTATTAAAAGTGCAGAAGAATATAACATGAACATTTATTGTAGTAATAGCATATATATTGCTAGTGTTTTTATTAGTTTATTACTATATATACATTAAAATATGTGTATTTCTGTTTACATATATAAAATAAAATTACCATTCTCTTGTGTAAATGATATTATTCTTTGTTCAATTAAGATTTAATCATGAACATTTTTCCATGATACTAATTATATTTTGAGATTACTTACTTCTAATGGACTAATAGGGTCTTAATTTTGTATGTATGATAATTAATAAATGAATGGTTATTACTTAACATAAATAATTTAAAATATATCATTAAATAATAGTGCACTATGGATTTTTGGGGCATACTTATTAATCAGTTAAGACACTGCTGATTATACCTTAATATAACTATCTAGAAAAATAATAAAATAATATGAACTTTTTTCAGTCTTGCAAACCAAGATTATGTCTTAATCATATCAGTTGGATCAAGGTTGGGTTGAAGTTTTGTAGGATTCTGTTTACTTCTTTTTTTTTTTTTTTTCCCTTTCCCAGTGCTATAGCCCTCCAGGCCTTTGAGCTGAGAGTAGTCTATTCCTGAGAGCTCTCCTTAGCTGACTCTGAATTCTCCTTGCTTACCTCTCAGCATAGCAAATTTCCAAAACTGTTGTCTGCTTTTGCATAATTTTCAGATTAATATTTTTAACCTTTCATCCTGCCTCAATTCAGAACTCAGCAAATACCTTGAGGTGAAAACCAATTTTGTGTTCAAAGCCCTACAGATCAAAAATGCTGCCAATATTATCCTATGAGAAAAATAAATTCTCTGCTTATTTCTCTGTCTGGGCAAATTATGCTTCTCACCCTCTTCCAGGGCCAGTCCAGTGTTTTCAGAAGGCCAGCTCACCTCTGTTTGCTCATCTGTCTGGGACCTTACCTATGCACACCCTTGTGACAGCAGGTGCTCTCACATGCCTTCAAACAAATGCTTTTAGTCAGTTCACAGCTCCATTCTAGTTGTTATCAACAGGGAGGTAGTTGTGCTTCATGCTTTCTCATACTATTTAGGAGCCTAATAATTTTGCTTTCTTTCTTAAATATGTCTGCATTAAATATGGACTGCATAGGCTAGTGGGTGATCCATTGTTCTTCAAGTAATTAGCCACTTGCTCCACTATTGCTCTCTGTTAAAACTTAAAATACAACTTTATCATTAACTCAGTATACACATTTTAGATTCAATTATTTTATTATTATATTTTTATTTACATACTATATTTTATTAATGTATTTATTATTCTGTATTATTTATTCAGTTAATTATCCGCTAAAAGTCATTGGCTCATTTAGTTTTGCAGTGGTAAAACCCTGTTTTAATTATTGTAATTCTACATGCTCTTAAAATTCTAAATGCATTTGAATAGCCTTGGAGATTAACCTTAAATACCCTCCAGTATATTTGACCATTTATTTCTGATGGACTCATAAGAGTCTAAATACAGTTGTATTTAAATAATATCGCCAGAAATTTTAATTTGGAAGAAATTTGACACTCAGGAATGGATCGACATAATCTACATATTTCATATCAAGTTAATTGTTATGAATTTTATTATTCTTAGGTTTCTCAAAAGCATTTTGTTCCATTTCTGTATCTTTTTTTTCCAAACTGAAGAAGACTACTGATTTGGATATACATACATGGTATTCATACACCTCAAAATCTAAGTCATTTTTCGTCTAATTATCTTGGATATTTTTCATGCAATAATGACATATGCATTCTGCTCTTTTTAATAGTCACATTTTTACATTCTGTTTTTCCCCATATTATCTGGGCTATAATTTTTAATGCCACTGTTAAATAATAGTGATAAGGACTATTTTTTGTTTAATCAATTTCATATGTTTAATTTTTATCATGATATTTGTTAATTTGAAATAAATGATTCTATATAATGTAAAAAGATCATTATTTTCTTACTTTACTTATTCTATTTCCTTTACCATTCTTTTATAAAGATTGGAATTGCATTTTAAAAAATGGTTTTGCATATCTATTTATGAGATTAAATTATTTTCCTTCTTTAATAACCATCCCTTAGATGTGTTTCCATAAACCATACCTGGCTTACAAATAGGCTTTTGTATGTCCTCACTATCTTTGAAATTTAAAGTAAATGTTGAAATTTACATGTTGAAATTTGTCATAAAAATTAAATTTCCAGAATTTCTGGTAAAGTTAAAAAAACATGTTATATTTTGGCAGAGCAAGTGTCAGTTCCTAGTACCAACTTCTATATTTAATCCAAAATACATATTAATGTAGTGATTTCCATTATTTTTAGCCTTTCTTTTTTTTTTTTTTAGCCTTTCTGTTAACTTTACTCATGTAGAAATCATTGGCAAAGTTGAAAAATGGGGTTCCTTCAATAAGTTACAAGTCTCTGTCATAAGTGTAATGATAACATTATACTAAGAAAGAAGATTCAATCAGATCCTAGTTCAAGAAGAATTAAGAGAGCTAAAGCAGTTACAGATTTTCATATCACAAATGAGAGCCTCACAGTGAGCCCTGGTGATGAGCTTCAGAGTACCACCAACAGAAGGAACACTGGCATTATTTTGATTCAGATCTAGGATTGTCAATGAGTTTGAGAAGGTAGCAGAAGCATGCTATATTCCCCACAAGATAGTTAATGGTGATTGGCAACACTTGTTAGGTGGTTGGACACACTGCTAGGCTAAGGGAAAATAAAGGCGATGCACTTATGGGTTATGGTGATGTAGAAGTCAGTAAGCACATTGAATGAGAACAATGTATGAATTAAACCCACAGGGAATACTAAAGAGAAAGCCACTGGCCAGTTCCAGTAGAGTTTTCAGAAAAATTTTTATGGTGCTTATGGTTCTTGATTATGTAATACAGCACCACAGCCTTTGGTGTCAGACAGAACCAGACTGTACCATATTCAGGATGAATTTAAAAGCTGTTTAATTTTTGTGCACCATAGGTAAACACACACACACACACACACACACACACTACTAGAATCCTGCCAGGTGAAAAAGAAAAGAGAGAGGGAGTAAGGATGGGTCAGAGAGGGAAAGGGGCAGGAGAGAAAATGTGGCAGGGAGAGGGTGTGTGAGAGAAGGCACCAGGTTTGTATCCAGTAGTTCCATACAGACAGAGACCTATTTTACAGGTGATCCCCAAGAGAGGCAGGGACAAGATCAGGGAGGGACTTGCATGGTATTGCATTCTACCAATTTAAGATTTGAATTTTTAAAATAGTGTCTTAGAAGTGTGGTATAAGTATTTTAGGAGGCTATTGTTTTTATTAATCTCCCTTTTATCAAGAACATATAAAATTATAGAAATGTAACCTTCATCTGTGATGTCCTTTTTTGTTACAATGAGAAATTGGAGAAAGAAATTCCCAAATCCCCTCTATAAATAAATGTATGCAGGTCACTTTCAAAAGTCAAGAAAAGCAGATGATAGGAAATCCTACTGAGAGGTACAACAGTAATTTACTGGCTAAGCACTGTGCTCAGGTGTCATAAAATATTTTTTTAACAGAAGTCTATTTAAATCTCACGGTACTCAATCTGCCATTTTTACTAATGCAGTAAACTCAATGTTGGTGATTCTTAGTATCTTAGCCACTTCAAAATTATAACTAGGTCTTTTTTGGGTAAATACTAAAATTCTGGGTCTCCTCTTCTCCTTTTCCTCCCCTTTTCCCTTCAGGAATAATGTATCACTTCAGCATTAGTCTCTGGAAACTCTTCCGTGGAGTCCATACCATGCACTCTGAATGTCATGCTTTGTCCATGACGCACTTCCTGTTGTGTGTGATCCTACCAGTATCTTCAGCTCACATGTCATGAAGCGCCCTTTTGTCTTCCAGCACTGCTATTATTTTCTCATCAACCTAGCACTCATGAGAAATCTTGGATTCTGTTCTTCAGATTAAAACACTTCCTCTAGCTACAGCTATTCTATCATTTTGAATCCAAGTTTAATAGCGGGGTTCTATGGAATTGAAGAAGAGAGTCCAAAGCTCTCCACTGGGATGTCACAAACTAATTTGTGCTTTCTATGTCCACTTCCTCAAAACTTGGCCTCCCATGCCCCAACTGATCCCCTCGTCTCTTTATCTCTCTCTCCATGCTTTTGTCTCAATCCGGAAATTATTCTTCCTGTGAGATGAGAACTTGCTAATAATCATCAAGCATTCCTTCCAACTCTCATGTATAGTATTAAGTCCATGTTTTGAAACCATTAGAATTCCTATAGACATTCAAAGTTAATAATCTAGAAATTTATTTTCTTTAGAAGTAATTTGCTTTCAATACTAACTTAACCTCAGAGAATTTGATTCTTTGTTTTGAGATATCCTGTCTTTTCATCTGTTCAGCAAACATTGACTGAACACCCACTAAGACCTACACGATCTTTTACATGTAAGAAGTAATATATGGAATAAAACAGAAATCTGTGACGTCATGAACTTTTCTCTAAAGGGAGGGAGCAAGCAGATCATAATACAAAACATAAAATAAATAGTATTTCACAATGCTAAGTGATATGGAAAGAAAGAAATTTAAAGAAGGCCATTTATAATGGGGCACTATTTTAGACCTTTATTCTGCTATTTCTAAGCCTAAAGGTTTATGAAGAAATATCAACTTTCTTTTTCATAGCATGGTAACTTAAAAGGATTCATTTGTTTTCTTTTGGTCCTTTCACTTATTTTAATGAAAAATTTTGTTCAGGTACCTATTTGTTTATCTCAATTTAAAATGATTCAATATATTCCCTAGTTAGGCCATATGAACACAGATTAACTAGGAAATCTTTGCAGCTCTCCATGGATTGTCTGCATTGTAAAAACATCGTATGCTATAAATGATGCATGTGTTTGTGCTGTAAACCTGACAATATGTCTCTCCCATTTATTTTGAAGTACTGCATTTTTTTTTAATGTAGAAGGAAATGTTCCAGTGTGATTCTAGAAAAAATAGAAATTAAAGTGCTATATTTTGTTCTCTTGAACAAATCTGAAATAGCTTATTTAAGCATATATGATAGCATGGGTTTGATTTTGAATAACAATTTTTATTGCATGTCATTGTTAGTAGGTACTACACAAAGAAATGTCATTTGTTTAACCTCAGCCATGAATTTTATGTCATTTTCAAAACTAAAATCACATATTGTGGGAACTAAAAGATAGGAGAAGTTAGAATTTCCATTCTCAAAGTGACTTCAGTGACCTAGGAATCAAAGGTAATTCCAGAAATGACCCACTGAGTTGGCCCTTATCATACAATTGCACAATAAAACAAAAACAAGTTGATATTTGATTTTTAAATATTTGAATTTCATACCATACTTTTATAAAACTTGTGTTCTCAAATAAAATAAGAAATTATCACAGCCTAGATTTTGTTTCCTTCGAGTAGACACCATCCTGAATCTAGGCATCGTCTTTCAAATATGTAGAAGTCATTAAATCAATTCACATGTTTGTGAATAACTGTGGCATAAAACTTCTTGGAGATGCAAAGCCTCCACTTTTGGACATAGCACTCTCAGTCTCAGCTCATTTTGTTGTAGTTATCTTCTCTATAGGACCATCACGTTTTACTACCTGATGGAAGGCCAAATCAACTTTGTTTCTTTAGCCATTAAATTAATTTTCCTTCTTTTCTGGAACTCTCTATAAAGTTTTAAAGCATCTATAAATCTTCTAGAAGAGGTCACATAAGTTTTATCAGATCTACGAAGAGGTATGTGATTAAAAATTATTTATAGAAAACTTTGTTGTCTTTGAAATAAGTGTCTTTCCTTAAGGTAGCAACATAAATTCTAATTCTGTATTCATCCTTGAAGGTAGAATATCTACATAAATAAAAGTCATCTTCTTGAGAGATTTATTTATCCTTCCTTTCCTTTCCTTCTTCCTTTCTCTCTCCCTCCATTCTTCCATCTTTCTCCTTATCATTTCTTTGTGAGTACTGATTCAAGTATTCTTCCTATTTTTATCAAGATGTGAGGGGGTCACGAAAAAAAAAATACACAATGCAAATTGTATCCTCTTATACTTCCACATAGAAATTAATTATATTCCATATTCTTAGCTTAAATCAACATGATGTTAAAACATCCAGTGTTTCCAGATTTGTCTTTCTCTTTTGGAATAAAAAGCTTTAACATAGATTTCCTTCATCTGAATGCACTTTACTTGATAGTTGTCTATGTCACTTAAGGTTCTTATAGAATGACATGTTAGGCAATCCTAGTCAAAATCATACTCTGCTTCCTTTACAGCTTTGGGATTAATAGTTTAAGTAATCCCGCTCCATAAAGAGCTAGTTTGATGTATCTGCAATTATGTACTTTTGTGTGTTCAAGCCTTCATGTTCAGACACTGACTCTTTTTGTTCAATATTATATTAATTTTTCAGCTTTGCGTAATACAAATTACTGGTTCTGATAACACACAATTGACATTGGTTTCTAACAAAAGCATCTTTTGGACAAATTTTAACTTTCCTTATTTGAAGAGCAGTCTAAAATCATGCAGAGAATTTAAGATTTCCGTTATTTAGAATTAATATTGTTGCCAAAAGTAGACAGTTTTTAAAACTTTGCTCTATGAGTGCATTTAAGAATATATTATAGTTTGATATTTTATTACTTTTAATAAATTAAACATTATTTCAACCATACAACATACAGCTTTATTTTTAAAAATAAGGTTAAATTGTCATTAATGTTTCCAATATTTTTATCTTATCAAGCTATTTTATTGATATGATTTCTTATAACTACTAAATGAGTAATTTAAAACAAAGTACTTCTAGCATTAAGCATTTTCTACATTGAGTGTTTATTTATAATTTAGGTTTCCTAGAATATGCTTGTAAATGTAAAATAGGCATACTGTTTCCAACTGATAAACACTTTCACATCTGAGGAAACTTCATCTAATTCCTTATTCCTCTGACTGTGGCATGCCTGCAAGTGATTCTCTGGATGTAAATGGTGGGCAACCTGTATTCTGGAACCCAGCCTGGTTCACATATGGTTATCACTCAATTGGTACTTGAGTATATAAACCCTAATCTATAGTTGCCAAGAAAACTGAAAGGCATTTGCAAAAGACATCTTTGCTTAGCTTCTTTAAAGCATTCTCATTGTTGGAATGCCTAGGTGCTCAGTCAGTTAAGCATCTGCCTTCAGCTCTGGTCATGATCTCAGGGTCCTGGGATTGAGTCCTGCATTGCATCGAGTTCCCTGCTCAGCATGGAGCCTGCTTCTCCATCTCCCTCTGCCTGACACTCCCTCTGCTTTTGATCTTTCTCCCTCCCTCTCTCTCTGTCTCAAATACATATGTACATATATACATACATACATATGTACATTCTCATTGTCTTCAAAGGAAATCCAAACTTCTTTTATATTAATTTTATATATTATTATTTATTATATTAATAATAGTCATCATCACTTATTGAGCTCTAACTTCATGACATTTATTTTTTCATTAGTTTTTCCAACAAATACATGTGGCTAATATTGTTATGGACATTTTACAAAAGATGGAAATTAGACACAGAATAATTAATAACTGTCTAATGATATTTAATAACAGTTACAGCTGGATTTCAAACCCAGGTCTCTATGACTGCAAAACTTGACAATGTTATTATGCATCTACATTGTGGCTCCTGTGTTGCACTTAAGTTCATTCCACACTGCAGCCACTTGGACTCTTCAGATTCTGTAAACTAGCCTCATTATGCTATTGTCTCAGCTTGGAATGGCTTTTGTTTTCATGTTTCAGCACTTTGAGCACCATGACTCACATCAGTAGAAGATCATTAAAAGGATTTTAGAAATGAATGAATGACAGTCTCGACATTTCTCTTTGCATTTATCAAATCTATACATGTATGTGCATGTGCGCATTTACATACATTACTGTGGCCTGAGCACTGTTACAATTACTCAAATTATTCAGTCTTTTTATTTTTATTTTTTCAGATTAAAAAAATAAAAGTTACAAAGCTAGATAGTTCATGCTGGAAGACAAGGGTCCATACAAAATATTGGTAGAATTTTACAATTTTTCATAATAATCCATAAGAACTAGCAAGAAGCATAGTTCCACAAAGTATTCAATATGAATTTTTTTTAAATTGATTAGGAAAAGGTGTTTAAGAAGCTGTTTTTTCTGTCTATGTCTCTAGACTATCCTGATTTTTAGCTTAAGATATCAGTAGTTGTAGAGGTTTCTTTAGTTGATTCCTCACCAAAGCAAAAACTATTTTGAAATTACTATAGCAGTATAAGAAAGATATATGTTTTTGTACATGTACCTGCTGAAATCACATAAATCTTCTAAACTTTTTTTTTAATATTTTAAATGACACACAAGGTTGCCGGAAAGTATTTTCTTGCACACGAACAATTTAGTGATTCTCCAATTTTATGCATCATATCAATTAAATTTCCTGTTATTTACACGTTTGTCAGTAAGACAAAGGGAAACAAAACTAACAAAGAAGGAAAAATAAAATAATTCAATAAAACAATTTCTAAATGAAAACAGTCTGTGATTAGGGTAGTGTATGGTTATACTGCACAGAGTTAGCATTCTTCAAGTTCTCTAGAAAATCAATGAGAAATAAAAATTGGTTTAACTAGTAAAGATTCTGTTGAACAAAGACTTTGTGTGTTATAAGGTCATTTGTCTAAATATGATATTCATTTTCAGTTGGATTTTGAAGTTTGTTTATATGGAAGAGGAAATTCTTTCTCTGAAAATTCATTTTAAGTTGTTTTGAAATGTTAATCATTAAATTATCTTAAAGTAAATGTTATACTTTATTTAGGGTCCCGAATGAAAATATTTTGACACACATACTTTATCTTTTAGTATTTGAGTATTCTGTTTCTTCTATTCTCTTCAGTGCTAAAATAAATTTAGTATAATATTTCAAACTGAAAAAATAAACTACAAAAAGTTACTCTATATTTTCCATAGATTGTTATTTAACATTATATGGAAACAGAGGTTTTTCATTTCTCATAAATGAGAAAATTGTTAGATGAAAATCTTTCAAAATGTTTACATGTCAAATTTGGAATACTTTTGATAATCAAAACTTCAAAAAAATTATAATTAGTGCTTGACATGCAGTGATTTTAATATGTCAGTTTAGCATATCAGTATATATTAACTCACTTAAAATAGATTCTTCTAAAATTTGGGAGCTCTCGTGTATCTTTATGTTTATTGTTCTCACTTTTATTATTTATTTATTGTTTCAGATTAAAAAAATCAACAGAAATTTTCCTGTAAACCAGCAGGTAAGATAGAAAAGTACTTGGAGAGACATATCATGCATTTTTTTCATTGTATCTATTATAGAAGATAATCTTGATTGCACTTAATATTTATGTGGTAATAATTGGCACTATCATTTGCCCTCCAGGAAAATACATACGTTATTACATTTCTTTCATATTATGTGATATATCTGTTTCTCTAATCATATTAAAAGCAGTTTTAAAAAATATTTTATCTAAGTAAACTAAGTCAAAACTATATTCAACAAAATACACATATTTATTTAAATATAATATTGAAGACCTAAGAAAGCTATTTCCATAAGATAGTTTGACTGTATCTTAACATGTGGGAAACCTATTTTTTTAATTTTAATTCCAGTTAATTAACATATAATGTATTATTTATTTCAGGGATAGAATCTAGTAATTCATCAGTTGCTTAAAACCCCCAGTGCTCATTAAATCAAGTGTCCTCCTTAATGCCTTTCACCCAGTCACCCCATTTCCTGACCCAGCAAACCTTAGTTTGTTCCCTATAGTCAAGAGTTTGTCTCTCTCCATTTTTATCTCATTTTATTTTTTCTTCCCTTCTCCTATCTTCATCTGTTTTGTTTCTTAAATTCCACATTTGAGTGAAATCATATAGTATTCATCTTTCTCTGACTGACTTATTTCATTTAGCATAATACACTCTAGTTCCATCCACATTGTTGTAAATGGCAAGATTTCATTCCTTTTGAAGGTTGAGTAATATTTCATAGTACACACACACACCCATATCTTCTTTATCCATTCATCCATTAATGGACATTGGGGCTCTTTCCATAGTTTAGCTATTTTAGACACTGCTGCTATGAGCATTGGTGGCCATGTACTCCTTCAAATCACTATTTTTGTATAGGAGATCTATGTTTAATTGATCTAAAAGTTAGAAGGAATTTTCAAAATTAGGTGAAGGTATTTTGCATGAATCTAAATGAATGCATAGAACAAAATTGATGTCTGATTAATCTAACTAAGAATCTAGTTGATTTATTAGACTATTGATTATAGAATAAAATAATTGATTATAGAAAATAATAATTCTACTTATAATTTTATTAAGCTGAGCTTAACTTTTACTTTGCCTCATAAACATTATAAAAACATTTGTTTGAATGAGGGAAGTAAGTATAGGCTCAGTTTTGGACTCATCAAGTCAGCAGTGTGTTAGGTTTGTGTGATGGTAGAGAAGAAAAGGCCAGCCATGCATTTCTTACCCTTGACATCAACCTCAATGCGTAACAATTGATCAAGATCTAAACGCCTAAGCTATCTATTTATAAATGGTAGACCAGTCACAAGTTAATTCCAATGGTAAAAATTTTAAATAAACCTCTTATGAAAACTAAGTTACTTTTATCATCTAAATCTCAGTTCCTTCATTGGTAATATTTTAAAAGTGCAACTACCTTACATGTTTATTTTTGAAGATTAAATAACAAAGGTGAAATTCTTGGTATATGCCATTATTAGCACTAATGTGTTAAAATTTTAAATTTGTTTTTTACAATACATAATTTATATTATTGCATAAATTATATTATTAATGGTGCCACTAGGCCATACTAGCCCACAAAGTTATGTGTGACTGAAATACTAGTGAAAATAAATCTGGACAGCTCAGTATGTCTACAAAGCTGTGAACTATGTCTTTCTAGCCATAGGCATACCCCGTTTCCTAGCCTCAGGTCCTCACATTTGAGTCATGCTCATGTTTTAGGTAGATGTAGAAGTTGGAGAGATATATGTGCTGTGTGTCTCATCATATTCCACTGTGGTTATGTCTCATGCCTTTGTTTGTGGTGCAGAGATCAGGGCTCTATCCCAGAGCTACTGATACACTAGTTCTGTGATGATACCTGGGAGACTCCCATTCCATTCCAGATGCTTCTGATCCTAGTAGAATGTTACATAGGAAATACAGCTTAACAATTGTATAGGGCTATAGTGGATGGAAAATTCATTAATGAGAAATTATTAAAATAGAAAGGAGCATCAGCCATTAAGGAAGGTTGTAATGCCCATCAGTAAACATAGTCATTTTATAGTCAGCTACATAAGAATATAAATCTGTTCATTTGTGGAATTCTTGCCAAAAATATGAATGATGACTGTTTCTTTAAGAATGACTCCAATATCTGTGTTATCATCCTTCCTTGCCCTTTCTAACTTCCACATATGAAGAAGTATTAATAATTAGTGTAATTTATGTTGCTATAAATATTTCATAATTGTAATAACCCCAAAGGTATTCTTTATTTATGATGACAGCTACATTTGACACTTCCTACATTTTCCCTTCAATAACCTGTAGGATTCTTTGCCACCTCTGCATTTATCTAGGTTTTGAATAATAGTAAAGTAAATAAGAATCTGAAAAAACTTAAATATAGAGTAAATAATAAAAACTGTTTACTATTCCAGCCCACACACATATAATAAATGTAGGTAAGCCTTAGCATCCATAGCTTTTTATTTTCTAGCTTTTTAATATTATTACACCAAAATTTTATTTGAAATCTCTTAGCATCTCACATTTTTTAAAATCGTAATTAATTCTTTTTGGCATTTTAACAACTGAAAGCAAGAGTTAATAGATTTTTACCTTACTACTTTCCATCATGGAAATGAAGACATCCAGGATATAGGATTTGTTTATTGTTCAATATTTATATTTCCATACCATTGGAAAACTTGCCTGCATAATTTGATAGCAACGCATTGGGAGACCAAGGTACATTCCCTATTTAATAAAATGTGAGTTACTTTAATGAATAAACATTTGAAAACACATATAATCTCATTTCTTCTCCAGATTTAGCACTCAAACAGGACTCTTGGACTAAACAACATTGTGTTGCTTTAATATCAAATTTTTTCTAACTTAATTTTCATGCAAAGTTTTTTGAAGCTTTGATTATAAATATACATGTTTATACATATGTTTTTGATTGAATAATTAGGCATGTGTCAAAATAGTCAAGTGTTATGAATGAAAATCAAGCCCCTTCATATCCCTGATGCTCTATGTCTGAAAAATAAATAAATAAATAAAAGATGCCACCCACTCGAACAAAAGCCTTCTGCTTCCTCTGGAATTCAGTTTTGAATTTGTGCTATCATGTGGTACAGCTATCCCAACCAGAAAAATTAGAATAAAATAAAACATAAAGGGGACTGGAGGATATTACTATTGTCTAACGGGGCCAGTGTTAGAACTTAGCTCTGTGGGGACACTCCCACAAACCAGGATGCATGAGACTTTCAGTAAATTACTCTCATGAAAGATTTAAATCCAAAATGTTAAACTATTGAGTAAATAGATCACTATAGGGGAAATCATAATTTAGAGATTAAAAAAATCAAAATTATTTTTTGAGGCATGGAGAATTAGAGGAGAGGGAGAGAGAATCTTAAACATGTTCCATGCTCAGCACAGAACTGATGTGGGGCTTAATCTCATGACCCTGAATCATGATCCAAGCCAAAATCAAAAGTTGGACACTTAAGTGACTGAGCCACCCAGGCTTCCTCCCAAAAATCCAAAACTATTTTAAATTATCATGTGCTCTTTAAGTAAAGGAATGGAAATTATAAGTCAAGAACAGGATATGGTGTTAAAATATGTGGATTTTCAAAAGAATCAAATAGGAGTTAAAATTTTTTAAAAGAGCATATTTAAAATTAAAATCAGTATATGTGCTGCTGAAGCAAGCACTAAAATTAAAATCAATTAACCAATTGAATAATAGAATAGATGAAGATGAACTAAAAGGGAATGTGATCAGAATACAGCACACACAGAAAAGGGTAAAAAAAAATAAAAGTTAACGTAAGACATGAACTTTAGAATGAGAAACTAAAAAAAAAAAAAACTTCAGGAAGACTGGAGAAAATGTATGCAGGTCAATGTATAAAGAGAGACAATGGCTAAGAGTTTCTGTGAGTCTTCAGATTAAAGAACTAAACCAACCCCTGAGCATGGATTAAATAGAAACAAATCCACACCAACAAAGGATCTGAAACAACCTCAATATCCATCAGTGGAATACTTTGTAACCATTAAAAGGATGAACTAGTTCTGTTGGTACTAGTATAGAAGGCCATCCAAGAAAGTTTATTAAGTGGTAATAGCGAAGAGAAGAATAGGGAACAGAATAAGCCACTGTGTTTTAATAAAGGAGTTGGAAAGATACATACGCATGTTCTTATTATGGAATAAAAAGAAAAAATCTTGAGGAGTTACGTAAGAATCAGGTAAAGGTGTCGAATCTGAGAAGTATTACAGCCCAGTCTCCTTCCCGTTGTGAGAGTTCCATTCCCAAGTTTCTGTGCTTAAGTCTTATGCCTTTCCCTTTTCTCTTTTCAATTTCCACTCATTTTGTTGATTTAACTTCCCTATTCAGTTTCTGCAACAAGGAATTGCATTTTGTCTAGTTTTGTCTTGAGCTCAGGTGTGTGTTAGCTCCACTGTTCCTGATACAAATTCTATTTTCCAATTCTGCATATAGGGATCAGCTCAGACTACCTTATTTATTTGACATCTTTTGGCTTTGGTCTTTACTATTGGAATAATTGGAAAATTTATGTGCTTGCCATTTAAGATGTATTTCTAAGATGTGTCAGGTTGAGCATCTTTATGTGATATCAGTTTATATTTTTATCTGTCTGCCTTCAAATTTTGAATATGTTTCTATTTTCTTCCTATTTTTTTTTGTTTGTACTGCATACTCAATACATGAAGGACATTTACCCCTTGTAATTCTGTGTGGCCTAAGTTAGCAAAAAAAAAAAAAAATATATATATATATGCATATATATATATGCATATATATAAGCATATATATATGAATATATATGCATATATATATGATTTTTGTATTTATTTACTTAATTAATTAATTTGTTTAGAGAAAGTGAGAGAGAAAGAACATGAGCAGGGGTAGGGGCAGAGAGAGAGGGAGAGAGTGAATCTTAACCAGGTTCCACACCAAGTGCAGAGCCTGGTTAGGGATTTGATCTCACAACCCTGAGATCATAACCTGAGCCAAAATCAAGAGTTGGACACTTAACCGACAAAGCCACCCAGGTGCCCCAGCAAAAAAAGACTTTTATGGCTCATAGGATTTGTGTTGTACTTAGAAAGATTTTTTTTTTTTGTAATTTAAAGGTTAAAAAAAGTAAAAAGCGATCCACTGTTTATGTCTAGAAAGTTTAAGTTTTTATTTTAACAGTTAAACAAGTTTTTATAGGACCCTAAGCATTTCTTTCTTATTGCATTTATCACATTTTGTGGTATTCTCTATTAACCCATCCTCCTTCTCCCACCCCAAACTCAACTGTAAACTCCTAAAGGTAAAGGTATTATTTCTTATTCTACCCTTAGCTCCTAAAACAGTGCCTTACATATCAATCATCCTTCTGGTAGAGACCTCAAGGTAAAGGTCTTTGGGAATGTCTTTAAATAAGGAAGGAGATTAAATCTGAGTCTTCCTCAAAATTTAAAGCTTCCTTTTTTCAAAAAAGACTCTTAAAGAAAAATACAGGGCAAAGACTGGAAGAAAATATTTGTGAATTTTATATCTAATAAAGGATTTGTATCCAGAATATATTTTTAACAACTGAAAAGTGAATAGTTAGAAAACAAACAACTCAATAAAAGAAAATGTGCCAAGATTTGAATAGACAGTTCACCAGAGATGTACCCAAATATCAAATAAGCACATGAAAAAATACTCAACCTCATAAGCCATAAAGAAAATGCAAATTAATAAGCCATAAAGAAAATGCAAATTAAAAACACAATGAAATACCACTACATATACACTGGAATGGTTAATTATAACTGTTCTTGCTAAGTATTGGCAAGGAAAAATTGGAATTGTTATATACAGCTGGTGGGAATATAAAATGGCACAAACAGGAGCGCCTTGGTGGCTCAGTGGGTTAAAGCCTCTGCCTTCGGCTCAGGTCATGGTCTCAGGGTCTCTGCTCAGCAAGGAGCCTGCTTCCCCCTCTCTCTCTGCCTGCCTCTCTGCCTACTTGTGATCTCTCTCTGTCAAATAAATAAATAAAATCCTTAAAAAAAAATGGCACAAACACTTTGAAGAGTCTGGTGGTTACTAAAAAGTTAAATCTATGCCTACCATGTGATCCAGCCATTCCACTCCTAGGAAATGAAAACATCTTACAAAGATTTGTTGATAAATGTTCATAGGAGCTTTATATGTTTATAGCCCCAAACTGGACACAGCTCAAATTCCAACAAGTGAATGGACATTTAGTATCATAGCTATACAATGGAATATTACTTAACAGCAAAAAGGAACATGCTACAACACAGATGAATCTCAAAATAATTGTACTGAGTGAAAGTAACCAGCCACTCTTCCCTCCAAAAATAGAGTATAGGTTGCATGCTTCTACTGTTAAAGTATTCCAAGGATTACAAATTAAAGTACAGAAATCAGAAAGAAAATCAACAGTTGCCTGGGGAATTGGAGGGGTGGGTGATGACAGAAAGAGATTATAAAGGAGCATGAGGGAACTTTGTGGTGATGGATATGTTCATTACGTTGGTTGTAGTGATGGTTTTATAGGTGCATAAATATGGGAAAACTTATTAAACTTTATCCATTAGATATGCGCCATTTATTTATGTCATTTTACCTCAATAAACTCTAAACCATTCTTAATGTTTAAATGTCTGGGAATCAAATAAGTTAAAAATTATATTAAACCAAGGTTATTGGGATTTGGTTTAATCTTTTTTTTTTTTTTTTTTAAAGATTTTTATTTATTTATTTATTTGACAGAGAGAGAGATCACAAATAGGTGGAGAGGCAGGCAGAGAGAGAGAGGAGGAAGCAGGCTCCCTGCTGAGCAGAGAGCCCGATTGGGGCTCGATCCCAGGACCCTGGGACCCTGGGACCATGACCTGAGCAGAAGGCAGAGGCTTTAACCCACTGAGCCACCCAGGCGCCCTGGGGTTGGTTTAATCTTAATTATTGTCTAGACTTGAAATTAAAATTATGTACCTCCCAGTTCACTTTTCGTTAGGAGTAACTTTCTCATTTCTTCTGTACATCTAGAACATAACCATTTATTTTCTCTATTATGATTTTGATCAGATTTATTTATTAAAAAATACAATGAAATTCCTCTTCAATTGATATATTTAATGAAAAGCATGGAAAAGGGTGACAGTGGCCTTGGTGTTAAGTATCTGTTAAGCCAGTGATATTCAGCAAGGTGTAAAATTATGTTGCAATGATTTTCCCAATAAATTAGAGATTGTTTAGATGAGCAGACCTATATCACACTGCTGTATATACCTAAATCCTCTATCTAATGATTTACCGTATTTTACCGTTTTTAATCGTTATTAACTAAACTCCTCCATTGTGAAACATACCTCATTATTCTCATAAAAATAACATTTTACAATGAATATCTTCTGTGATTACTAAGGAGAAAGGTTATGGAGGATTAATTCATCATAAAAATAAAATGAACTCCCTTTATATCAGGCACCATGCAAAATAGTGTCATTATATTATAATAGTTTGAATACATAAACATTATATTATTTCAAAATAAAATATTACCTTAGGTAGTTTATTTTATAGATGGATTCATTTTGTCTAGCTATAATAATTGGGATACATTATTATAGAAAGATCTATAGACTTTATAGAATGCTGGTGAGAACAGAGAGAAAAGTGACCAATTGTCCCTAATTGTGTTGGGAGAGGTAAGAAACTAAAAAACTCTTCAAAAATCCATTTTTGGCATAGCATCAAAGAAGAGAGAGGAGTAATGATCTCCAAATCTTTGCTTTTCTATAAAAGCAACAAAAAAACTGCAGAAATGGTCCCAATAAACTTTTCACAACTTTGAAAATTCACCAAAGGCTTGCTGAATCCAGGGAGTATTTACAGGCATCCTTTGAAAATATTGCAGGTTCAGTTCCAGACCACCAGTATAAAGTGAATATCACAATATAGTGAGTCAAATGGATTTTTTGTTTCCCAGTTCATATGAAAGTGCCACTGCAATCTATTAAGTATGCAGCATCCTGTCTAAAAAAAAAGTACATACTTTAATTAAAAAAAATATTGCTAAAAATGTGAACTATCATCTGAGTTTTCAGTAACTCAAAATCTTTTTGTTGATGGAGGGTCTTGCCTCAACGTTGATGGTTGCTGACTGATCAGGAGGGGATGCTTGCTAAATGTTGGGGTGACTATAGTAGGTTCTCAAAACAAGACAACAGTGAAGTTTGATGTATCAATTGATTCTTCCTTTCATGCATGATTTTATTTATTTATTTATTTATTTGTTATATGTGATGTTCTTGTGTGTGAAATGCTATTGAACAGGATTTCACCCACAGATGAACTTCGTTCAAAATTGGAGTCAATCCTCACAACACCCCACCACACTACTTTATCAACTAAGTTTATGTAATACTCTAAATCCTTTCTTGTTTTTCAACAAATTTCACAGCATCCTCACCAGAAATAGATTCCATTTCAAACAACCACTTTCTTTACTCAACCATAAGAAGCAACTCTTCATCCATTCAAGTTTGGTCACAAGATTGCAGTAATTCAGTCACAACTGCAGACTCCACTTCTCATTCTAATTTTTTTGCTATTTCCACTCCATCTGTAGTTACTACCTCCATGAAGTCTGGAACCCCTCAAAGTCATCCATGACGGTTGGAATCAACTTCTTCCAAACTCTACTTAATGTTGATAGTTTACCTCTTTCCATGAATCACAAATGTTTTTAATGGCATCTGGAATGGTCAATTCTTTTAAGAAGGTTTTCGATTACTGTGCCCAGATCCATCAGAGGAATCACTGTCTGTGGCAGCTATAGCTTTTTGAATTGTGTTCTTAAATAATAAGACTTGAAAGTTAAAATTACTCATTGACCCGAGGGCTACAGAATGGTGGTTGTGTTAGCAGGCGTACTAAAAACATTAATCTCATTGCACTTCTCTCTCAGAGCTCTTGGGTGACCAGATGCATTGTCAATGAACAGTAATACTTTGAAAGGGATATTTTTTTCCTGAGCAGTAGTTCTCAACAGTGGGTGTAAATTGTTCAGTAAACCATGTTATGAGGTGCTGTCATCCAGCTTTTGTTGTTTCACTGATAGAGCGCAGGTTGAAAAATAGAGTTATGCTGCTTCCCGAAGGCACACAGGAGAAGAATGACGCACAAACCAGTCAGATACAAGAGAAAGGGAGCAGGGGTAGGCAGTTGAGAAGACCGTTACTCCAGAACAACTCCTCAGTCCTGTATTTATTAGATACATGATAACTGTAAATAAAGGAGTCATGGAGATTGTAGATAAGCGAGATATGCCTGATGAAGCAGTATAGGATTTGTGGTTGAGTAAACACATTTAAAGGGATCATTTAATTAACTACAGGTGATCTCTGAGGAAGGAGAGATGACAGAAAAAAGAAGCAGGTTCCACCCAGAGCTGGCCTGGGGTTCCCAGCTATTCAGCTTCAAGGACATATATCATCCTCTCCCCCAAAATCCTGTTGCTAGCACATGTTTAAGCACTTTGGTCAGTACATTGTACTGAGGTACCGTTACAGAGTTAGCATAATTATGAAGGGTCCTAGGATTTTCAGAATGGTAAATAAGCTTTGGCTTCAGCTTAAAGTCACCAGCTGCATTAGCCCCTAACAGGAGAGTCAGACTGTCCTTTGAAGATTTGAAGCAAGGCAGTGACTTCTCCTCTCTAGCTATGAAAGTACTAAATGGATAATTCTTCCAGTAGAACACTGTTTCACCTACACTGAAAATCTGTTGCTTTGTGTAGGCACCTTCATTAATTACCTTAGCTAGAACTTCTAGATAACTTGTTGCAGCTTCTACATCGGCATTTGCTGCTTCACCTTGGCATTTTTATATTATGGAGATGGCTTCTTAAGCCTCATGGATCCTCTGTTAGCTTCAGACTTTTCTTCAGCAGTTTGCTTACCTTTCTCACTCCATAGAATTGCAGAAAATTAGGGTCTTACTCTGGATAAAGATTTGGCTTAATGGAGTGTTGTGGCTGGTTTGATCATCTGTTCAGATAATTACAACTTTCTCTATAACAGCAATAAGACTGTTTCACTTTCTTATCATTCCTGTGTTTACTGGACTGGCACTTTGAATTTCCTCCAAGAACTGATCCTTTGCAGTAACAAGTTGGCTATTTGGCACAAGAGGCCTAGCTTTCAGCCTATATCAGCTTTTGAAAAGCCTTCCTCACTAAGGTTACTCATTTCTGACATTCGATTTAAAGTGGGATATGTGTGATTTTTCCTTTCACCTGAACTCTTAGAGGCATTGTAGATTTATTAATTGACCTAATTTCAAGATTGTTGTGTTTCAGGGTATAAAAACACTTGAGAAGAGGGAGAAAGATGGGGGAATAGCCCTGGTCATTGGAGTAGTCAGAACACAAATAACATATATATATATATTTTTAAAGATTTTATTTATTTATTAATTTATTATTTATTTGAGAGAAAGTGAGAGTGAAAGAGCACAAGCAGGAGGGAGCAGCAGAGGGAGAGGGAGAAGTAGGCTCCTCACTGAGCAGGGAGTCCAATATGGGACTCAATCCCTGAACTGTAAGATCATGACCTGAGCTTAACTGAATGAATTACCCAGGCATCCCCACAAATAAGATTTATTTATTGAGTTCTCCATCTTGTTTGGGTACAGTCTATGGAGCCTCCAAATAATTACCATAGGAACATCAAAGGTCATTGATCACAGATCACCATAACAAATATAACAAATAATGAAAACGTTTGAAATATTGCAAGCACTACCAAAATTTGACAGATAGACCAGGTGAGCAAATGGCACTGATAGACTTGCTCAACATGGGGTTGCTGCAAACCTTCGATTTGTTTAAAAAAAAAAAAAATGTGGCACCTGCAAAACAAAACATGATAAAGCAAAGCAAAATAAAATGAAGTGTGCCTGTATTCAAGAAAAACAGTTGAATCTTGGTAAGTCAGTTTTGTGGCACTTCAACTTGGTCTAGTCCCAGTGCCTCTTCTCCAGCAACACGGAGACCCTGGCAGCTCACATTCCCAGGGCACCCTGTCTGCTCAGACCTACTCATTGTCTGGTCCTGCTCCAGGCATCATTTAAAACCAGCTAGCCTAAGTAAGATTTGTATATTCCTTTCACTCATTTAGCTTTATTGAAATGTGTGCATCTGAATGTCATTTTTAATCCTTTTTTTTAAAGGTTCTATTTATTTATTTGAGAGAGAAAGAGCACAAATGGGAGGAGGGGTAGACAGAGAGGAAGAAGCAGACTCCCCCCTGAGAAGGAAGCCTGAAGCAGGGCTTGACCCCAGTACCCCAGGATCATAACCTGACCCGAAGACACATGTGTAAACTGACTGAGCCACCTGTGCACCTCCTGTGTGTCATTTTTAAGCAAAATATTCTACTAGAGATTGGCAATTTGTATTTATTTTGGATTTCAAAACCCAGGTTCTTTCAACAGGAAAGAAAACTTTTATAATTGTTGACAATAAAACAGTCACATAATCTAGTGATAGTGAACCTGTTACTGTTTCAGTCCATTTTATAATACTCGGTGATAAAATTTCATGACATTCTATGATTTAAAGGAGAATCCTCCTCAAAATGAGTATTTCCCTATAGTGAATTCTTGTAAAAGCAACTAGCTTATAAATCAGTGTGAAGAGATAGTGGCAGAGGTTTCAGAGGAAAACGAGGACTAAAAAATATTTTACAGTTGAGCACACACCAAATTATGCACAAAAATTAGCTATTATAATAAAGTTATAATGAAATTATTATAATAAAATCAGCTACATTTTAGAAATCTTGGAAGAGAGTTGTGGGTGGGAAAAGATAGAAAGATGATAGGATAAGATATAGTGTATAGTGTACACAGAATTTTATATTAAGATTAAGTGGAATACTGAGGTACAGGATGGGGTCATCTGTGCAGTTATTATCCAAGGATGAAAAGGTAAAAGCCCAAATTTCCACAAATTTTCTTTGCAGCTATGCTTCACCTGTAGAAATTGCCTCACAAAGGAATGCTCACAAAGAAATCTCCTCAGGATTTACTTTCTATTACTTTTCTGGACTTAAAATGATATTTAGATCCTTGCACATTCCAATTTGGGAAATACAAATCCAGCTTGAGACGAGATAGCTTGTGCATAGCCAGTAGAGTTGCAGAATCTTATCCTCCCTCAATCCTACCCTTACCCCATCCCCAGCCTGCTTTCTGTTACTACAGGTCAGTTTACATTTTCCAGAATTTTATATAAATGAAATCATACAGTATGTATGATTTTTTTTTTGGTCTGGCTTCTTTCACATAACATAATTATTTTTAGTTTTGCCCTTGTTACCTTATGAATCAGTTCTTCATTCCATTCATCACTGAGTAGTATTTCATTGCTGGCTATACCATTTGTATAACCATCCATCCACCTGGTAAGGTACGTTTGTTCTGTTGTAAATTTTGGTGTACTACAGATAAAGCTTCTATAAATATTTATGGACAAGTCTTTGTGTTGACATATGCTCTTATTTCTTTTTGATAAAATACTAGTCATGAGGGCACCTGGGTGGCTCAGTGGGTTAAAGCCTCTGCCTTTGGCTCAGGTCATGATCCCAGGGTCAGGGGATCGAGCCCCACATCAGGCTCTCTGCCCAGCAGAGAGCCTGCTTCCTTTCCTCTCTCTGTCTGCCTCTCTGCCTACTTGTGATCTCTGTCTGTCAAATAAGTAAATAAAATCTTTAAAAAAAAAAATACTAGTCATGGAATAGCTGCATCATATTGAGGTGTATGTTGAACTTTTTAACAAACTGCAATGCTGTTTTCCCATTTGACAAATTGTCATACTATCTGTGTAAAGAGAGTTCCTGGTGTGGTCAGTTTTTAGATTGAGGCATTCTAATAGACCAATTGTGATCTGTCATTGTGGCTTTAATTTGCATTTCTTGAATGACTAATAATGTTGAGCATCTTTTCATGTGCTTACTTACCATGCATATATCTTCTTTTGTGAAATGTCTATTCAAATATGCTGCCCCAAATTAGAAGGTTAGTTATGATGAAGTCCAATTTATTATATTTTAATGGATCATGATTTGGCATTGTATTTAAGAAATCTTTGACTAGGGGTGTTTGCATGGCTCCATTGGTTAAGCGTCTGCTTTCGGCTCAGGTCATGATCCCAGGGTCCCAGAATGGAGTCCCACATCCAAGTAGAGAGCCTGCTTCTCATTCTGCCATGCCAACCACTTGTGGCCTCTGGCTCTCTCTATCTCTCTGTCAAATGAATAAATACAATCTTAAAAAAAAGATAGAAAGAAATCTTACAGAAATTTTCACCTATGTTTATTCTTAAGTTTTTTTGTTTCACAATATTCTCTCATGTCTTTGATCCATTTGGTGTTAATGCTTGTTTTAAGAGTGAGGTAGAGATGAAAGTTATTTTTAAATTAATATCTAATTGTTCCAGTGTTTGTTCAAAATATTATTCTTTATCAGTTGAATGGTTTCATGCTCTTATCAAAAAATAAATTGATCATATATGTGCAGATTAATTTCTGGACATTCAATTCTGTTGAGGGGGTCTTTTTATATATTTTGACACTAATATCACACCATCTCAGTTGCTATAGCTTTTTAATGTCTTGAAATCAAGAGCTTAGGTCCCAGGTGCCTGCGTGGCTCCGTGGGTTAAAACCTCTGCCTTTGGCTTAGGTTATGATGCCAGAGTCCTGGGATCAAGCCCCAGAGCCCCATATCAGGCTTTCTTTCTGCTCAATGGGGAGCCTCCTTCCCCCTCTCTCCTTCTGCCTGCCTCTCTGCCTACTTGCGATCTCTGTCTGTCAAATAAATATATAAAATCTTCAATAAAAGAAAGAGAGTTTAGGTCCCTTAGCTATGTAATTCTTACATGAAATTATTTTAGGTACTTAAGGCTCTTGCTGTTTCTACATGAAAAACATTAAATTGTCAGTGTATTTGTAGGGGTATTTGGATTTTTATAGGGATTGTTTTGAATCTGTAACTAAATTTGAGGAAAGTAGAGATTTACCAATATTGAGTTTTGAGATCATTGTATCTGGCATATCTCTCCATTTTTTAAGCTTTCTTTAATTTCTCTATGAAATTGTTTTTTAGTGCTCACTGCATAGATGTTGTATATATTTTATTGGATTTATTTGTAAGTAGTTCATAATTTTAGATTGTATAAAATGGTAGCATTATTTAAATTCAATTTCTAGTTTTTCTTTGCTAATGTAATAGAGATACAAATGATTTTTATATTGATTTTGTGTTCTTTAACCTTGGAAAAATCATACTAATTTCTAGGAACTATAGATGATCATGTTTATCTGTGAATAAATATATTTTTAATTAATCCTTTCCAACATGGGTACATTTTACTTTATTTTTAATTGATTTATGGCACTGTAAGATTCTCCAGCATAATGCACACTACATTTGGTGAGAGTGGACATTCATAATTGGTTTCTGATCTTAGGGAGAGAGCATTAAATATTTCAACATTGAGTATGATATTAGTGGTGTGTTTTTCGTAGATACTCTTCTTCATGTTGAAGAAATCCCTCTCTATTATGACTTTGTTGAAAAGTTTTTTATCATGAATGAGCGCTAGATTTTGTCAAATGCCTTGTTTTATTTTATTTTATTTATTATTTATTTATTTAAAAATTTATTTTCAGTGTTCCAGAATTCATTGTTTATGCACCACACCCAGTGCTCCATGCAATACATGCCCTCCATAATACCCACCACCAAGCTCACCCAACCTCCTACTCCCCTCCCCTCCAAAACCCTCAGTTTGTTTCTCAGAGTCAACCTTGTATTATATTTATTTTCAGAGTTAAACTAATCTTCCATTTTTTGGATATACCCCACTTGATCAAAATGGTTTAAGTTTTTTATATGCTTTTGGATTCAATTTTCAAAAATGTCAAGAATTTTTGCAGATTTATTTCTGAGATGTTGGTTTGTAACTTTCTCTTCTCTTAATGCCTTTATGTGAAATAAAATGTGATGTGTTATATTTTCACATATTTCATTGAAGATAGTTTATAACTAATTATTGAGTTCTTATTTTGCCCATAACTATTCAGAAAAGTTATTTAATTTCCAAATATTTAGGGATTTGTATGCCCTAGTATCAGAGTAATGGTAGCTATAGAGATTTAGTTGGGAAATCCTCACTTGAATTTTCTGAAGAAGTTTGTGTAGCACTGGGATTCCTTTTTCTTGAAGTATTTGGCAAAATTCTCCCAGTTAAGCTACCTAGACCTGGAATTTCATTTATGTGTAAGTTTTCAACTAAAATTTAAATTATTTTGGAAATATAGGACTATTCAGACCACTTGCTTTTGGTAATTTAGGTCTTTTTAGAAATATATGCATTTTATTTTGATCTAAGTTGTTGACATAAATTTATTATTCTTTTCTAATATATATTTTAAGAGTTATAAATTCTTCTTGAGTAGTGTTTAACAGCCTCTCCTCAAGTTTGATATGTTCTATTTTCATTTACAATACACTCACAATATTTTGTCACTTTATTTGTAATTTATTCTTTTATCCATGGTGGTTTAGATAAGTGTTTAATTTCCAAGTGTTTTTGAATCTTCCCTATTTCTTTCTGTTTTTAATTTCTAATTTAATATAGATTTAGTCAGATAACATATTTCAATTTATTCCAAATCTTTAAATTTTATTGAGGTTTATGCTATAGTTTATCCTGGAACATAATACATATCTATTTATAAAAAGTATGCACGCACTCTTGTTTTGGGTAAAAAATGTTTTTTTCAAATGTCAGGTATGTTAAAATGGTTAATAGTGCTATTCAAGGCTTATATATTTTTACGGACTTTTTGATGAGTTGTTTTTCAAGTATAATGATAATAATGTCTATTTTTTCAACTATCATTATTTTAAAAAATTAGTTTTGTCATTTGTTCATTATATGCTAGGTTTCTACATTTACAGTTGCATGTATTAGTAAGATATTGGCATTTTTGTCATGGAGACGTCTTTTCTATATTTCTTGACCTAAAGTCTATTTTCTCTGATATTAATGTTGGTGCTCCATCTCTCTGATGATTCTTATTTTTTGAAGGTTTTTATTTTAATTCCAGTATAGTTAACATACACTGTTAAGTGTGTGTATATATATACATACATATATATATATATATTGTGTATATATATATATATATATATAATATTTATACATACCACATTTTCTTTATCCGTTTCTATCAATGGACACTTGGGCTCCTTTCAGAATTGTACATAATGCTGTGATAAGTATGGGGTGCATATATCCTTTTGAACTAATGTTTTTGTATTATTTGAGTAAATACCCAATAGTGCAATTACTGATGGTAGGGAAGCTCTATTTTAATTTTTTTTTATTTTTTTATTCTTATTTTCTTAGTGAATCCTGTTCTAATCTTTTACATCCCATCTATTCTTCATTGGTGAAGTTAAAGAATGTTTATTATAGAAAGCGTAAAGTTGGATCTTGTTTTTTTTTAATCAAATTCTGAGTGCAAGATTAGAATCCATGAGTAGGTGTCTGATGAAAATGATGGAAAAATTGCAGTTTCAGGTGAGTCTAAAAGTGTTAATCTACTAAATTCAAATCCACAGCTTATGAATGTAGAATGTATATGAAAGACTTGGGTTAAGTTAATCTTGTTGTGATGAGAAGGGTAGAGTGGTATCAATAGCTCAAAATTTCCTGAGTTAAAGTTTATCTTCATTTTGAGATATGGAAGAAATGAAAGGAGTCCCTTTTGCAACAAAAGAATATCTTCCTTGAGCCTGTGGATTTATCACCAAGATTTTATTTCTTGTAAGAGGGCAGTGATAAATTGTAATTATGTATTCAAAAAGCCAAATGAAAAAGTATGAATTCAGTGATTTATTATTTCATTATGGTCAAGTGAAATACATAGAGACAGAAAATATAAGAAAATACATTTTTACTATGTTATCTCATACCTTAATGAGCTGGAGAATACAGATTTTTTTGAAGCACAGATACCATCGGTTAACTGATTTATGCTTTTTTAAGAAATTTAATGTATTTAAATATTCAAATATTCTCATACTATTGGTGAGAGTGTGAATTGTTATAGTTTTTAGAAGGTGGTTTTGTACTGTGTATCAAAATGTAAATCGCACATATCATTTGGTTCAATAATAATCATTTTTAAAGAATATTGTGAACAGAAAAAAATTACATGTAGTAAAAGAATTAATACAAGACAATTGTGATACTATACACAATAACAATAACAATTTTTAAATTTCCAAGTAAATTTTAACCTTTATTTATATTTTGAAAAAATACTAACATATTTCTGAAATACAGAAAAAGAGCACTTAATATTAAACTTGAAGGAGATGCTTTCTAGATTAGAATACCTATAATCATCATGGCAGGAGGGTCGTGTCATTTACAATAACAAGGAATTGAGAATTTTCTTTCACCAAATATGAAAACTTTCCTGATTTGTTAATTTTTATTTTCATCCTAAAAAAATGAAATTAGAAATCTAGTGGAAGAATTAATTTGTGAAGCCTCAAAATATCTTCTGACAAATTGACGTACAACAGAAAGTCATGATAGCATTTATAGTTACTCAGTTACCAATGACCTATACTGAAATTTGCATTTTAACTACATAATCTTACCCACTGAGGCATGAGTTATTTTATACAGTTCGAACAACAGACAGATTTAGGAGAATGACTAAAGTGGATATGCTCAATACTTATTTTAATGACTGAAACTGTAAATTTTTTTACAATGAAATTTGATTGGATTTCTTATACTTTGCATAATGGTTTATATTGTCCCATGAACAAAACAATAAATGCAGCATGTATATTAGAGCATATTAAAATATAATAAAATATTAATGATTACACAATAAAAAGCTTAAAATGAATAATGTAGTATCTTAAGATAATCAGAAGCACTGAGGAACAGGAATTTTCTCTAGACAAAATGATATAGTATATTTAGAAGTCAATAAATAGTAAATAGTCTGTGATAATACATTAGAAGGAAGGAGATCTAGAAGCAGAATAGAATTATGGCTGGAGGAAGAAAGACGAAGATACAGCTTATTTTTACATTCTGTTCAATTAAAGCATCTTGGGGCTTCTGTGTGGAGAAGCTTTTCAGAGACTCCTTCATAGTGGACTCGAAAAGAGGCTGGAGGAGATAGCATGGGCATGCTAAGGGCATGGACGGTAGACATCACAGTTTTGATGGGTGTTATTTTACTTTTTAGAGGTACAGAGAGGAGAAATTGTCGTTTCATAATATGTCTCCACTAACTTCCAATCACTGAATAAGACCCAAAGTCTTTACAAGAAAGCATCATTCAGAGTCCCATCAAGAGAAAGCAACCACACCAATTATCTGAACAGAGAACATTTAATGTAAAGAACTAGATACAAAGTACTAAATAAGTAACTGAAAAGGTATAAAGAGATTACACAGATGTAGCAGAAAGCAGCCCACACACCTAAGGCTGAAAGAAAAAAAAGAAAAGCAGTACAGTCAGGGTACTCTAGAAAAACAGAAACAATATAATTTATTGAAATATATATATTACAGTCTTGAGACAGAATTCCTTCTTCAGGAATTCAGGTTTTGCTCTGAAGTCCCTCAACAATTGGGAGAGGCCCACATTGTGGAGGGTAACTAGATTTACTTAAAGTTAACTTATCGTAAATGTTAATCATATTACAAAATAGCTTCACAGGTAGGAGTAATTAAAACGTAAACACTTAGATGGTGTTTTGAGGAAATGAAATTCCGGTGTATGAGGAAAAGAGAGCATGACTTGGCTAGCACTGGTATCCCTGAGCTAGAAAAGGGACCTGGTGGAATGGCTCAACGAATCTGGTCATGAAAATGTTGGAAAAACTGTAAAAAGGATACAGTTGCCGTTACAGGAGGGAATTGCTGCTGCCTAGGTGAAGAAGCATTTCTGGGTTGATGATCAGAAAACATGAGCAGGCAGGCAGTTCACCAGCAGTAAATACGAAGCAGTAGAGAACAACAACAACAAAAAAAACCGAAGCCCCTTCTTAAGCCTTGCTGTTTCTTTCTTGAGCCCACGTCCCCTGCTTCCCAGAGTACACAATGCTAGAATCAATCAGCAAAATTCCATCAGGGTAGTAGACCTATGTTACACTGTGAGAATGTCAAGATGAGCAAAGCTCTCTGTGGACAAGACTACAGAAAAGAGCGGGAGTTGACATGCCCCCGAGATAAGCTTGTGGCAGGTATTAGAATATTGTAACTAATACAGCCACTCAATCACTCTGTGGTTCTTTTTGCCACTCACCTTGTTTTATTTTTCTGCCTATCACTTATCACTGCATACAACACTCTACAAGTGATATTGTACTGGCAATTTGTCGTGAATTATTTTCTGTGCACTTCCTTTTTGTTAACCAAAGAATTTTACTTCTTGTGTGTTCATTTCATATTTTATTTTATATCTTATTTATATCTTAAATATAAGATATATTTAATGCTTAAGATATATTTATATCTTAAACATTTCCCCCTTTTATATTCATGGTTGCTATTTTAAAATCCATGTAATATTCATACTATTTTCCCATCATTTAGTGGATTTTTCTGTATGATAAGATATTTCCCCCCAAAATGAACTCAAAACTTATTTTAGTTTTCCATTGCTGCTGTAGGACATTGTCCAGAAGTAAGCAACTTAAAATGATTAACATTACATCAGCTCCAGGTCAGGAGTTCTCCATAACTTAGCTGGTTTCTCTGCTCAGTTCCTCCTAAGGCTGCAATCAAGTTGTTGGCTAGGATGTGTTCTCCTCTGGAAGCTTGATAAAGATAGAATCCACTTCCAAACTCATTAGGTTATTGGTAGAATTCAGTTTCCTGCAGCTCTATGACTGAGAGCCCAGCTTCTTACTGCTTGTCAGCTGGAGATATCAAATACTAAAACCTACGTGCAGTCCCCTACCAAGTGGCCCCCTTTACAGGCTGTTCACATGTTCACAACGTGGCTGTTTGCCTCTTCAAGGCCAGCAGGTAATTCTCAGTAGAGTGTGCCAGCAAGATGAACTTTTGCTAGCCAAATAGTCTGTTGGTTAGAAGCAAGTCAGAGCTCCGTCAGGGTAGGAAATTTTACAAATATATGACTGTGTGATTCATTTGCAGTCACTTGTGTATATGTTCACCACAAAATAAATGAAAAAGTCACAAACACCCAAAAAATAAACCCCAAACTTATTTTGCTATTCACTTCTTATATAATTTCAATGTTTCATAGTTCTTTTCTCATTGGCAAATGAATTAAATTCCTATGGCTGTGTGACAAATTACTTCAAACTTGGTGACTAAAATAACATAGCAGGGAGGGAATGAAGGGACAGGCAGGGGGAGATCAGGGCGGCTGGTGGGCCCTGGGACTGACCAGCGGTGTCCAAAGGGCAGAGGCAGACCCCAAGAAAGGGA
Organism: Martes martes; assembly: GCF_963455335.1. NCBI lineage: Eukaryota > Metazoa > Chordata > Mammalia > Carnivora > Mustelidae > Martes > Martes martes. The sequence continues at coordinate 80,248,725 of NC_137891.1, read as the reverse complement.
GAAAAGCACAGCCCTGCAGAGAAACGAGGACAGAAACATACACAGGACACACAGAACCTGAGACACCCAGACTGACAAAGAGGTAGCAATTTGGGGACAGTGAAGCACGGAGAGGCCCCCAGAGAAGCATTCTCTTATAGTTCTTAACATACATTCTTTTATAGTTCTTGAGGCCAGAAGTCAGAAATGGATTTCACTCAAATAAAGGTGTCAACAGGGTGCACTTTTTACAGAAGCTCTAAGGAAGAATCAATTTATTTATCTTTTCCTGCTTTTAGAGGCTGTCCTCCTCATGGCCCCACTCCCATCACCTCATCTTTCCCTGCTTTCATTTCACATCACCTTTCTCTCTACCTTCAACTCTCTCTCTAAGTCTCTCTCATAAGGATGACTGTAAATACATTTGGGCCTACCCAGAAAATGCCAGATAAATTACTCATTGCACGGTGCTTAACTTAATCACACTGGCAAATTCCCTGTTACCATATAAGGTAAAATCCATGAGTTCCAAGAATTAGGACATGAATATTTGGGGGGACACATAACAAGTATTCAAAACTTGTGTGCTTATTTATTTTTTTTAATTTTATTTATTTATCAGAGAGAGAGAGCGAGAGAGGAGAGAGACTGAGAGAGAGCACTGATCTGGGAGGAGAGGGAGAAACAGGCTCTCTGCAATCAGGGACCCCAATGCAGGACTTTGATCCCAGGACCCTGGGACTATGACCTGAGCTGAAGGCAGAATTTCAACTCACTGAGCCACCCAGGCACCCCTGGTGTGCCTATTTAAATGACAACTCAATTTTTAGCCACTCTCAAGGGTAACATCCAACAATATAAAAGAAACCACTAAGCTCTCTATGTCCTCATGCTTATCCACCCATTTATTGATCCTACAATTTCCAGGTTTTAGTGGACTTGCCTTTTCATTAACATCATCTAGATTTCTCCTGAAATAAACACATTTCCATTTTTTTACAGTCTAATTGTTACAGAAAATTTAGAAATCAGTGAATATAAAAAGAAACAAATAATTACTTCACTTTCCAAGGGCAACCTATATGAAGATACAGTTTTTCCCTGTGTTTGTCTTATTCATGTGCTTGTTAACTTTTTGCTATACTAGCATATTCCATGTATAACAATGTTTTATCTTGTACAACTTCACATTTAAGTTATGTGCATGTTTCCTTTCTCTATCATGGAGATTCTCTACTATGAAGCATTACAGGTGTCATGCTCCCATTAATAACACTATGATAAATATCATGGCACATGCAAGTGTTTGATAATTCAGGTATGAATTTGAGATACATTCAGAAAATGGATTTTTGTTTCAAATATGATGAATATTTGAAGTTCTTTTGATAGTAGTAGCAAAATGGGATATAGCAAAAAGGATATACCAGTTTACAGTAACTGTACAGTGTAATGAGAGATTTCTCTGCTTTCATCTCTGAGCCAGCACCAGACCCATTGCTCAAAGAAAGTCATGTCAGTTTGGGCCTCCTGCCTATTCTACCAAATGTTCATTGTCTTTTTCTTTTCATAGGCCCCTGATTTAATGGCTCTCTACTTGGAATGTAGTGGTTCATACTCTTCAGTTTCCCTCCTGGACATGTCTGGGGAAAAATAGCATGGTTGTATCAGTTTTCTATTGCCACCATAACAAATTAACACAAATTTAGCAACTTAAACAACACATATTTATTATCTTATATTTCTGTAAGCCAGAAGAGGTACATGGTTTCATCAGGCTAAAACTAAGACGCTGGCAGCATTGTATTCTTTCTGGAGGATCTAAGGAAAAAAAAATATTTCCTTTCTCAAACTTTCCCAAGGTTCTTGGCAGAGTGCAGCTTCTGTGGTTATAGGTCTGAAGTCTCCAGTTCCTTGCCAGCTGTCAGCTAAGAGACAACGCATGATTCTATAGATTGCTGTATTACTTGGCTTTCTTCCACCATATTCAAAATAGGAGTAGTGCTTGAGTTCCTCTCATGCTTTTAATCTCTGTTCTTCTATCACATTTCTGGGATGCCACCATCTTGCTCTGTTAAAGACTCATTAGATTAGATTGAATTTATGGGGATAATTCAGGATAATGTCTGCATCCCAAAGTCCTTAACTTTAATCACATTTGTAGAGTCCCTTTTTGGCATGAAGGAGCATATTCACATGGATATATTTGGAAGATAATAATTATTTCCACCCTGATGGAGATGAAAGAGAAGACAGCATACATAGCTTTCGAAGCTGGACACAGCTCTTATTTACTGTGGGCCTTACGCAAGTTTTTTACCCTTTTTGGACTTCTGTTTCCGTATCTGTAGAATGGAAATAGTGATTCTGGTTAAGAGAAGCAAACAGTAAACAAATACATATTTATAGAGAAAGTATCAGGTTGTCCCCTGTAGAGGAGATTAGGGGTCAGTTTAGTCTGTGTATTGAATAAAGGTCTCATTCAGAAATGAGACATGCCTGAGAAAGCTGTAGAGGGATGAAGCAAATTTCTAAGTCAAGCCTGTTCAGGGGTAACTGATCTTGGGTTTCTCCTAGAATCACATAAAGCAATTTTGGCCAGACCATAATGGATGACAAAGAAAGTGGTCCCAGGTGAGCAGGAAAGCAGGAAGTTATTAAGTCATGCAGTGCTTTGCAATCCAGGGCAAAGGGATTGAAATTCATTAACTGAAATGGAAAAACAGAGGGCTAAGTGGAACTGTGAGTATAAAGAGATACCATTCTTTGAGATGTGGTTATTTAATGAGAATTTAACTTTCTATGATATTTACTTTCATTGTGATTGTCATAATTTTACACTGTTTAAATTTTCCCCAGATTTTTCAAGTAAATATAGCATTCTTTGAGATATGAATCATATTATGTCACATTACATCCCTCTTGGGGCAACAGTTCATACATTCAGAGGTAAGATATAGCATTCTCACTACAGAACTCAGTTTATCGGGGCTCCTGGGTGGCTCAGTGGGTTAAGGCCTCTGCCTTCGGCTCAGGTCATGATCTCAGGGTCCTGGGATCGAGCCCCACATCGGGTTCTCTGCTCAGCGGGGAGCCTGCTTCCTCCTCTCTCTCTGCCTGCCTCTCTGCCTACTTGTGATCTTTCCTCTGTCAAATAAATAAATAAAATTATGAAAAAAAAAAAAAAAGAACTCAGGTTATCTCCATCCTGAGTTACAGGTACAAAGCGATGGATTCATGTAGTAATATCATAGGTTCTCCAAAATGTAAAAGATGTAAGTGTGGGCGAAGGAGGTTTTTGTCCCTTATTTCTTTTTAAACATTTGGGCCAAGAAAATTTAAGCAGGGATTTTCCTGAGGTATTATAGCCAGTATTAGTCAGCAATGAGAAAAAGCAAAGATATATTTTGGATGGTTTTCTAACTCTTTAAAGTAGAGAACAGATAAAATAAAGAGTATAATAAACAAGTCTTAATATAAACTTAAAAGTTGATTGAAAAGAAGTTGTTGATTTGTAATTCCACAATCTAAGAAAGCAAAAGGATAAGAGCAAAGCTTACTTTGATCAATTATCCTAACAAGTATATATTGATGACTTATTGGTAGGTAATTAAGTGTACATCTACAATACTGATTGATGCAGAAGTTAATTTGGAAACAGATTTTAATGTTGTGATAATCTACAAATATTTTGTTTTATTTCAATTATGTGAAACTCGTAGGGATGATGAGAGAAAAATGATGAATTATATCTCTCAGATTTTATATCCAGTTGCTTTCCATCTTGCTTCCCTCTGCTGCAGCCACTCTGGTATACTGGCCATCTCATTGTCAGGTCTTTGTGCTGATAGCCATCTGCCAGCAGTGTTCTTTCATCCAGTATCCCCACACCAACTCTCTATCTGCCTCAAGAATATGCTCATAGGTGCCTTTTTCCTTGAGCCTAACTGACTTATCTAATTACCCTACTTGCAACCACCTTATCCCATGTCCTGGTCTATTTTTTCTTTCCTCTAGGATATTAAAAAACATAGTAAAGAAACGTTTATTAGCTTTGTTAGGTATATCCTAAAAAGCCAAAATAGAGCTCAATAAATATTTGCTGAATTACAGACTGCATAATATTATATACATACTGCTAATTGTATTTTCATTACTTCCAAACATCTCAGCTTATGTAGAGTTAATCCTGTTATAAAGACATATTTTGTTATTAATCTGTATTTTTTTCCTCAGATTTAATTGTTACAGATAACTTAGAAAAAAAAAAAAGAGGGTATATGTATGTGAGATTGATATTTGTCTTTATTGTCCTTGGGAACCAACCATCACACTTTATTTTTTCAATTAATCATTTAATGAGGATATCTCATTCTTTATGAATTAAGCATGAGATCAACTTACATTTAAAAATTACATGTTTCACCTCCCCTTCCAATTTCCCTCAATTCCCTTCTCCACTCCATCTCCCCATGTCCTCCATTTTATTTGTTATGCTCCACAAATAAGTGAAACCATATGATAATGGACTCTCTCTGCTTGACTTATTTCACTCAGCATAATCTCTTCCAGGGGAAGTGAACCATGAGAGACTATGGACTCTGAAAAACAACCTGAGGGTTTTGAAGGTGCAGGGGGTGGGAGGTTGGTGGAGCCAGGTGGTGAGTATTAAGGAGGGCACGTATTGCATGGAGCACTGGGTGTGGTGCAAAAACAATGAATACTGTTACGCTGAAAAGAAAAAAAAAATAAAAATAAAGGTTTAAAAAATTAGAATAAGAAAAAAATAAAATTTAAAAAATTTTAAAAAATTACATGTTGGCAATGATATTTCCATATTCCTGTTAAAATTGTGATTTTGGCCGAAAGGAAAAATATATCTGAAGAGCAAAATACATATAATTACAAAAATAAGTTTATCAGGGGCACCGGGGTGGCTCAGTGGGTTAAAGCCTCTGCCTTCGGCTCAGGTCATGATCCTGGGGTTCTGGGATCGAGCCCCGCATTGGGTTCTCTGCTCAGTGGGAAGCCTGCTTTCCTCTCTCTCTCTCTCTCTGCCTGCCTCTCTGCCTACTTGTGATCTCTGTCTGTCAAATAAATTAATAAAATCTTAAAAAAAATAAGTTTATCATAAATAAATCATATTGAAAAATTGTGCCAACATTTTTGCTTTCTGGTTATTTCAAAGACTTTAGTAGACTAAAATTAAGTTTCTGAAGACATACTAAATTAAGAATTTTGAATAATTAAGGGTTCAGAGAACTTCAATTTTATATCTCTTCAGATTAAGTATTTCTAAACTAATTGGGGAATGTTTTGAATGAACATGTTTATTGAAACTCTACCTTTAAGTCTTTTTTCGTTCCGAATTGCTTATGGTTATACTACTGAAATGAAACTGGCCTTTATGGGTTGACTTTATGTCCTGCAATTCCGCTGAATATGCTTATTAATTCTAAACTTTTTTTTTTTTTTTGTAGTAGAATCTTTAGGGTATTTTACACATAAGATCGTGTTGTCTGTGAACAGATTATTTTACTTCCTTCTTTCCAATTTAGAAGCACCTTTTTTCTTGACCAGTTGCTCTAGCTAGAATTTGGATAGAAGTAGTAAAAACAGTCAACCCTGTGCTGTTGCTGATCTTATTGGGAAAGTTTTTAGTCTTTTATCACTGAGTGTAAGTTTAGCTGTGGGTTTCTCCCCATATTCTCTCCATAGCCTTTGTTTGCAGAGGAAATTTCCTTCTATTTCTAGTTTGTTGAGAGTTTTTATCATGAAAATGTATTGGATTTGTTGAATCTTTTTTTTTCCTTTTTTTGGACATCAATTGAAATGACCAAGTAGCTTTTACCTCATTCTGTTAATGTGGTTTATTACATTGATTGATTGATTGATTGATTGCTTTTCATATGTAGAACCATCCTTGCATTCCAGGAATAAGTACTATGTGGTTGTAGTATATAATCTATTTTTTAAAAATATTTTATTTATTTATTTGAGAGAGTACATAAGTGAGCAGCGAGCAGAAGGAGAAGAGAGAGAGAAGCAGACTCCTCCCTGAACAGGGAGTCCAACAAAGGACTCAGTTCCAGGGACCTGACATCATGTTAACCAACTGAGCCATCCAGGAATCCTGATAGTATAAAATCTTTTTAATGTGTATTGAGTTCTATTTACTAGCATTTGGTTGAGGATTTTTGAATCTATATTCATCAGGGATATTGGTCTTTAGTTTTCTTTTCTGGTAGAATTTTTATCTAGATTTGATATTAGAGTAATGCCTTCACAGAATAAGTTTAGAAGTTTTTCTCCTCTTCAGGTTTGTTTTTTGTTTGAACATTTTTTTTTTTTTTAATAATTTAAATGTTTGGTAGAATTCACCACTGAAGCCATCTAGTCCTGAAATTTTCTTTGCTGGGATGTTTTGATAACTAATTCAACCTCCTTACTAGTTACAGGTATCTTCAGATTTTCTCTTTCTTCAGGATTCAGTGTTGGTAGATTGTGTTTCTAAATTTGTTATTGTTGTTGTTAAATCTAGAATATTCAATGTCTTGGCATACAATCATTTATGGTACTCTTTTGTAATCTTTCTTATGTATATAGAATTAGTAGCAATGGCCTCTTTTTTATTTTTAATTTTATTTACTTGTGTCTTTTTTCCTTTTTCTTAGTCAGTCTAACCAAAAATTGTTTGGTTTTTTTTTAAATCTTCTTGAAGAACCAACTCTTGGTTTTATTTAGTCTATTTACTTTTACATTTTCCCTTTTGCTTGTTTCTGCTTTAATCTTTATTATTTCCTTTCTCTTTATTATTTGAGGTTTAATTTGTTCTTTGAGGTATAAATTTTTATGTGCAGTGGAATTGAAGAAAAGTGTAAGTTTTAATATTTATTAGAGGATCCATTTTCATAAGGAATTCCTTTAACTATGTTCATAGTTTTAAAAGCAATTTTAATGTAATATATGCCCCTGAGTTCCATAAAATAAGACAGTGAGGTTACAGTCAATGTGTTAATTTTAACAAGGCACTTAGTAAATGGCAAGCCTCAAATACAACTTTAAGTGAACAATTTTCTACAATAAATTTAAAAAATCTTTACAAATACAGTTTCCTCTAACAAAGATTTATAACCCAAGGTTTACAATTCAAATATCCTTGAAATTATTAAAGTAAATATTTCAAAATTTTTGCTTTTATAAAAGTAACAGAAAATAGAGTAAGAAATTAAATTTTATGACAACTTATATGTGAATAATATAACATATAATAACTGATGTGTAACTTTTATCTCCTTTTCTTAAGGTTAGTTGTTAATTCAGTACATATTTGTGTATATATCATACATTATGTAATTTTTACTAGAGATACTATTTTTCTTGTCATTATAACTTAAAAGTTATACTCACTTGTTTTATTGTGAGCTTTTCCCTGTATTCCTTTAAAATCTAAATTTCAATAGTTGTATCAAGGTGTATAGATATAATCTATTAACATAAATTTATTTTTTCAATTGACACTTACAACTATTGATTCAATAAATAGCATGTGTATGCTTGTTTCTGTGCATTGTCTGATCATTTTCTTAGAGAACTCCTAACAATTACTGAGTCAGAGATGATTTTCATGGCTACGGTTTTATATGTATATATATAGATTCATGTCACAAAATCGCCCTCAAAAGTGTTTATAATAAATGTCTCTGTACAGCCACGTTAGAGTGGCCTCTAGTGTCATTTTAATTTCAGGATCTCACACTAGAATTCATATATTTACTTTCCTTTAGCATGATGATTTATTTTTTCATCTGTGGCAGAAAACAATTGATGAGTAATAGTGTGTAGTTTTGATAACTTTATTTGGCAGCTCTAATGGAATATTTTCTCTATTCTCATATCAGGAATTTCTGTTTGTAGTTTGGGTCACTCTGGCCACATATCAACTCTAGTCAAACTTTGCTAAGAAGAGCAAAGTGGCCCAGGGAGTCATTTTAAGTCAGAGGACACACAAAGGGAATGTAATACTCTAAATTCTCTGAGAGAATGAGGTCAAGACCAAGTTACCATGTTAGTAGCACTTTTAGAAAGCATAATAGTTTTGAGCTTAAGTATTGTAAAGCAGTATTGATACCCCTGTGTTGAACTATGGGATTCCAGTCTCAAGGAAGATCTTACACATTCTCTAACTCGACCCTCTATTTCTTAACATCACCATCATTCCATCCGTACTTATTTCTGTGATACACTTTCACAAAAGCCATTTCTTTCATTTGTAAGGTAGTTCTTTCTATTCATGAAAAGATTATTATTTAAAGGTTTTCTTACAATGACAGGAAGTCGTGTTCTTGGCAATATTGATTCAACAATATCCTTGTGTTCTTTGAAGGAAGCCAACAAAGTTTATTCTCTCTACCATGTAAGATATTCATAGAAGCAAAAAAATGTTTATTCCTCTCTGTCTTCTCTTATATGATCTAAACATACTCAGTTTCTTTACCTGTTTTCTTTGACTCTTGTCTTCCAGAATCTTCAACATTTTTATTGAACTTCTTTGAACATATTTTAATTGGTCAATTGCCCTTTTAAAATTTGGTCCCAGAATAATGATAATAATAATGGTCCTTTTCTAAATTCTTTACTTATATTATCCCACTGAATCCCACATCATATATATGTACTTAATTCTATTACCCCACATTCCAGACGAGGACTCTGTTGTTCACAGAGTTAAAGGAGCTTGAGCAGATTGCATAGTTACTGACACGTTAGGTGCTGGGCCCCCCAAAAATGCAACCTTACCCAATTTATTTTACATGCATCTACTCCAGATATGGCTGTCCATGTAGATCACAAAGGGTTATTACTTCCTTTGTAAGCAGTATATTGAATGAATATTGTGGAGGACACCATCTGGCATCAAATCATTTACTTATATTGATCTTTCAGGCCACTACTTTCTTTCTTTCTTTTTTTTTTTTTTAATATTTCCATCATAGATTACCTTACTCATACTCACATAGTTAATGTTCTGAAAGTAAATGAATTCTTTCACATTTAAACCTCTTAAATTTCATCAGTTTGTTTTAGTCTGAAAAAATGTATTTGGATCTGCTCTTCTACTCCAGTGGATTAGCTAAGAGTCCCAACTTTGTGCCACTGCAGTTCTGACAGGAATACTTTCTGCCTATGGCTCAGGTCGTGATCCCAGTGTCCTGGAATGGAGCCCCACTTCCAACTCCCTGCTCAGCAGGGAGTCTGCTTCACCCTCTGCCATTCCCCTCCCCACCATTCCCACCCCAGCTTGTGCTCTCTGATGCTCTCTCTCTCCATTTCTGTCAAATAAATAAATAAAATCTTAAAAAAAAAAAGTATTTCTGTTTTCATCCAGATTAGTCATAAAATTGTTAAAAAATGACCAGTGTTTTCTGATAGGTTTGGATATGATTCATGCACCTAGAACAGGGACAGGGATACATATTTATTGAATTATTTTTTAGATCTCCTTTTAGAGGACAGATACTTCATATCTGCTCTTCTTTCCAGACATACTGTGGTAGAGGGATTACATACATTTCCTTCAGCTATGTATACATTTTCAGACTTGTTACATAAGGTGTTCAAAGACCCTTCTGATATCAGCTTTGCCTGTCTGAGAACATATGTTTTTTTAGATTATTCTTCTAGATTCAGAAGCTTCCTAGATATATTTTGGGACATTACCTCACTCATGAGAAATTGTGTGTTAAGTTTCCTTTGCTCAAAACCTCCCTTTACTATGTATTTTTGTTAAAGTCTGTTAAAATATTTCAAAGGTATGCTGAGAGTATTAATTGTAGGCTATTACTAGCTGGCTACACATTGAAATAAATAACAAAGGCAGCAGTTAGATTATGTAATTCAGTTCAAGAAATTAAGTAAAACACATTCCTAGATTAGAAAGAACATTATCTTCTATGTCATGACTTAACGTGTTATCTATTTGGTCTGTCATGAAAAAATAAATGTAAATTAAAGTGTCAGTTTATTTCTCATTATAATTCCCATTTACTTTCCATTATTGATTTTAATGTTTTGTTACTTGTGTACTGATACTGTAGATTGCCTATTTTATTATTATAAAGTGTCTTTCTTAGCCTCACTTAATGCTTTTCCCCTGAGTTTTATTTTTTCTGGTATAAACATCATCCCTTACATTTTATCTCATTTGCCTGCAAGTCTGCCTTTGCTCATCTTTTTATTTCCAACTTTCTTGAGTCACTTTGTTTTGTATGATTTCTGTAAATATTATGTAGTTGTATTTTTCTCCATGAAGTAATATGACTGCCATCTTTTAATACAAATTTACTTCATTTATGCTAGTTAAATATTAGCTATGTGTGGTTGAATTCTATAATCGTATTTTAATCAGTTTTAATAAACAAATTGTATTATTTAATACTTCCTGTTTGTGTTTACTTTTAGTTGATAATCTTTGCCTTTTATAATCTTCTAACTTACTATCATTCTCCACTTCCTTAGATTTGAGCTATAGAACCCCTAATTTGAAAAATAAGAGAATGCATGCATTTATTCTTCCTTTTTCCTTTCCTAATATCCCATTGCTTCAATAAATTACTTCTATATCTTTAATATAGTTACTTCCTTATTACTTGATTTTTTAGCATTGAATGATGTATTTTGAGAACTGGCTACAATGGATGGTAGTTAGCATAATCATGCTACCGCTGGTTTCCTTTCTGCAACTTCTCCCAACTACTTTAATTTATTTTAATTTCTCCAGTGCAATAATTTACAACATTTTAATTTTCCTTTGTAACAATAGGTATGAATTCAAGTTTGGTCTTGCTTTTTTACTGATAGTGTAGTTTCTACTGTCCAGTACCAACTTGGTTTATTTATTTTCAACTCATCTAATTTCTCTGATTGGCAAAAATTTGCCCTCTTATTTTTTCCATTAGAATGGTGTTTCCATTTGTTTTTACATGTTCAGAATGTTTAAACTGTGTTCTTCACTCTTGAATAGCATGTTCATATTAAGACACCACTCACATTTTCTTTTTTTCAGAATATTATTTTACTATCTTGTTAAATTTTGTAGTCAAATGACTAAAACAAAATTGATTTTCTTCCCTCTTAGGAAATTTCTGTATTGACCTGGCCTAACTGACCAAAAACTCCTTTCCTTTTCTTTGAAGCTTAATAACTTGGTTGGTTTAGGCCTCATGATTCACTCTTCTGGTTCAATTATTCCTGGAACACAATATGTCTATGTAGGTTCAAATAATCTTATATTTTGTAAATTTTTTCTTTAAATATATCTTCATATATTTTTTCTTTTAACGATTAGCACAGTATTACATCTTGCGCATAGTAAAGACACCAGTTTTATGTCCGTATTGGGTATCTTTTACTTCTTTTCCATGGATATGGTCTATGGATTTTTATATGTTCTTCATCTATTTCTGTTTTGTTCCTCTCATTTTCTCACTCCTCTATTATTAATTCTCAGTAGTGTCCTTTCTAATAGTATCTTTCAATTTCACCTTCATTTCTGTGAATTTTAAAATTTTTGTCTCCATTTCTCTTCTGAGATGAACCAGCTCTGTTTCTTTTCTTTTTTACTTTAGTATCTTTCTTGTAGTCTTTATAACTGCTTTGTTTTCTTATCATATAAGGAATTTTTTTTTCAAAATTTTATACAAATTTTTATCATAATTTAATTTTATTGCAATATTTCTTTTTTAGTATACTTTATTTTGAAATAAATATTCTGTTCATTATTTCTCTTGTGTTATACTAAGTTTAAAGAGCAACTATGCATGTTTCTCCAAGTGAAGTAAATTTTTCCTGGTCAAGTCTGTAGCAGAGAAGCCCTCTCTATTCAGACATGCAGAAACTTTCCTCTAATAGATGTAACCTAACAAATCTTTACTAATCATATTCAGATAACTAATACAAATTCTGGTTATAAAATTAAAATATTTGAAAATATTTTTCCCTGAGATATATAATATCTGCTAATCCTGAATGCTTCTCATGGCTAGAAATTATTCAAATGTGTCATCATTGATATGAACCATTGTTGTAAACAGAATAATCGAATCCTTAAAATTGGACATGAAGATCCATAGAAGATTTATTTCAGCACTCATCTATTGTTTACACTTCTGTAAGATTTACACAGAACACTTTATGATTTCAGAGTCATGCTGATTGGGTCATCTCATGTTCATATAAACTGTAGTCCTTATTTTCTCTTATTTTTTTAACTTACTATTATTGAAACTGGCACATACCATAATAAAAAATTTGGGTGAAGTATTTTTCTGATGGACTTAGCTACTGTGTCAAAGGAAATGTGTAACAGTGCTCTCCCAATATTATTAATATGTATGACCTCATCACTTAGTCCAGGGACTATGCATGGGAAGTATTTGTTTTCTTTCATTTGATAAATCAGTTGATTTTTCTCTGATTTCTGAATAATTTTGTAATTATTTTTAAGATTCAAGTTTCATTGGGCATGTCGGTGAGAAATCAGAGATGATAAGAGCTAAGAAGGGATTTATTAAAGGCTTGAATTACATAATTTTATATATATACATATGTATATATGTAAGACAATGAAATATAAAATGAGGCTTGAAATCTTAATTTATCTCTGTATCTGTATCTTACTATAATTGGGTAATAAAAGAGTATCCCACTTTAAACCTCCTATAAAGTGAGAAACAGAATTAGTTTTAGATTTTAAGAGGATAACAAAAAATAGAAATTATCTGCCTTGGGGTGCCTGGGTGACTCCGTCAGTTAAGTGTCTGTCTTCTGCTCAGGTCATGATCCAGCCCCGCTTCAGCTCTCTGCTCAGCGGGAAGCCTGCTTCTCCCTCTCCTGTTCCCTCTGCTTGTGCTCTCTCTCTCTCTGTGTCAAATAAATAAATAAATAAATAAAAATCTTTAAATAATAATTGTAAAGTTTCGCAGGCGAGGTAAACACAACACCAGGCAAGGTGGGCGCAAGGCAAGATTTATTAAAGGCGCTCTCTGGCGAAGTTTCAGGGCTCAGGAGAAGGTGAGCCAGGGAAGTCACGCCCGGAGGAGGTGGGCACCCTCGGGCAAGGTTCCTCAACTCCGGAAAGGGGAGTGGAGGAATTCGCACTGGGAGGGAGTTGGCGGGGTTGTTTTATCCCGCCAAGGCAGGGCATGGGCTCACATCCATATTTGGTGATGGGAAGGTATGGGGTGAGGGCTCCTGATACTCCTGTTTCCTGCATAGGTACTGGGTTACCTATGGAGACGTGACCTGGGCGTACACCCTTTTGGCGGGAGAGTCTAGGGTTAAGGAAGGGGAGGGAGGGGACTGGAAGATGGCAGCCCCAGGGGTCATTTCTATTGTTCCTCCTGCATTCCTGGAACAGCCGCCCCAACAATAATAATAATTATTATTATTAAATTATCTGCCTTAAGCTTCTAAATCCCGGTCAATACCATGTGTGATTAAGGGATCATAGTAAGTAAGCAAGTTTGGAGATCTGTAAACCAAACTTGTTTCCACACTTCTTCCTGGCTGAATGAATGTTCTGTAGTTGTCCTAAACTCCGACTTCTAGTTGCCTTAACTATAAATGTGTTGTTCTAAAGTAGGATTTAGGGGTGCCTGAGTGGCTCAGTCATTAAGTGTCTGCCTTTGGCTCAGGTCATGATCCCAGGGTCCTGGCATCAAGCCCCTCATCAGGCGTCCTGCTGGGCAGGAAGCCTGCTTCTTCTTCTCCCACTCCCCCTGTGTTCCCTTTCTTGTTGTGTCTTTCTCTGTCAAAAAAAATAAATAAAATCTTTAAAAAAAAAAAAGTAGGATTTGATTTAATAGAAATAGCACAACATTATGTCTGTCACATAGTAAATACACCAGCTTTGTCAAGAACTGCAAAACATCTCAGATATTTTCTCAATTACAAGATTATGTACTTTATATGTATTAATACTGCCAAAACATGAGGCACCTGGGTCATGGAAGCAAGTACTTTACTGATTCTCATAACCAGACCTACAGCCAAAGCACAGTCAGTGTCAGTCACCACACTTAAACCTGCAGGAATGCAATAAGAACTGATAATTACATTCTACCTGAGTGTCAAGTCACACCCATAGAAGAGACTGAGGGAGAACAATAGTTCTTTGATTATGCACAGGCAAAAGACAACTGTCCCCTCCACTCCTGAAAGGACAGATAGACAGCTTATTTTTTTGAAAGAGAATGAAAAGATCCTGGGCTCTCTGCCTAACTTTTGGAATGTAAATGTCTCTCCAGTGGCCAGGTAAACCCCAGGTATTTACAGATACCTCCAAACTCTGGGCTTGGGCCTTTTTTCCTTAAGGTTTTATTTTTACATAACTGCTACACCTAATATGGGACTCAAATACAAACTGGAGATCAAGAGTTCCACGCTCTACCAACTGAGCCAGACCAGGGACTTTCTACTTTTTGAAATGTACACCTAAGGAGGGAGCAATTCACTTTTCCTGCACCTTGGGGCTTAGCCTGGGAACTTTTGGAGTGTAACCATTTGGCACTCTTAGGGAGATTAAAGAAAGTTTTATTACCCTTTCAATTCAGATCAGAGCAATTAACTAGAAAAATAGCTACATATTTAATTCTCCAGGTATATGAAAAGAAAAATGTTTCTAGTAGAAGCAAAGGCAAACATTCTTGTTTTGTTTTTTTGTTTTTTGTTTGTTTGTTTTGTTCATTCCTTTGCATCAGGAGGCTAGGGTTTTTAGTAAGAGCACTGAGAAATCCAGTTTCATTTCTTCAGAGTAGGGTAAGTGGGCACAGATATTTTGAAAGTTAATATACCATTTTCTTTAACATTACATTTTCTTTAACCTTGTTTTTCAATAATCATCAGTCATGATTCTGATTATATTATAATACTAGGTTATGATGAGTCTAGTGTAACCAGAACATATTTTGTATGCTTGCCTGCATAGCATTCTTTTGAAAATAGTTTTAATTGAAATAGTTAAATAGTTGAAATAGTTTGAAATAGTTTTTAATGTTTCACGGACTTCATCAAATTAACAATGAGTAGGTCTGAACCAATAACCAAAAGGTTTATTCAAGGGGATGATTACATGTTAAGTAGGTAAATTAACAAAGGATAAGTAAAAACAACCCCCTAGGTGAAAGGGTTATGTTTTTAAATAATGCATGGGTAGGACAACTGCTATATTTTGTTTTATCACTTCCTGAAGTGTGATTTAATTGGCCAAACCATATAATCCATTTCCCTTGACACATGAAGGAGGACAGAAGTGATTAGTGTCACAGAAAAGCATAGTAAGAATGTTTGGCTTAAGAGACCAAGTCATCCCATTTGGGATTTAATGGATTGACTCTATGCTGCATAGTGCATACACTGCAGAAACCTTCTTTATTGTCAGCATTCCCTTTCTACCAGTTTTGATGATGTAGGCACTAAACCAATGCTCAAGTCTGCTGTATTTTACTAGACTAGTCTTTAGTGCTATTTGAAGCATTGAAGTATAACTCAGACAATGTGACTAATCTGTTAAGTGATTTGTCATTAAGAAATACTTTTAAAACAAGTTCATGTGAAACAGAAATATTGCACAGTTTAGGAAACACATTTTTTTTTAAGATTTTATTTATTTATTTGACAGACAGAGATCACAAGGAAGCAGAGAGGCAGGTAGAGAGAGAGAGGAGGGGAAGCAGGCTCCCTGCGGAGCAGAAAGCCGAATGTGGGACTCGATCCCAGGACCCTGAGATCATGACCTGAGCCGAAGGCAGAGGCTTTAACCCACTGAGCCACCCAGGTGCCCTAGGAAACACATTTTTTAACAGTGGTTATTTTTCACAGGAGGATATATGCCATTAACTGAAGGAAAAAAACAGCTCAAAATTCAGAACTGTTTAATAAATTATGTTTATATTTACAGTATCTTATACCAGTAAAAGACAGATATAAGTTTGAGAGTTGGAGAAATAATATTATAAAATGATAAATGTTATGTCATAGATATTTTATTATCTTTTTTTTTCTTTTTAAAGATTTTATTTATTTACTCGACAGACAGAGATCACAAGTAGGCAGAGAGGCAGGCAGAGAGAGAGGAGGAAGCAGGCTCCCCGCGGAGCAGAGAGCCTGATGTGGGGCTCGATCCCAGGACCCTGAGATCATGACCTGAGCCAAAGACAAAGGCTTAACCCACTGAGCCACTCAGGCGCCCCTTATTATCTTTTATTAGCTTAAAACCTATTTTATAGGAAACTAGTGAATCTTTGTTTTTTTTTTATTTTTTTAAGATTTTATTTATTTATTTGACAGACAGAGATCACAAGTAGGCAGAGAGGCAGGTAGAGAGAGAGGAAGAGAAGCAGGCTTCCTGCTGACCAGAGAGCCCTATGCGGGTCTCGATCCCAGGACCCTGGGATCATGACCTAAGCCAAAGGCAGAGGCTTTAACCCACTGAGCCACCCAGGCACCCCATGAATCTTTGAACACTACATCAAAAACTAAGGATGTACTATACAGTGGTAACAGAATATAATAAAAAAATTAAAAAAAATCTATATCTATCTATCTATCTATATATATATTTGTGGACTGTTATTATGATGAAATAATAAATAAGGAAAAGGGCTCAATCATGTGTATCTGAGAGCCAGATATTATAAATCCTGTAGGATATTTGCAAAACCAAAACTATGGAGAAGACTTTCATATCCGATAAATAAATTGTGGTTATATAGCAAACGAAGGTTGAGGCTGTTTGTTTGCACTTGCAGGCCCAAAATGAGATTGCTGGCAACTGTAACAAGTAAAGTCCTTAGATGGGAGTACTCCAAACTCATTTAAACTAGATAGGCATTTACCTGAGATACCATACCTAGGGAAGGGACTAGTTATTTATGACAAATACTGCTAACACATAAAGATGAAAAGTGAGGTAAAAATTGAACATTGAAGTATGAGAAGCAAGACGTCAGTTGAGTAAATTGGTGGGGGATGAGGTGTCAAAAAGGAAAGCTATGAAGTCCAGTTGTCTATGGTGCATGTACAATTTGAGTTCTGTATCTACAGAAGATAAGGAAGGATTGCTTCCAAGGTAAAGGGAACTGTACATGACAGGGCAAATCAGTGAGTGAAGGAAAAGCTTTTATACTAATAAGGCAAAGATTTGATTTTCAAATGAAAAGCTATCATCGTGTCAGGCATCAGTAGGACTGAGTGACACAGGAAGGAAATGCATATTCAGCATATGGACTAAAGCCCATGTTATTTTTCCTTTGAAGAATAACAGAAATAGATTTTCCAGATCCTGTTTGATCAGGAAAAGAGAGGAGTAAGAGCATCACCAAAAAGGTGCCCAAGTATTGAGAAACAATTCTCTAAGGCACTTTTGTGTGTATTCTAGAAGAAACACTGATTTCCAGACTTTTTTTTCAAGGATGTTTGCATAGCAAACAGCCTTAGAAAATAATGTTTCTCTTCAAAGCAAAGGGAAGAGTTGTTTACAGTCTTAGAGAATAGAGATAATATCTCCCTCCAGAGCAAAGGGGAGGCATGCATACTGTCCATTACAAATGATTTAGTTAGGTTCCCTAAGCTCAGAAACCCTCTCATGGAATGTAACACAAGGTACATGCAGGTGCATCTGACAAAAATACATTAATACACATGGTGTTTGCTGTATCATGATTAATAAAGTTTTGTCTCTGAACCAAGAATATTGCATCTTAGGCCAATATCCATACTAGCAACTGTTTCCTTCCTATAGAATTTAGAGAATCCAAGAGCCTCCTTTAATTTGTGTTCTCTCGGTTCCTTTTGTAGTTCAAGCTAGCAGTATTGCTGCTGAAATGATTTTCACATTTGGAAGTGCCCACAGGTTTCAAATGTATTCACTCCATTAGATAAAAGTTATCTTCATAGATCTTTCTGAGATATTCTCCCCTGTAGCTTGCCCTCCTGCTGAGATACCTGGGAATAACAGCCTTGAGATTCCTAGAGATCCTCCAGTTTAATTGAGATCTCTGAATTACATCCTTAACTTAGAAGGATCCTCTGTGTGAAATCTTGATCTTTCTGGGATTTGGGGGCAAGGTTGTACAACCACATACCTAGGCTTTCCTCTCTGCTAACATTTCAGGACCCACCCAACTCTTGACATATATTGCATCCGGAGAAACAGAACATTCAAAATCATCAAGCCCCATTTCATTTGTATTAAGTAGTCATTCACCTACTTTTTCCCTTCCTTCTCTCCTCTCACATTTTGACAATTTGCAACAAGAAGACACCAGGCAGCACCTTCAATATTTTGCTTGAAAATATCCTTAAGAATATAACTAGTTTCATTCTTTACAAATTTTGCATTCCCAGTAACAGTAGGAGACAATTTTGCCAAGCTTGGTGAAACTACCTAGCAAGATCTCCTTTCCTCCAGCTTCCAGTAACATGGCCTTATTCCCTTCTGAACCCTCAGGTTCAGGTAGGAAACATTCCTAAAGTCCACATTCCTTCTAATAGTTTAAGATAGTCAGTCTTTTTGCAGTGTGATTTATCTTGCTCTATCATCCAGCCCAGAACTTTTCCAGCCTCTGTCCTCTCCCTCCCCAATTCCAAAGCTCCCACCTTTTAGGGTTTTATTAAAGCAGTACTCTACATCTGTCCTGGAGGTCTGTATTAATTTTCTGCTGTGGCATAACAAATGACCACAAATGTAATGACTTTAAACAACACACTTACTCTTTCACAGTTTCTCTTGGTCAAGTGCCCAAGTTTGGTTTAGGTGGGTGCTCTACTCAGGATCTTACAGGGCTGCAGTCAAGGTTTTGGCCTTGGGTATTATTTTACAAGAGGTTTCAAATTCTCATCAAGGGTTCAATTCAGATTGTGAGACTAAGATTCCCAGCTACCAGGGGCTGCCTGCCATTTCCTAATGCATGCATGGCCTTCTCCACAACACAGCACTTTGCTTCTTCAAGAACAGTCATGTGTCCCTGCTGTTTCCAATCTCCTTTTAGTGGTTTACTTGAATAAGCTCCACCAAGATAATTTTCTTTTTGATTAAATTAAAGTCAAGTTGTTAGAGACTTTAATTACATATTCAATACCTATTCACCTTTACCATATAACATTATATAACCAATGGAGTGACATCTACCATATATTCGTAGGTTCCTATGCACACTCAAGGAAAGGGGATTATGCAAGGGCCATTGGGCATAATGGTAGCATTCCTATTATTTATTTATTTGTTTATTTTTGCTTGTTATTCTCCCTAAGGGACTTATTAGACCTTCAGAATTTCTAAAGAATTATTAGGTATTCTCTTAAAACTGTCTCATGATCACGCAGAATAATGTCTCATGATAGAGACTCCATTAGTACTTCTTGCATGAGTTAATCTCTTCATTTCCCATATCCTGTATAGTGCCTGATAAGTTTAGGCAGCCAATAAAGATTTGATGACAACTAAGAAAGGAAGAATTACTGTAAATTCATCACCTTCTGGTTGTATAAGTGAGATGTTAACCTTTAAAGAGATATCACTTCTTGGTTCCTGAGATAGACCAGCATGTCATTGTATTATGAAACCGTTTTTAAAGAATTATAATAATGCTTCCATTTGGGGGGGCTAATAATAACCATACTAATTCTCTAATTATTATATTAATTGGATAAATGAACTGCCAAAAGTAGTTCATAACATGTGAGGGTCTCATAACATGTGAGTTTAATTTTTTACTCACCTAACAGTTTAACACAGGTGTCGAAAACAGGCAGACAAATTCCCTCCACACTATGATTTTGAAAATCATCTTGTAGCTCCACCATTTGTTAGGGTCTTGGTATCAAAATGCATCCAGTTGCATTTCTCTATTCTCTTTTCTTCCAAACAGTGAATAGTATAGAGAAACTGCCTGCAAGTGGCACTCACCATCTCAGCCCACATTACATTGGTGAGTTCTAGTCACATGGTGATACCCTCCTGAAAAGAAGCCTAGAGAATGCACCCTTCTGGATACTTCACTGTATTTTTCAATTTAATTTACTAAAATGGTCTCTAAACCTTAACATTTGATCCTTGCTTATTTGGGTGCAAGTGTCTTAGGTGAATAAGATGTTTCTTGTTCAACAATCATGTTTATTAAAATTGTGAAATCTTTAATTTAGATTTAGTTTTAGGAAATCTTGTTTGCTTTTCTCATTTTACAGAAAGAAAGCCCCTAATGATTAATACAATTCAGCATGTTTTTTCTATTAGCCCTATAAGATAACCTTTTTTTTTTTTTTTTAAGTTCTGTTGCTCCATCATGAATAAGTTATCTTATCTCAAAAAGCTTAAGATATAGCCTGGTTAAATGACTTCCCCAAGGTAATAGAGCAAGTAAATTTTAGAACTAGACTTAGGATACAGGTTTCTTAAATGTTTGCACTACAGTATTTAGTATAGTCTTTGTTGCAAACTGGCTTTTATTTTATTTTTGATCCAAGCAAGATGCAAAATTGAATACTTTATGTTTTTGACATAGGGAGGATAGGTAGCAAAAAATCCCAGAATTAATTTGAATTGTTTGCTAATTTATTTAAATGAGTCATATCAACATTGATTTGGTTTAGTTTTTCAAAGAATTTATTAAATTTATATATCTAGATATTATTCTATTGTTTAATTAAAATATTTAAGGTGCAAGAGTTAATTAAAAATCAAAGAGTGTTATTTTTGTGAAATATTTCCTTTAATCTGCACTAAGACATTAAGGATAAATTACTTGAGCACATATTTCCTTTAATCTGCACTAAGACATTAAAGATAAATTACTTGAGCACATTTTCTCAATACATTGATTCTAGGTTACTTTCCAAAAGTATGTTACCAATAATATGATAGGCAGAGTAATGGCCACCACAGAGGTGTCCATGTCCTAATCTCTGGAACCTCTGAATATATTACTTTATATGGAAAATAAGATTTTTCAAGTATGATTTTGCTTGAGGACATTGAGATGGAGACATTATCCTATAATTATCTAGATATATCCAATCAGATCATGAGTCCTTAAAAGTTGAGAACCTTTTCAGGCTCAGATAAGTGAATGAGAGAGAGAGAGAGATATTAAAGTGATAATGTGACCATGTAATAAAGGCAAAGATACTTAGTTGCTGGCTTTGAAGATGGAGAAAGGAGGTCATGTGATACAGAGTATAAGTAGCCTCTATAAACTGGAAAAGGCAAGGGTATAGATTCTTCTCTAAGGCACCCAGAAAAGAGTACATCTACTAACATCTTGATTTTAGACCAATAAGGTGTGTTTCAGACTTTTACCAACATAACTGTAATATAATGAATTTGTGCTATTTTAAGCCACTAAGTATGTATTAATTTTAATAGTTGCGACAGGAAATGAATGTAGATTTTGTATCTAGAAATGAGGTGCCACTATAAAGAACCAAATCCATAGTTGTCCAGAAGTTAGTGTAGATTCAAAGATTCATATGACAATAATGATTTTCCTCATCTGCCTTCTGCTATGCTTCTTGAGTGAAAAAGCAAGTGTCCTCATGTTTCCAAGAATTTTTTTACAGAACATTGGGTGGTCCAATGAAAGTAGGTGGAGCAGGATAGCATCTCTCCTTAGTAGAAAATGCCTTACAGGGCACTGAGGTATTCAGATGAGAAAGAAAAGCAGTTATTCTTGAGGTCTTCAGTTATTCCTGATAATCTTCTTGAAGTTTTATGAATACCCCTCTCTGCTCCAGAAGAGGAAATAACCATAGTGCAGTAGGCATACTTTCTAACAGAGGAAAACCCTGTCAAGTTTTCTACTTTAGACACTATTTCACTTAATGCAGAGTTTGTTTGATGATTAAAATTGGAATTTAGAATAGAATATGCTATAAGAGTTACAGTTTTCCTGTACCAGCAAAATAATCAGATGTCTACAAAGTCATAAATGTTTACTGTAGTGAGAATCCCTCTGTCTGGATTGAGATTCATGACTGATTTAATTAACTGAAATTAGCAAAAAAAAAAAAAAAAGAAAGAAAAGAAAAGAAAAAGACCATTGTTACGCTCAAAAAGCTGGAAAATGTTCAATGCTTTTCTTCTTTTTTAACTATTTAATTGTTGGAGTCTATATAATACTGTTTCAATTGTGTAAGAACTTAACTATGACCTACATATTAAGGAGAATGTATTATTTATGCAAAAGTAGAAACTAAAAATACACTAAGTGGAAATGCAACTTTAAAGTTCTATAAAAAGAGAAGCTAATTATTCTCTGTTACAAAATAATCTGTTAGTGACAGAAATGCTTTTCAAAAATAAAACTATCACCTTATTTCAATGGTGTATTTATTTTCACAGCATCCCTTTAGTCACTAGCCTTTATCATAATGGGAAATTATGTCCAATGCCTCACTGAGCTCTCTAAATTTTTAGTAATTTGATTTCCTTCATATGCTTGTTTTATATGTGAAACTTATTGCCTTTTTCTTCTCTGAAATTAGGTAGGAGAAAAAATATTGTAATGTCAGCATAGCAATGAAATTAAAATAAATTATAAAATATGTGATTTGATTTTATTGATCTTCTATATTAATTTCAAGTAGTATGTATTTTCTTACAGTACTAAGACATATATTGCTGATCCCAGCAGAATCCTCTATAGCCATGCTTACAGCGTCCTATTTGCAGGGTGATACATATTATTGACAGCAAAAAATTCAGATTCAGTTACACTTCTGGTGTGGTAATGTATATTTAAAGATATATTCAAGTAATATATCAATTAAACCCCCAGGCCAGGCCTGAATATTTATAAACTCAAACCTGTAACTATTAACAAATCTTATCTGTTTGTGTACAGTGATAGAAGACGTTTATCTTTTCAACAAACCATTCAAATGGCAGCTTCCTTTCTCATGACATTTATCAACAGAAGCTCTCCCATCTGAAACCATTGATTATTAAATTATGTGACATACTCAATTTTGCTTTTTCTTTTCTTAAAAAAAAAAAAAAGATTTATTTATTTATTTTAGAGAGAGTGAGAGGGGGAAGGGGCAGAGGGAGAGAATCCTCAAGCAGACTCCCACTGTGTAGGGAGCCCAAGATGGTGCTCAATCCTACCACCCATGAAATCAGGACCTGAGATGAAACCAAGAATTGGAGGAAGCTACTGAGACACCCAAGCACCCCTAGATTTTATGTTTTCATGACCAGTCATGTTGTATCCTCATGTTTCAGTGGTTGTAAGGTCTTCAGTGGTCATGAATTTTGGGATTACTGTCATTGCAGTTTGAGAACACTTTAAGCTCACCATCAAAATGAATTTAGCAAATTGCCTGAAAAGTTTCATTTAGAAATAAAAAAGCAAATATTGAAAGCATAATATGCATTAATCAAATTGTCTTATTAAAACCTTAACTGTATGAGTAAATATATGTAGAGGTGGAGGAATAAAGAAGTTTGATTTCCTTTACCATGCATCCTGTCTCTACCTGTCAAGAGGAATGGCTTTTCTTGCTTTGTACTATTTACATTCCAGGTTTTTCTTCTCTTTATACTCTCTTACTCTGAACAGAGGTGAAGGGATTTATACAAATGATTTAAGGGCACTCCTCTGTAATTCCTCTTTTCCCTTAGTTCTTTAATCTATACTTTCTCACCTTCCTGTGCTAATTGAAACCTGGCTCTCCTGTGGAGAAATGTTTGATCCTGTAGTTCTCAAATGGAATCTGGCTTCTTTCCCTAACTCTTCATTTTACTAAACTTGGAGAGGCAAGGTAATTTGCTCTCTCCCACTGCACTGTCCTCTAATCTTTTCTCCATCCCTGTCTCTGTCTGTCGGTATCTCTCTCCCTCATATAAACATGCTCTTTCCACAATGCACTATCACCATCTACTATCCCAGATATCTGCCCAGCCAGGTGATAATTTTAGTCCTTGGATCATTATATCTCCACTATTGGTCCCTCAATGCTTTTTGCCATATGAAGAAAGCTATAGGAGAGTGTCCTGACCCTTCAGTCACTTGACCTGCTCTTATGCAGTTGCCTTGATGTTCACACTTTCTCAAAACTCTGTAACCTTGGTTGTTCTCTGCACCTTGTCATATGAGTACTTACAGTGTGATGATAAATTCCAAACAGTCTGCTCTAGAATGGTACCTTCCACCCTTCTACCTCAGCCCTTCAGGCACCCCAAACTCCACAACACTCGACACTAATGGAGTCTTAGACTGTTTGATCCCATCCTTGTATTTTATGCCCTTTACACAAGGGAAATTCCATAACCATCTAATATTGTCATTCCTTCACATATATCTTGAGCTCACTTGCTTCCTTATTCTCTCTTGGGGAAAAATCATTCCGATTGAATCCAACTTCCTTTTACTCTGTGACTCTTCTCATAGCTAAATATAGCTAAAGAAAATCAAACAGCCATGCTGACATTAAATTCCTGATCACTGACCCCAAGTAGGCTCCTAAGGCAGCATGATAGTTATTCTACCTTCTTTAGTCTTGTAGTTCCCTCTTTTAAATGAATCTCTGCTATCTCTTTAAACATCCAAACCACTGCCCTTATCCTCAGAATCAAAAGACAATTTTGGTTCCCGCTTCACTGAGAAAATTGAAGCAATCATTAGAGAACTGCGCACATCTGCCTACTCTCGGCATCTGTCCTCTGCAGTCGCTCTAAGGGAACCCTGAGCTCTGAGCTCTCCCCATGCTCCTCATGCCCCCTGCATGGCTGCACAGCCTCTCCTCTCTCCATGAGCAGTTGTCATTCACCTTTCCCTCTCCACCCAGGGTTTCTTAGGACCACTATGTTCTTTGCTGTCCTTGAGAGCAAACCTCCTTGAAAGAGATTGCTATATTCACTGTCCCTAGTTAGTCTTGCCCATTTTCTCTTGGGTCTAACCCAACTGCAATTTGTCCCAACATCACAAAAGAGGTTTGTTTTGCCAGATCAATAATCAATTCAGTCCTCATGGCATTTGAGTTGTCAGAAGGATTTGATGTGGCTGCTCACCTTCTTTTCACTTGTCTCTCATTACATCAAAATTGCATGAGCTTTTTTCCCTACATCTTTGTTGTTTTCTCCTCTTCTCAGACACTTTCAGAACCCGATTTTGGGTCTCTTCCCTCTTCTGTCCACATCCATCCACCTTCAAGCCATTAAATAACAGTCTAAACTTGAAACCAAGATTTCAAGATTTGACCGCTCCTTTGAACTCCACAGTGGTTTTACAATTTGTCTCTCGAAATGCCCACTTTATGTCTAAAATTATCATAGTCTTAAAATGTCTAAAACTGAGCTCCTGATTTTTCCCACCAAAGCTGATTATTTTTCAAAAGCTTTCCCATCTCACCATGTTCATCACCATCTTCTCTGTTCATAAAGGTCAAAAAGCTATATCATCCTTAACTTCATTTTTTCTTTCACACCATATGATGAAATTCGATTTTCAAAATACATCTAGAATCCAAAACCTCCTAAAACCTCTGTTGTCCATCTTTCACAGCTTCTTTCCTCTCTCCCAGGATCACTGCAGTAGCATCCTTCCTGCCTCCGTGCCTTTTATAACCCTTCCCTTTCTGTCAAGTGGTACTGTTCAGACACATTCAGATTCTGCCTTTCCTCTCCTCAGACCCTTCAGTGACGTACCATCTCACTCAGAGCCAGAGTCCTCCCAGTTGTCCCCAGGGTCATCTTCCATTTGATCTCTCAGGCTGTCAAGGCCTCACAAACCCCCAAGGCAAATCCTGCATTCCAGCCTCTGTCTTCCTTGGTTTCTCTGTCCTAATGCTATTCCCCCAGATATCCATATGGGGAATTCTCTCAGTTCACTTAAGCCTATACTCATATAACCCCTGTGAGACTTGATGGCAGTCTCGTCCAAAATCTGAGCCCCTTTCTACTTCTTCCCATTTTCCCTTCCCTCGATTGTTGTTTTTTTGTTTGTTTGTTTTTAAACTTGGTTTCCTTTAGGACCTCTTACTTCTTGACATAACATGTTTTTTGTTTTGTTTTTTTAATTTGACAGAGATCACAAGTAGGCAGAGCAGCAGGCAGAGAGAGTGGGGGAAGCAGGCTCCCTGCTGAGCAGAGATCCCAATGCGGGTGCTCGATCCCAGGACCCTGGGACTATGACCTGAGCTGAAAGCAGAGGCTTAACCCACTGAGCCGCCCAGGCTCCCCACATGTATTTTTTTTTAATCTTTTAATTTTCAGTCTTCCAAAAGGGAATCTAAGTTGCATTACTGCAGTGTGTATTTAGTTCACTGCTGTAGCTCCAATACTTGTAACAGACTTGGCTGAATTACTCTATTGGGTGAGTGTGTTGGGGAAAATATTCAAGTTACCAGTCATATGAAAACATTACCTTTATGTGTAGAAATCTTGGATGGCGTTATATATCCTAGCCAAAACACAAAACAGAACAAAACAGATCTTGAGTTTTAGTTTTTAATTGTAAACCAAGAGGGCCTAGAATTATTTTAATTGTCACAGAAAAGTCAGCCTAAGATGAACAGTGTATTTCAGATAACACTGACTTGTTGCCAGAAAATGGCCATCCTATTTCCTATTAACATATTCAGGGTCTGCTGCCAGGTCTACCTGCTTTCTTGTGCTGACAAGAGTGTCTCTTTTTTCTCTCCTGATTGCTACTCTCCAAAATACCCTGGCACAGTCCCAAGCTGCTTAATTTCAATGTCTTGAAAGGAGCCTTTGTAGCCAACCCTTTGCAGTGACAAATCAGGGTAATTGCCATAGTCCCCCATTTGAGGGGCTTTGTGCTGCTACAGTAATTGCTGGCTCAGCAGTGGTTTTCAGGGAAGCAGCTGGCAAGAGGGAAAGGAGATGGTTTTTTACAGCTGATACAAAAATAACAATAGGTTCATTTGTAAACTCATGATCAACCATGTGCCCTTCTACCAAAAGTGAAGATTACTTCTTTCTGCTTATACCAGAGCACTCCGGGTACATTTAGTTTATTTCGTAACTTCTTTTTTGTTTAAAGCTCTCTTTGAGATTCAGTTTATTAAGATTTCTCTTGGATAAACATTAACACAGCAAAAGTCTTGTAAGAGCCCCCACAGAAATAAAGCCACCTGGTGAAATATTTAGCCAACAATAAATAATTGACATTACAAGGGGGTTGGACCCAGGGATGATTTCCTAAAAGGGACAGGAGTAGCTTTGATTGCTACCCTGGGGACCTGGAAGCAAGTTGTCTACTGGTAGGAGAGGGAGGGTGAACTTAATGCCAAATACTTCAAAGGCTGTGATGAGACAGTCTAGTTTGTCACTTGAGCTGAAAGGCTTGAATTCCTAGAAGTGGTGCTCACTGAATGTGAAGCATATAAACGGTGCATTCATATGCATAGGTGGGTGAGCCAGTCCACAGTGGTGCAACCCTAGGGCTCCACAGAAAGTTTTTTTTCCTAGAAGTAACAGGAGTGGATACTTTGAGGTGCACAGTGGTTGCCGTAGTGCATGGTGTGGGTGTGGGTTTTTTTGTTTTTGTTTTTTTAAATCTCCTGGAAACATAATTAAAAGCAGACATAATGGATTTAGTAGGTGCTGTTGATATTGTTATCTGAGAGCAAAGGGGGCTGGGTGGAATATAAAGATGATTCTATTTAGGAGATATACATCTCCTCTCCCTTAATTCAGGAACATGAGATTAATTCTAAAGTTCTACAGAAATGCTCTGAGATGGGGGTACCACCAAACCGGGATTCCTAGGTAAATATTTTTAAATTATTATTTTCTTGTCTTCTGTAGACATTTTTTATTGCTGTGGTTCTGAAAACATCTGTTACTCACAGATGCTTTTAGTTGTAACATGTAAACTTCCACTAATAAGCTGTGTGCACGTGTATGAACACGTGCACAGGCACACACACATCAAGGTTAGAAAAACAGTCTTTTTGGTGTAGAAACACAACTGATTATTATGTTGATTTTGCATCAGTGACTGTTAAATTCACTGAATTCTGTGCTCCTCTATACAGCTGTATATAAACTTCTAGCAAATCCATATACTGAATTGCATTTATTCTATTTTCATTTGCAGATACCAATTTTATTATTTTGTAATTTCCAGTTACCTCCCATAATTGTTGAACTAGTCATTTAATTTCAAATACATTGAGCGTAGCAATTTTAAGTTCTGGGTCTGATAACATCAAAATCTGAATCTCTTTTTTTTTTTTTTTTTTTAAGATTTTTATTTATTTATTTGACAGAGAGAGAGGCAGGCAGAGAGAGAGAGGAGGAAGCAGGCTCCCCGCCGAGTGGAGAGCCCGATGTGGGGCTCCATCCCAGGACCCTGGGATCATGACCTGAGCTGAAGGCAGAGGCTTTAACCCACTGAGCCACCCGGAGCCCCAAAATCTGAATCTCTTATGTGCATTTCCCCTATTGCTTATCTTACCTCCTGGTTTTCTAAAAGGTATTTATTTTTGTCTCCTTTTACAGCTCCTAAATATTGGTTTAAAAGCAGACAATGTATGTAAACATTATAGACATTTGAGGTTCTACCTAAGGTTATCTTCCTCTAGAGAGGATTTACTTTTATTTCTGGCAAAATAAAATTAAAAAGATGTAGTTTATCTTATCTCAGTCAGGACTGAGTGTTTATGAACTAGGCTCTAGTCTTTATGGTCATTTATTTTTACTCTTATGTTGTATTCTGCTGACTTCTTTTCTTGAAAGGCTGAAATCCAAGATCTGCGGCTTTAACCTTTGACTCTGGGGAAACTTAGTATGTTGGCCCTTCAGCAGTTGGTTTACAATGGACAAAGGCCGGGGGAAATGGCAACTGAAGGTGACTCACATCCCTGAGTTTTCCTTTTCACTAAAAGGTGGGCTGCTTAGGTCTTTGTGCTGTGGTAACATGGCAATACCTTCTAAAATGCTTTCATCCTCCTTTTAAAAATTTTTCTTATTTTATTCCAGTGGTTCCAGGAAGTAGAATTGATCTTAAACAAGCTTGTTTACCATTGTTCTATTTGGAAATACCTGTTAATCAAGAACCCATTTTTTTTCTCTCTCTCTTTCAAGTACTAGAATACTTCCATCATGGTTTCTTCTGTTATAAGTAATAAGCCCTGTTCTCAATAATACAGACTTACCGGCTGTTGAGTCTACTCCCTGACTTAGAGATAAATATGTCCAGAGTTGAGATGGCTTTCACATCATATAAAGAGTTTGTTAAGACATAGAATGCTGGGCCCCAACCCTAAGATTTCTGATTCAGGAGATCTGGGATAAGATATGAGAATTTGCATTTCTAACAAGTTCCCAGATGATACTGGTGATGATGGAATAAGGACCACTCTAACACAGGGAGATCAGATGAGCATATAATCCATTTTCACTTTGGTTGAGAAGTTGGAGGCAAATTTGGGAACCTATGTTAATAAATATAAAAGATTTAGTGTGCTATAATTATTTTGCTACAAAAATATACCATCTGCCTCTTTATTATTCATAGTGAGTATGTTGTTACCTACTATATTATATCTTCTTAAATACCTTCCTTTCCCATTTACCCCCCTAAAAAGTTGGGGATACATTTTTTTTTTAATTTGACAGACAGAGATCATAAGTAAGCAGAGAGGCAGGCAGAGAGGCAGGCAGAGAGAGAGGAGGAAGCAGGCTCCCCATGGAGCAGAGAGCCTGATGTGGGGCTCAATCCCAGGACTCTGGGATCATGACCTGAGCCGAAGGCAGAAGCTTTAACCCACTGAGCCACCGAGGTGCCCCGGGGATACATGTTTTAACATTAAATAGTACAAATGGCAATTTAATTAAACAAAGATGAGTTTATTCAAGAATAGCAGGAAAATTACAATTTGGGACAAGCAAACGATGGCAAATCATAGACAAGTCCCTTTAGACAGAAAGAAGGATAGCTTTTATTAGGAGCCAGGAGGAAATTGGGGAGGGATGTGTTAAACAAGGTCACTTGGAGGAGAGTGAGAGTTTGAGGTTGTGGTTGTTATTGAAACATGGAAATCCTCCTTCTTCTTACTGGTCATATTGATTGAGATGAGTGGTATGTGCATGAGAACTCTCCTTTCAGGGTTTCCTAACTCCATTTTAAATGAGGTTTCTTTTATTAATTTTTTATTTCCTCCTTTTGATTCTGATATATTTTTTTTGAAGGCATCAAAGCATCAAGTAGTCCATTTTGGTTGAAATATTTCTGTCTATATTTGTCCTCAGTGCTGGGAAGAACCTTTCCCAGGAGTCATGTCCCATGTCAGAAAAAGGGACAATAAGTACTGACCAGAAACCATTGAGCCAAATTTGAGTAACAGAAGAGAGAGAAGGACAGGATCTCAGGCATTTCCCCCTCTTAAATTCATATCTTGTTGAGGTTATATGCATTGGAGATCATCTCAAAGCCCTGTGCTAATATTATTTTGTTTTAGTCATCATTTTCACAGCCCTCAGAATTGGTAAGAAAGACAGTTAACTCAAAAAGTGGTTCATGGGTACCGTGACTGTATTTCTCATTATCCCCAAAGCAGTTGGCAGTCTCTCTTGGCCCCACGTCTATCGCCAAACCTTCAGGCACTGACTTGGAAATTCAAGGTTGACTGGTTAAAGGTCACATTCCTTTTGAAGCCAAGTGGCTTGCTTAGAGATTTTATGTAATTAGATAGAGTTTCAACCTCTCCAGAAATGTTAATTCAGGTGCAGCAAGTGGTGTTGGCCACAACATAGAAACCTTATTGTTCAGCTGAAAGATAATCAAAGATAATCTAATTATCAAAAAAACTGGACAGAAAGCCCAAGGATCTTTGTGGCACAACTATTGTCTTAGAAGATTCTGTAATATCTTTAAGAATTAAGGAGAGATTTCTGATCATATTCTCATTTACATTTACTCTTAATCAAGGAAGTGTAGTCACAAAGGAAATGAATCCTAAATCACAAAAGCCTCTTGGTAATTCCTTTCTAACTTAGTGATCTCAATCCAGGGAAGTCAACCAGTGAAGTATCTTGGTTGGTGGAAAGTTAGGGTCACAGATAACTAAGAGACATTGCCTGGCTATGCACCAGCTATCCAGGCATTTATAGTTCCAGGGACTATGGTAACTAAAATAGGAAAGACATTAGTTTGAAGCCAATGACCAAAAAAAGGATTTGTGAACATCTTTTATGCAAAAAGATAGTTTTATTAAAGTGCAGAGACAGGACCCATAAGCAGAAAGAGCTGCACTGGGGTCTGCCACCTCCTGACAGCGCATGGGAGAAGAATGAGGCACAAGCAAGTCAGCCGTAAGAGAATGGGAATAGGGCCCAACCGTAGAAAAGACTGTCATGCCGAATAACTCCTTCATCTCATATTTGTTAGAAAGTGAGTAACAACCAACAAAAAAGCTGGAGTAGATTACACATTGACCACGAGTCTTGCAGATACATAAGAAGAAGGCAAAACATGTCTGGTCATGTGGTACATGACCTACAGTGAGCAAGCTTAAACGAAAGGGTTGTCTGACTAACTGCTGGTGCTCTCTGGGGAAGGAGAAATAACGGAAAAATGAAGCAGGCAGCGTTCCGCCCTGAGAGAGCCAAGCATCCCCAGCTGCTCGGCTTCAAGGACATGTATCGTCCTCTCCCCCAGAGGCCTATTGTCAGTACATATTTATCTAATCTAAGCATGCTTGGTAACTAGTATAATTTCTCGTAAGTTGTATTTTAAGCAGTACATTGTTCTGAGGAATGGTTACAGGGGTCATGTGCAGAGATAGTTTAAGTCTCTAAGAAATTTGGGAAGCAAGGTTTCCAGGACCTCCAGGGGGCTAGCTAGTGGGAAAAAGTAATTTATTACCATCTAGTAAAACCTTAGTCATGAGACTTTGCAGAGGTAGGCATGTGAGCCATATGCTTGGGGGATGATTGCCAACACATATTTGGGGGGTTTAGAGATAAAGGAAATTTCTAAAAGATTTTTTATATGTTAAATAATGCTCTTTTTAAGACCACTTTTCTGGAACCATGTAAGGAAATTATCAGGTCACTTTTCTCCAAGGGGCTTTATTTGCTCTGAAAAGTTAATTTTAGTTCTTTAAAATTGTCTGGTTCATATCTGAATATAGACACATCTCTCTCAAATATGATATTCCAAAGCTTTGGTAATGCAACCAATGTTTCAATTGTGTTCTCTTACAAGGATAATATATTCTTTTTGAACTTTTATAAATAACTGTATTTAATAAATAAGAATACTCACTATAAGCTTCTGATTCTGGAGGAAACAGGTGGGGAGAAAGAAGTGTCTTACCTTTGTTCATAAAGATATGTCTCACAAAATTATAGTGTAAGAGAAAATAAGAAAAAAAAAGTTTCCTAAAATCTGGGAAAAAATCATTAGAGAACCAAAAATGTTTTAACATGAGGTCATAAAAATTATAATCATCTTCCTCAGTTAATTCAGCCTGACATTACTGATTCTTTTTCTGCTTAAATCCAGTTTTTCACTAGATGTGGAAATTTTTACCTAGTTAAGTTTTATGATGTTAAAATTACCTGAAAATACTATTTGTCAGAAGCCATTTCCTTGAATCTTCTTAACGATGAAATACTTTCACAGGAGCACTTTTTGTGAAAGCATCAGAATAAAACAATAACTGTCTATAAATGACAAAAGACTTGAGAGTGGTATGGTTAAAGATCTAATGAGAATTCACTGCAATGCAACTGACAAGGAAATTTGGTTATCTTTGTGAAATACATTTTAAGATAGTAACTACAATGACAAGTGTTCATATTACATTAGGACATAGCAAACTTCAGGAATTTCTTTTAAGTACTGGGACACTTGTATTAATAACATATATCCACACAAATGTAGTCAAAAAAGGCTTAGAATCACCTATTTCACAATGCTTGCCATGTTAAGTTAATATGCCAAATAAGCCTAATTAGTTTTGCATCTCCCTTTTTATAAGGCAAGAGAACAAATCCTTTGAGATGGCCCAGGGACCCTTTGGGTGGTGGTGGTTTGGAGGGGGGTGGTTACTTCAAGGTGGGAAAGACTTTAAAATTTGATTTGGGTGAAGTTTGTCAAAAATAGCAAAAGGTTTGCACACTTGGTCCAATAGGAGTAGGTCACTGTGAAACAATACTTAGTTATCTATTTAGCCAAAGTGACAATTAAACACTTCACAAGCAAATAAGGAAAGTTAAATAGTTGTAAAAAGCCTTAGTTTTTTTAGTATTGAAAAGACTCAGTTGTTTTTTTTTTTTTTCTGCATGTAGTCAAAGAACTAATAATCAAAGACCTGACCTTGTTTTTCTAGGGAGATTGCATTAAAGATTAAGAAAAACCTTTTTTAAAAATATTTTATTGAGAACAGACCAATAATTAAGAAAATTTTATTCTTTTAAGAATAAATGGAGAAAAACCAAATTCTAATTTGGTTAGCCAATGTGCTTTTATTATTTTTTTTTTAAATTTTAATTCCAGTATAGTTAACATACAATGTTATATGAGTCTCAGGTGTACAATATACTGATTCAACAATACTATAGATCATCTTCAGTGGTCACCATGATAAATCTCTTTACCTATTTCACCCATCCCCCCACCTCCCCTCTGATATGCTTAATTTTAAACAAAGTACTCTCAGTTAAAGTTATTTTTTAATAAGATTTCTTTACATGAAATAAGTATTGCTCCAGAATACGTAGTTCTAAAAGATATATATATATATAAAATATTCCATACAAGAAAAGTAGAATACACATTTTCTCCAAGTACACATAGAAGAATCCCCTGGTTAAATCACATAAAAAGAGATATATCAAATGTTACAAATTTAAGAAGACTGAAATCATACAAGCACATTTTCCAACTACGGTGGTGCAAAACTAAAGATCAACAATAAAACAAAGCTGGAAAATATACAATGTAAATGTTAAATATTTAATATGTAAATATTAAACAACACGTCCTGCACAAGCAATGGACCAAATAAGAAATCAAATGGTAAATCAAAATATGTCTTGAAACAAAAGAAAAACACAATATTCCAAAACCTATGGGATGCAGCAGAAGCAGACATCAGTGAAGTTTATGTTATAAATGCTTGTATTAAGAAAAATATTTCAAATAAAGAACTTAGCATTACACCCCAAGGAACTAGAAAAATAAAAAGCTTAGCTGAAACTTAGTAGAGGAACAAAATAACAAAGAAAAATCAGAAATAAATGAAAGAGGCCGTAATAAATAATAATATAACAGTAATGACCAGTTTTTCAAAACAAAACAAAAACAAAACTGGCAATGTTTCAACTACATTAACTAAAGAAAAAAAAAAAAAGAGAGAGAGAGAGAGAGAAAGAGGACTCAACCAAACTGAAAAGTGGAAGAGAAAATAATATGACAGATAATGGAAGAAATACATAGTATGATAACAGATTACTATAGAGAACTATATATTAACCAATGAGATAAGATAACTTTGGGGAAAAAAGCAAATAATTCCTAAAAATGCACAAGTTAATGTTTCTCCACCTCCTCACTTTCAATCTCAAGGGATCTTTTAGGTCGAAAATGAGTTTCTTGTAAGCAGCATATAGATGGTCTTGTTTTCTTAATCCATTCTGACACCCTATGTCTTTTGATTGGAGCATTTAGTCCATTTACATTCAAAGTAATTATTGATAGATATGTATTTATTGCCATTTTATTACTGGTTTCATCATTGTTTCTCCAGTTTTCTTTGTTCTTTTCATGTCTTCTTTGTCACTTTTGGTCTTTTTTTTTCCACTCAAAGATACCCCTTTACTATTTCTTATGGGGCTGGTTTAATGGTCATAAGTTCCTTTAGTCTTTATCTGGAAAACTCTTTATCTCTCCTATTCAGAATGATAGCTTTGCTGGATAGAGTATTCTTGGTGGCAAATTTTCCCATTCTTCACCTTGAATATATTTTTTCCACTCCTTCCTGGCTTGTCAGGATTGTGTTGAGAAAACTCCATCTAGCCTATGGATTTTCCCTTGTAAGTTAAGGGCTTCTTTTTTCTTGCAGCTTTTAAGATTTTTTTTCTTGCCATTTATTTTGCCAATTTAATTACAATATGTCTTATGATGTTGGCCTGCTTTTTTTGTTCCCCCCATGAGAGTTCTGTGTGTCTCCTGGATCTCTGTATTTCCATTTCCTTCCCAAGATTAGGGACATTTTCTGCTGTTATTTCTTTAAATAAATTTTTTGTCCCCTTTTCTCTCCCTTTTTCTGGAACTCCCATAATATGAATTCTATTATATTTGATGGAGTCACTGATTTCCCTCAGTTTACTCCTGTATTGCATAATTGTTCTTTCTCTCTTTTGTACAGCTTCATTATTTTCCATTACTGTGTCTACTTTGTCACTAATTCATTCTTCTGCTTTTTCCAGCCTGTTGTTTGTTGCATCAAGCCTGATTTCTATCTCATTTATTGCATTCTTCATCTCTGATTGATTTTTTTTAACTCATTTATCTCTATAGTGGGGTTTCCCTGATGTCCTCTATTCTTTTCTCAAACCCAGTGAGTATCCTTATGATTGTTGCTTTCAATTCTCCATCAGGCATGTTACTTATATTTATTCCAGTTAGATCTCTGACTATGGCCTTATCTTGTTTCATTTGGGATAAATTCCTCCATCTTGTCATTTTATCTAAGTCTCTGCCTTCTTCTCTGTGTTAGAAAAGCCAGTTATGTCCTGAAAGCAATGGCCTTATGAAAAAGAGTTCATATAGTACTCAGGATCTATTGCTTCAGTGAGTGTCTCCAGTGTGTGGTGCCTTCGCTCCGTTGTTGTGTTTTGGCTACTCTATCCTTCAGGCCAGTTGTCTGCAGAGGCAGACAACTTGTCTGCTGTGCACAGTATTTGGTTCCTGGACTAAATGTGGTGAGTTTTAACTAGGCATGCTCTGGTCTGCTTGTGAAATGAGACCCGACAACCTAACCATGAGAATTAATGCCCTGCAGAAGTCTCTGGTTGAGAGATGTGATGGGGGCAGAGGCTTGTGCTGGTCTTCTGTAGGAGGGGTCCACCATGCTGGGACAGAGGCAAGCTTGACTTAGAAGAGCAGTCCAGCCAGAGCATAGGGGGTGGGGTTTGTGTAGGCAAGTTGGGCAGACTTGTTGTAACTGTGCTGCCTCCTGCTGGTGGCTCTGTGTTTATGCTGAGTGTCAGCGTAGGGAAATGCCACTGGCCAACTCCCCTTTTTCCAGAGAGGTATATATGAGAATGCTTCCTCCTCGGGACTGTCTCCAAGAAAAGTGAATAATCACCCCACTGTGTGACCTTCAGATCACTGTTTCCATGCTGTCTGTTTCCTGGGTTGTTTGTCAGTCTTCTCTCCAGGAGTAGGGAATGCCCTCAGGCATCAGCCAAACCCACTGACCTTTAAAATTATAGACTTTAAACCACACTGGATGCAAGAACTCATGAAATTCAGTCCCTTTTGTTTTCTAAGCCAATGGTTTTGGGAAACATTCTCCTTGTGCATTCCCCTGTGTGTTCCTCTCTCTCTTTTGCCCCTTCCTGAAATTGTGCTCCCTTCCCTTTGTAGCATCTGCAATCTGTTTCTCCCCTAAACCTCATCTTTGCACCTCCTACCTTCTTTGATGTGGCCTCTTCTTTCTCTTTAGTTGTGGAATTTATTCTGTCAGCCTTCAAGCTGATTTCTGGGGTATTTAAGAGGATTTAATTGTTATCTAGTTGTGTTCATGGGATAAGACAAGCCTAGGGTCCTCTTTCTCTGTCACCATCTTGGGGTTAATTGGCACCAGTTTACTTTTGATATTAAAACTCATTTTAAAATAAGTTCATTTTAATTTTAGCCAGTTGGACCACACATTAAAATTCTTCAAAGATTCCTTTTCCACAAACACTCTACAACTTTCTTTTTTTACATTCATATTTTATCCTCCTTTCCCCCTCTTTAAATAACCAACCTCAATTTAGCACAAAATTACTTTCTTTTCCTTCAACAAGAAAGTATTTCCATCCCTCATACTTTCTTTTACCAAAAGCACACATCCTACTTTTCTTGCTGTAAAGATGCTTCCCTTGTTATTTATAGTAGCTTTAATCACATAAATTAATCAGAATTCTTAACCCTTAGGAAACTTCACTAAGAAATAAACAGTTGTGAACTATTTTCTACATTAGCATTCTGTGAAAGTATAAATGCTTTCTATGATTTCTGGAAACATATGCTTTTTTTAATAGAAAATTTCTCAGCATAGCATAAAATATGTTTACTGATAGACTCAAATATCCTTAGTTCCTCTGTAAAAGGAAACCAAAAGTGGATAAGCCTGTGCTTGGTAATTTATGTTTCCCTATTTTATCCTATTTGAAATTATCTGAATAGTCAATGAATTTAACTTATTACTTAACTTAGCAAAACTTTAAGATTTCAGGTTACCCCAAAGAGTAACTACTTAAAAAGTTCACCTAAAAATATTTTATCCTACTTATATCTATTTAATTTACTTTCATTAGCAATTATGTTTAGATTACCCACAAAAATTTCATGAGAAATTAGACAAAGTTAGCCTTTATTCCAAGGTATTTTTATTATTGACAAATATTTTGACAGAAATAACAGAATCCAACAGTACATTAAAAGGATTACTCACCACGACCAAGTGGTATTTATTCCTGGGCTGCAAGGTTGATTCAACATCCACAAATCAAGGTGATACAATACAATAATAAAAGAAAGAACAAGAACCATATGAAACTCTCAATAGATGTTGAAAAAGCATTTGACGAAGTACAGCAAACTTTCTTGATCAAAACTCTTCAAAATGTAGGGATACAGGATACATACCTCAATATCATCAAAGCCATCTATGAAAAACCCACAGCGAATATGATTCTCAATGGGAAAAAAACTAAGAGCTTTCCCCCTAAGGTCGGGAAGATGACAGGGATGTCCACTATCACCACTGCTATTCAATATACTATTAGAAGTCCTAGCCTTGGCAATCAGACAACAAAAAGAAATAAAAGGCATCTGAATCGGCAAAGAAGTCAAACTCTCACTCTTTGTAGATGATATGATACTATATGTGGAAAACCCAAAGACTCCACTCCAAATCTTCTAGAACTCATACAGGAATTCAGTAAAGTGTCAGGATATAAAATCAATGCACAGAAATCAGATGCATTCCTATACACCAACAGCAAGACAGAAGAAAGAGAAATTTAGGGGTCGATCCCATTTACATTTGCTCCCAAAACCATAAGATACTTGGAATAAACCTAACCAAAGAGGCAAAGAATCTGTACTCAGAGAACTATAAAGTACTTATGAAAGAAATTGAAGAAGACACAAAGAAATGGAAAAATGTTCCATGCTCGTGGATTGGAAGAACAAATATTGTGAAAATGTCTGTGCTACCTAAAGCAATCTACACATTATTTGCAATCCCTATTTTGATATGGTACCAAAATACCATTCATTTTTTTTTCAAAGAAATGGAACAACCAATCCTAAAATTTATATGGAACCAGAAAAGATCCCAAATAGCCAGAGGAATGTTGAAAAAGAAAGCCAAAGTTGGTGGCATTGCAATTCCAGACTTCAAGCTCTAGTACAAAGCTGTAATCATCAAGACAGTATGGTACTGGCACAAAAACAGACACATAGATCAATGGAACAGAATAGAGAGCCCAGAAATCGACCCTCAACTCTATGGTCAACTAATTTTTGCCAAAGCAGGAAAGAACGTTCAATGGAAAAAAGAGTCTCTTCAACAAATGGTGTTGGGAAAATTGAACAGCCACATGCCAAAGAATGAAACTGGACCATTTCCTTACACCATACACAAAAATAGACTCAAAAGGGATTGAAGGACCTCAGTGTGAGACAGAATCCATTAAAATCCTTGAGGAGAACACAGGGAGCCATCTCTTTGACTTCAGCTGCAGCAACTTCTTTCTAGAAACATTGCCAAAGGCAAGGGAAACAAGGGCAAAAATGAACTATTGGGACTTCATCAAGATCAAAAGCTTTTGCACAGCAAAGGAAACAGTCAACAAAACCAAAAGACAGCTGACAGAATAGGAGAAGATATTCGCAAATGACATATCAGATAAAGGGCTAGTATCCAAAATCTATAAAGAATTTATCAAACTCAACACACAAAGAACAAAGAGTCTGATTAAGAAATGGGCAGAAGATATGAACAGACATTTCTGCAAAGAAGACATCCAGATGGCTAACAGACATATGAAAAAGTGCTCCAGGTTACTTGGCATCAGGGAAATACGAATCAAAACCACAGTAAGATACCACTTCACACCAGTCAGAATGACTAAAAGTAATAAGTCAGGAAATGACAAATGTTGGCGAGGATGTGAAAAAAGGGGAACCCTCCTACATGGTTGGTGGGAATGCAATATGGTGCAGCCACTCTGAAAAACAGCATGGAGGTTCCTCAACATGTTGAAAATAGAGCTACCATATGACCCAGCAATCTCATTACTGAATATTTACCCTAAAGATACAAATGTAGGGATCCGAAGGGGCATGTGCACCTGAATGTTTACAACAGCAATGTCCACAATAGCCAAACTATGGAAAGAACCTAGATGTCCATCAACAGATGAATGGATACAGAAGAATTGGATAAATGGATAAAGAAAAACTGAATGGATTTAAATGGATAAAGAGGGACACCTGGGTGGCTCAGTGGGTTAAAGCCTCTGCCTTCGGCTCAGGTCATGATCCCAGGGTCCTGGGATCGAGCCCCACATCAAGCTTTCTGCTCAGCAGGGAGCCTGTTTCCTCCTCTCTCTCTGCCTACTTGTGATCTCTGTCTGTCAAATAAATAAATAAAATCTTAAAAAAAAATAAATGGATAAAGAAAGAATTTAAATGGATAAAGAAGAAGAATTGAATGGATACAATTTCATTTTATACACACACACACACACACACACACACACAGATACTATATATATAGTATATGGAATATAATAATGAAATACTATGCAGTCACCAAAAGAAATGAAGTCTTGCCATTTGCAATGATGTGAAGGGAAGTAGAGAGTATTATGCTCAGCCAAATAAGTCAGTCAGAGAAAGATAATTATCACATGATTTCTCTGATATAGGAATTTGAGAGGCAGGACAGGGGGGTTGGGGAACATGGAAGGAAAAAATGAAACAAGATGGGATCAGGAGGGAGACAAACCATAAGAGACTCTTTATCTCACAAAATAAACTGAGGGTTGCTGTGAGGCAGGGGTGTAGGGAAAGGGTGGCTGGGTTATGGACATTGGCAAGGGTATGTGCTATGGTGAGTGCTGTGAAATGTGTAAGCCTGATGACTCACAGACCTGTACCCCTGGGGCTAATAATACATTATATGTTAATAAAAATAATTTTTAAAAAATAACAGAACCTTATTTGATTAGTAAACCTAGGTGGAACTGCATGTCTGCAGTGTATTTAATGTTGGTACTCTGAAGACATGCTTATGTTAACTAAAACAAATTTAAATTAGCTTCTATTTGCCAAAGATTGTCTCAAATCATGTGAACCTGAAAAACATTTGGGTTAGTTTCTATTAAGTTTGAGACTTTTATGAATACTTAATTCATATAAGTGCTTATTTGTTTAAATCAATTAAATAGAGATATTTTACAAATTAATTTTAATAATATGAACCAGAGGTAAAAAATAACACACATCTGCACTGACACATTAAACATGCACACAGATATGAACAGAGACCTTACAGCTTCCATTTTACTAGTTATAATAGAAGTTGTTTCTAGGTTGTTTTTCTGGTAAATGAAGCTGCCTGTTTCAATGGCTAAAACTAAGTGGGTTTTTTTTTAGGTTTTTATTTAAATTCTAGTTAGTTAACATATATAGTGAAATTGGTTTCTGGTATAAGTTTAAGGATTCATCACTTACATATAACACCCAATGATCATTACAAGAGTCCTCCTTAATACCCATCACCCAGTTAGCACATCTCCCACTCATTCCCCTCAATCAACCCTCAGTGTATTCTCTATCTTTAAAAGTTTCTTATGGTGTGCTTCCCTCTCTTTTTTCCCCTCCCCCTGTGTTCATCTGTTTTGTTTCTTAAATTCTTCATATGAGTGAAATCATACGGTATTTGTCTTTCCTTGTCTGACATATTTCACTCAGCACAATACACTCTAGTTCCATCCACCACAAATGGTAAGATTTAATTCTTTTTGGTGACTGAGTAATATCTCCCTCTGTGTGTGTGTGTGTGTGTGTGTGTGTGTGTGTGTACATATCACATCTTCCTTATCCACTTATCAAGTGATGGATGTTTGGGCTATTTCCTTAATTTGGCTATTGCTGACAATGCTGCTATAAACATCTAAAACTAAGTTTAAGTGATCTTTTTTTCTTTTGTTTCTTTACTGGTAAGAATGACCTTTCTGAAGTTTGTACTTTAACATGTATATCTCAGGCACAGAGAAGAATGCAAGTTATAAATCTTTTAAGGTAAACAGGGAAAGTTTGGAGATTGAGATGAAGGAACTGGTGAACTTTGAGCTGCTTCTAGAGTTATATTTCTAGTTTTTGAAACATTTTAAAGATAAGGACCATTGATTTCAATTCCTCAAAGAACTAGGTTGCAACTTAATTAGCAATATAAATTAATCCACCCACCCAACTATATCATCTTCAAGCTGTTTAAGGGAGAAGGCCTAAAAAGAATTTCTATCAGGCTCTGAATATGAGCTATGGTCACAGATTTATTCAGATTGGTGGTCTCCCATCTTATATTCCTTTCATCTAATTGCTAATCTCAGGAGGTAATCCTTTTACAAAAAAATTGAGGATCATCTCTAGCTTGTTTCTTTCTTTTTTTTTTTAAGATATGATTTATTAATTTGAAAGAGAAAAAGAGAGAGAGAGTGTGTGTGTGTGCATGGGGGGAGGGGCAGAGGGAGAGGAAAAGACAATCTTTTTTTTTTTTTTTAAGATTTTATTTATTTATTTGAGAGAGAGAGAGAGAGAGATCACAAGCAGGCAGAGAAGCAGGCAGAGAGAGAGGGGAAAACAAGTTCCCCACCAAGCAGAGAGCCCGACGTGGGGCTTGATCCCAGGACCCTGAGATCATGATCTGGGCCAAAGACAGAGACTTAACCCACTGAGTCACCCAGGTGCCCCATGGAAGAAAACTCTCATGCATTGCTGGTGAGAATGAAAAATGGTATAACCACTTTGGAAGATAGTTTTGTGGTTTCTTACAAAACTAAGTATACTTTTGTCATACGTTTCAACAATCACACTTGTTGGTATATACCTAAATGAGTTTAAAACATGCCCAGACAAAAACTTGCACACTGATATTTTTAGCACTTTTGTTCATAATTGCCGAAACTTGAAAGCAACCACTATGGCTATCTATAAGTAAATGGATAATTAACTAGTATATCCAAAGAATGGGAGTATCACTCAGCACTAAAAAGAAACAATCTATGAAGCCATGAAAGGACATGGAGAAACCATAAATGTATATTAAAAAATGAAGAAAATCAGTCTAAAAATGCTAGATAGTCTATGATCCTAAGATATGACATTCTAGAAAAGGTAAAATTATGTAGACAGTTTAAAAAAAAATCAATGGTTTCTGAGGCTTGGGGAGGGAGGGATGAATCAGCAGAGCACAGAGGATTTTAAAGGCAGTGAAATGATTCTGTATGTTACTATAATGATGGATACATGTAATTATACATTTGTTAAACCTATAGAATATGCAACAGCAAGAGTGAACCATAATGTAAACTATGGACTCTGGGTGATAATGATGTATCAATGTGAGTTCATCAATTGCAACAATGTATCACTCTGCTGGGGGATGTTAATAGTGGGAGAGACACACTGGCAGTGTATGCATGGGGGCAAAAGGTCTATGGGAAATTTCTACCTTCCACTCAATTATGTTAAACTGCTCTAAAAAATTAAAGTTTATTTAAAAGAGGCAAAATAATAACATAAACTAAAATAAATTTTAAAGTAACAAAATGCTGTTATGCAGTGCAGGCTTTAAATATCAGTTGCGTTGTCAGATAATTACACATGTCATTTAAAATAAGCAAGTTTATACAAATCAAAACCACAGTGAGATATCACCTTAACACCTGTTAGAATGGCTATCATAAAAAGATAAGAGATAAAAAGAGTTAGTGGAGATGTGGAGAAAAGGCAAAAATTGTCCACTTTTAGTGGGAATGTTAACTTGTGCTGCCAACTGTGGAAAACAGTATGGAGCTTCCTGAAAAAAAATAAAAATAGGTCTACCATGTGATCTAGCAATCCCACTCTTGACTATATACCCAAAGGAAAGGGAAACTGGACCTCAAAGAGATATTTTCTCTTCCATTTTCATTGTAGCATTATTCACTATAGCCAAGATATGGAAACAGATACACATCAACAAATGAATGGATAAAGGAATTATCTGTTAATTGAAATAAGCCAGACAGGGAAAAGAGAAGTGAGATATATTTTATATTAATCCTTGAGAAAGGAGGAAATCCTGTTATTTGTGACAACATGGATGTATCTTGAGGAGGGCATCATGTCAATTGAAATAAGCCAAACAGAGAAAGACAAATATTTCATACTGTTACCCATATGTGGAATAGAAAAAAAAAAAAAATTAAACTCAGAAGTAGAGAGTAGAAAAGTGGTTGCCAGGGGCTGGAGAAAATGAGGAGAGGTTGGGTATAAACGTGTAAACTTTCACCTATAAGGTGAATAAAGTCTGAGGATATGGTATATAATAACATAACTGAAATTTGCTAAGAGTAGAACTTACATGTTTTTCTCTATATAAATAAAATACATACATATGTATGTATGGTTGATGGATGTGTTAGCTAGATGTAATCCTTTCATAATATATGTGTTCACCAAATCATCAAAATGTACAACTTTAAATATCTTATAATTTCATTTGTCCATTTATACGTCCATAAAGCTGAAAAATAGGCAAGCTTCTGAAATACTTATCTTAAAATTATACATTTTGGAAGTCCTCTTGTAATTTCATATGCAAGAGAAACCATTTCCTTTTAATTATCCTTATTTATAAAATATCCCACTTGAAATACTCTTATGTCTATATGGCCCATTTAGGTTTTTAATATTTTTTAAGATTAAATGATAGTTTTTTTTAAAAGAATTATCATTTGCTGTGACATGCATGGGAAGAATTTACTAAAAATGGCTTGATCTCCTCAACCATATAATTATTTCACGAGTCCTGATAATGATGAAAACCAAAGTGGGTCTTTTGACACCTCTGCACAATTGAAAAGAACCTCTTTTCCTTGTTTTAGGCCAAGATAAGGGCAATCCTTG
This sequence comes from Martes martes, assembly GCF_963455335.1. Classification (NCBI taxonomy): domain Eukaryota; kingdom Metazoa; phylum Chordata; class Mammalia; order Carnivora; family Mustelidae; genus Martes; species Martes martes. The sequence continues at coordinate 80,204,314 of NC_137891.1, read as the reverse complement.
GCCTGGAGAACAAACATGAAGAAATATCCCAAACAGATCTGATAATCCCATTTTTATTAGTTATATCATCAATGCATCCCCAAAGCTACACACTCAGTTCAAAATAATAAAATTGTATTCAATGATATTACTTGAAAAGTATAGTATTTTGTTCTTAATATTCCAGCTTCCAGGAAATTATAGAGGCAGGAAGAGGCAATGAACTGAAATTTCACAATGTTAAAGAAACTTGAATATTTCCTTCTCATAATTATGTATACCACTCAATTCTTTTTTCTCTTGCCAATACAAAGGAGTCATAAACATAAACTATAAGTTTTATCAAATTGAGTTAAAATGAAAGATTCTGACCTAATTGTGAAGTGGTACATGACTAAATCGTTTGTAATAACTAAAATTTCATCTCTTTACAGTGGCCCAAGAATGACCGCAATTTAACCATATTTGTCGAAATACTTTTATCTCCATAAAATTAACAAAGCTCCATTATATGAGATTGTTATAAAAATATTATTAAAAACACACATTGCATGCTATTATAAACAGAGTCTTACAAAACATAATGTATGTAAAGAAAATTCATAAAACACAGATGTGTCTCTTGATTATTCAAAAGCCACACCCCTACACAGCTATACTATAATCCAGGTCAAGAAAAGTAGTTTGCTAGTAACTCACATTTTTTCCCCATGCTGCATTCTCCCCAATCACAACTGGTTTGCTATCTTCTAAAGTAACATTATTCTGACAGTTGTGGTAGTAATTGTCTTGCTTTATCACAGCACTTTTTTTTCCCAACCAGAAATGCATTTCAAAACACGTTTATTTGAATCGAATTATATATGTTTGTGTGTATTTATTATTCCACATCTACTTCTTTCAATTAACATTATGTTCTGCGAGATTCATTTATGTTTTTCCATGTAACTATAATTTACTAATTTTCCTTGCTGTATACTATTGCTTTATTATGCCATATTTTACTGCTATTTTTAATCTATAAAATATTTTTAGGGTACACATTTTAATATCTTGAACTATCTGATACATAGTTGGAACTAGGAAGAATAATGCTACATGAGTAGTCTTTTTTTTTTAAGATTTTATTCATTATTTGACAGAGAGCGAGCACCAGCAGAGGGAAGGGCAGAGGGAGAAGCAGACTCCACTGAGCAGGGAGCCCAGCATGGGGCTTGATCCTAGGACCCTAGGATCAACACCTGAGCCAAACACAGATGCTTAACTGACTGAGCCACCCAGGCACCCTGCAACATGAATATTCTTATACATGTGCTTCAGTGCATATGTATACACATTTGTATTGAGTTGATATTGGAAGTGAAGAATCAAACTCTTAGCAGTCTTATATGAGCTTTTACATTGCTACATGTCCTCATGAAAATTTGTCACTTCCTGTCTTTTTAATTGTAACCAGTTTGGGTTACAATTGGAAATGCATAATGTTTTAAAATTGCATTTCTTGTGGTTTATGGTTTTAGGGCCTACATTTAAGTTTTTAATTCATTTTGAGTTAATTCATTTCTGTATATAGTGAGATAAGGATCCAATTTCATTTATCTGAATGTGATAATCCAGTTTTCCCAATCCATTTATTCAAGTGAATATCCATTCCTCATTACTCATTCTTGCATCTTTGTCAAAGATCAGTTAACCTTGAATGCACAGATTTATTTCTGGGCTCTCACTTCTGTTTCATTCTATATATCTCCTTTAAGGCCCATATCTTGTGTTTTGGTTGCTATTGCTTTGTAATATTTTTTTTTATTTTTTTAAAGATTTTATTTATTTATTTGACAGACAGCAATCACAAGTAGGCAGAGAGGCAGGCAGAGAGAGAGGAGGAAACAGGCTCCCCGCGGAGCAGAGAGCCCGATGCGGGGCTCCATCCCAGGACCCTGGGATCATGACCTGAGCCGAAGGCAGAGGCCTTAACCCACTGAGCCACCCAGGCACCCCTGTAATATTTTTTTGAAATCAGAAAGTACAATGCTTCTAGCTTTGTTCTTGCTCAGTATTGCTTTGGCTACTCAGGGTCTTTTGTGGTACCATATGAATTTTAAGATAATTTTTCTATTTCTCTAAGGCATACCATTGGGATTTTGATAGGAATGGTATTGCATCCCTAGGTCAATTTGGATATTATGAATATTTTTTTAAAAATAATTCTTCTAACCCAGGAACATGGGAAGTCTATTTATCTATATTTTATTTCTCTCTGCAAGTGAACTGGTTGTTTTGAATTAGCCTCTAGCCTGGACTTGACTAAACTTTGTTCAGGAGGTAGTTCTGGCTCTGGTTGATCCCACGTACCTTGGGTATGCTTTTCTCATGGTAATGGCAGAAGCCCAAGATACTAAGCCCAGCTCTACTTGTGTCATGTGCATTAATACCCCATTAGTCATAACAGATCTTAAAACAACAATAAGAACAAAAGTCTAAGAGCAAGAAAGAACATCCTTTCAACCACAAAATCAAAGTAGGTTACATGAGGTAGGAAATATATCCTCCCAGATACTTCTGTCACATAGAGTTATAGTAAGAGATAAATGACATATGAATATATTGTCAGGAATATGAAACTCATTGAATAAATGCTTATGTAGATATTTGAGCTTCACAACAATCAAATGATTGAAAGAAGAGTGTCTTATCTCAGATGATTTCATTTTGGAAATTGACCCACCAATATTTAAGGTCTAGAGACAAAAGTGCTGTTGTCATTGCCATTTAATATAAGAATAATGTTTGAATAAACTATATTCATATTAGATTTGTGATTAAAACAAGAAGAGTTATCATCTCATCCTGTCAGTTAGAGGGGAGGTGTAGTATGCCACAACAGTGTTAGTGACACAAGGTACTTGTCTTTGACTCATCTCCTTTACCCACTTAAATATTTTATCCTGGGAGCACATACTCACAGTAAAACGCCACTAATTGGGAAACTGATAGGATAAGTCAAGGAATTTTATTACAAAGAAACATTTTTATAGTAGGAATGGTGGAGAGTGGGAAATATAATTTATGCCAAGTTGGATCGCAAAACAAGCAAACACTTGGTAAGTGCTCTTGGAAACAAACTCTTAGGAGTGGTTTACATTCACTTATTGGAAAGTATATCTGTCTAATGTATTTTTTCATCTATTATTTTGATAAGTTTATGAGAGAATTAAAATATTCAAGATATGAAAAGTACATATATGTAATGAGACTTTTATTTACTGTTAATCACGTTCAATTTTCTTGTAGATAGTCTACATGGGCTGGTGTGAAGCACGGGAGCAAGACCCTTTACAAGACCGTGTGTACTCACCAACATTTCTAGCCCTGAGGGGGTCATGTCTTTACAAGTTTCTGGCACCTCCAGTAAGTGTCTTCATCCAGTGTTTTTTTATCCATATTTTCATGACAGAATGACATCAAGTTAATAATAGTAAATACCATATTACCAACATATTTTAAAAATAAAATACAGAAAAAAATGGAAAACAGTCCAAATGTTCTGAAAATATCTTCCTAAAAATATATGTTCTAGCATTAAATATTTACTTTATAACCCTGAAAGGCATTTCTGTCCAGGCATTTATGACCTTCAAGACATGTTTGTCTATGTGATACAGGTCTGTCTAAATTTAAAAAAAAATAGCATTTTGATATCCTATTTTCTAGTCATTGGTCTTTGTATTAAATATGTATGGGTACCTATTGGACCTAAGGTCTTTCTTCTAGAAACATGTACCTTACACAGTAGTAGATTCTCCATAAATATTTATTGAATATAAATATCAAATGCCAGACCACTCACTTACTGGTCTGATATTACATAGGGTCTTGGAAATATCAAGTCTGACCTGTTGCTATTTTGAAGGACTATGTCTACACGAAGTTCAAAGGACACAGAAGGCTGGAAAAAAGCCATTAATATTTATGTATTTTACTATATTCCTACTCTGAAAAATTTCTTATGACTAGACAAATACATGTTTTAAACATAAAAAAGTAAAATGACTTCACTGTGGTGTTTGGTGTCTTCACAATGTTATAAGGCATTCACAACCTGAAATAACTTCCCGATATAAATGATGTCTTTTTTAAAAATTAAAGCCAGCATTGACATCTAGTATTCTACTTTGTATGTAACTGGTGGCAAAATTACTATGTGTGTGGAATATAAAAACAGTATTTATATGTAGATAATATACACATTATTTAAAATATGCAAGTACATTGGGCAAATGGAGATTGTTAAATAGAACATAAAACACTTGCTGACAAAGGAAGAGAAATGGTGATAAACTTAGAAGAGAGGAAACCAAAATACCACACATGGACCTCTATAAAAATAGCTCCACAACTGAGATATATAGTACATATGGGAAAGTTTCCTTGTGTACCATAATATATAAGTAAAATAAAGAGGGAAATCAGGGTTACCTTTCTAAAACAAATGACATAAAAGTTTCTCATCTTTTAAAGGTGACAACATGGGACTGGACCCGAGCAGAGAAAACATTTTCAGTTTATGAGATTATGTGCAAGATTCTCAAGGTATGAACAATAAATAGGTAGTGAAAATTTTCATGGCTTTTCCTTACCAATGGTTCTGTGCTCATAAGTAGTTCATGAAAACAAATGATGCAAGGATATAAAAGATAAAGATAAAAGAAAAAATATATAAAAAATAGAATGCAGAGAAGTATATAAGCACCCTCATATCAGTTTAAGTAATTACTAAGAAGATTCTGTAGTCTCTCTGGGGAGAGGAACAGAAAGCTTAGTTCATTGAGGGAGAAATTCAACTGAAAATAGTATTAATTTAAACTTCAATTATTACCATATTTATTTTGTTTTGTTTGTTTTTCTTTTTTAAGTAAAACAGAAGAAAAAAGTCTTAGAGAAGACTTGAATTAGAAAATGCAGAAAATATAAAGGCATGTGCAAAGAAATATCATTTTTTTTTAAATGTCAGAGTTAGGTACCTCTGAGTACACCAGAGAATATATAATTGTCATAAATCAATTAAAGTTCTGGCAATACACAAAATAATTAGAATGGGAAGTCATTGAGAATTCTGTAAAATTCTAAATGGTTTCTGTAGCCATTTTTAAGAAGCAAACTGGGAATAAGTTATAAAACCTAAATAATAATCTGCATTCAGTTTTTACTCTGAGGTCTATAAGCTTGGAAGATGATAATTAAATCCTTGTTAAGGTTGACCTTGTTTGTGTAGCCAAGAAGAACTAAGTTCCCTGCATTTTATGTTGATTATTTTCTTCTAGTTAAAGATTCAGTAGAAAATGCTGGAATATTTACAACATAAATGAAATGTATCAAAAGTATCTGAAGGCTGAGAAACAAAAAAATATCATTACCTCAGAAATGTTCATAATTTTTCTTCCCTACAAAATAATCCTAGATTAAAGCTAACATTCATAGTAGCACAAGAGCTAAATAAAACAAAGGTCAGTGTTTGCTCATTACTGTGTATGGTTCTGGTTCTATTTTGGGGTAGATGGAGGAAGAACAACTCTGATATACTTGAGTTGATTTTTAGTAAAGAAGGCCCTGGCAATTCCTAAAAGATGTAGAAGTGTCTGAAGAAAAGGAGCACATGCCCAACTCCAGTTTTTTAAATAAATACCAAAACAGCTAATGGAATTCTAATTTAATCTAATTGAGTAAGATTCTAATTAAAATTTTTAGTCAAAAAACTGGTGGAATTCAGAAGAAAGAATTAAAGAGAGAGGGGGAAGAAGGAAGGAAGTGGAGGAGAAAGGAAGGAAGGGAAGGGGAGAGGGAGGAGAGAGGGAAAGAAGGGGAGAAAGAAAAGATAAAGAAAAAAACCCCCCAAACTCACTACCCTAACAAGTCAGTTTTGTCAATTCCTTAGCCCTACACTAATGTAACTTTTTCATAGTAGTAATCCAGGATGCATTTCTATATTCTTATTTAGATTTAAATTATTTCCTAATCATTTTCCAAGTAGCTATATGGTCTTTATAAGCCTCTCTTAAATTAAAAAAAAAAAAAAAGGTGGATTGAGCATTTAAAAATAATTCAGTTTATTGTATTACTTGAAATAAGGACAGTTTTAAAGGAGAGAATAAGAATTATGTGTGGCTCCATGTAACCACTCAATACTTCATTTCTCTTAATTTTTTTTATAATGTTAGGATTATATGGTTTGTAATCTTTTCTTATGTAAAAATGTACAGTTTTTTATGTCAATATACTTAAAAAAAAACAAAAACAAAACCTTGACCTTTTGGTAGATATAATGTATCCCATCATTTGGCCATATTTATTTATCCATTTAGGTGCTTTCTCATTTGTTCTATCAGACATCACAACAATGACTAATTTATATAATAGATATTGGTTGAATATTTGACATATACCAGGTAATCTGCTAAGTGCTTATTATATGGCTGGGGGAACAAAAAGCAGAAAAAGTCCCTTTTTCTTTTTTTTAAAGATTTTATTTATTTATTTGACAGACAGAGATCACAAGTAGGCAGAGAGGCAGGCAGAGAGAGAGAGAAAGAGAAGCAGGCCTCCCGCTGAGCAGAGAGCCCTATGTGGGGCTCGATCCCAGGACCCTGGGATCATGACCTGAGCCAAAAGCAGAGGCTTTAACCCACTGAGCCACCCAGGCGCCCCCTGAAAAAGTCCCTTCTTTCACTGAGCTTACATATCAGTAGGGTGGCAGACATAACATTAAGTGAACATGAAGGCACACACACAAAAAGTCAATAGCAAAGAATTGATGTTTCCCCACAGACTTTTACATAACTTTCTAGTTATTTCTTTTAATCTAAATTCTGAGTTTTGGAAATCCTAGGTAGAAAATATTTCAACATATTCAAGATGTTAGGTTTAGGTATCTAAATTCCTTCCTAGAAAAGTCATACCAATTTATACAGCCATTACAAATATCTACAAGTGCCCGTGCATTTGCTATCTGCTCAAATTAAAATCAAAGAGCACTTCTCATTTATCTTTTCCTATATAATTTCCTATAAGCTCACTAGTTGCTTTGGGAAAAATTTTTACATAAGTTAGTGAGGCCTGGAGATAAATATTTTCAGACGCTCAATAGAATATAACTTTACTCTTACTTGTGATGTGTAAATAAGAAAGCTCTCCTACCATTAATCATACAACACTAATTTTCTATGCTTCATGAATTTACATTTAGCACACAAAATTGTCTGCTGAGGATTCTATTTCCCAAATGGAAATGTGATATAGCACAAGAATAGAGGAGTGAACATAAGACTTAGTGTTAAATGGATACTTTTCCTGCATTCAGATCAGTGCCTGGAGGATGATTGGTTTAGCACATCCAGACTCAAAGAGTTGGATCTGGGAAGCAATTCTGAAGGGGGTCTTCTGTAACCCAGCCATCTACTGCCATGAGGGAACAGTCCTGTGCAGATGTATGGATTGTAGACTTCAGTCTCCAGAAAGGTATCTCTCGGATAAGGCAAATTTAAAGGCAAGTTTAATGATCTGGACAACAGAACATCTGGCCTGGTACCATTAATAGAGAAAACCCTCTCCCTCTCTTCCGATAGGAAGCTATACCAGTACTTAGAAAAATGAAGTAATAATAGTTACCCATTATATATAGCTAACACATAAGTGCCAGGTATTGTTCTCAGTTTCTTGACGTAATAATTTACTTAATCTTTACAACACCACTATGAAGCAATCATTTTTCCCATTTCACATAAATGGAAATGAAGGCAAAGAGAGTTTAAGTAAATAGCTCAAGGTCACAATAGCTAGTAAATGCCAGAAGTAAGGATCTGAATCTTGCAGTCTGTCTTAGAAATCTGTGCTCTTAAATATACTATATTACCTCTTTCTCTTTCAGGATAAGCATTGATAAATTAGAAAGAAATGAAAATGAGAAAGCCAGCCAGGTGATGAGAGGACTAAATTTTCAGAACAAGGCTCTTGACAGAAAATGACAACTCTGTTACTAAATACATTACCTTCTGCAAATATAGTAGGCACTTTGAACTTCAATTTCTTCTGTTCAGTGGAGCTAACAAAGCATGGGATGCTGTAAAGGTTGGCAATTCATTAATCGATATGTGAATGTATTTTTATGAATTAATTCATACTACAAATATTCATGAAGTACTCTCTATGTGCCAAGCACCTAACTAGGTATTAGGGATCCCATACAACTGGAGAGGAGAGCTGAGCTCCCAAAAAGCCTAGATGACCAAGGAATTTAGAAGGGCCATTTTGGAGGAGGCCTTAAATAAACTTGAAAGATAAATGATTATTAAAGTGTTCAGATGATGTCTTTTAGTTAGGGTTGGAGTTTGGTGAGTGGGAAAAGAAGGGGGCATTGTGCGTATAGGAAGTAATGGGTAAACTTTTCCAGGTGTACAAAGAAATATGTGTCATTTAAACAACTAAAAAACATTCCGTATGTCTGTAATTTGTTTGGGTATGGAAGCTAATGCTGCTGCTTGCGTCGGGGGAGGGGAAGCTGTTAAAAGACAATAAAAAGGAATATAAAACTTATCTGAAGAACAAAGGAGCCCCCTAAGGATTTCAAGCCTGAGAAGTGACTGAGTTTGCCATCTTCAAAATAGTCTTCTAACTGTACCATGAGACAGGATAGGAGGGATGGGGTGGAGGGATGCTCCCGAGCTGCCACCAAGATCCTGGGATAGAGATGACCCATAAAACAACACATGAGCAGTGGGCTGGAGAGGTGCAGGGTCAGAAGAGGGGCAGAGGAGAAGACTGCACCGGAGTGGTAATTACCTTCATGACAGCCACAGGCCTGTAAGGCCTGTCCTCTCTTAACTGCTCTGGTTTATCTGACTCTTGGGGCAAAATATTGCCTGAGTTCTCACTCTAAAACCACAGTGTAGCTGAATGCAGCTGGGGAAAAACTCACCATGTGTTGAATTCTGAACTTGCACCTCAAGAAAGTCTTTAATTCTGTCTCACAGAATTCTGTCCTCTTGTCTAATCTACCAAAACCTAGGTTAAACCTTCTTCCTTTCCTCCAAAGTTAATAAATATTTCTCCTTCTTAATCTTAATTGATAGTCCTCGTTCCTACTTACAAAGTCTGTCAGCTTTGTAAATCCACTGGCAGCCCAGTTCTAGAGACGGCTGTCCTCACTCATGTCTAAGGGCAGGCCAGCTCCTCCAGTATAAGAGGTCTTACCCCTCTGGCACAGCAGGGAAATGGGCATTTCTGCCCTTATAACCTCCATTGCACATGTGCTGCCCAGACCCCATTGTACCTGGCTGCTGGCGTGCCTTATGGAAATCTCAGATGTTATATGTCTCAAATTTAGGAAGGGCAATAAATTGGTGAGGAACTTGAAATACCATGGAGATTATAGAAAAAAGGAAAAACAAAAACTAGAATTCTGTTTTATTTTCTGAAACTAGGAGAAGAAGGAATGACCAACAGATACCTTATATAAAGTGGCAAAACCAGTACTCTAGATAATTAACTGATAGCTTACTGATTCTTAGCACTGGGTACACTGACATTAGAGGACCTCATGTGCTGATCAAGAGGAGTATGTCCAGATATCTTAGGACCTCTCGTTTATTCAATTTGGGGGCCTCATTACCAAAAAAAAAAAAAAAAAAAAAAACTAAACTAGGAATAAAAATTGGGCATGAAAGTGAATATTTAGAATGAGGGAAAAAATCACAACACAGAATATTTTTAAAAGTTAAGAAACACCAGAAACATTGGAAAATTTGTAAAAATGCATTATAGTTTTTACCAGTTATCCAACGCAATTCTTTAGTACTTTTTCCCCTATGACTTTGGAGTGCTGTATATTCTTTGATTGTCTCTTCAAACAAAAATAACTTTAAAATATCAGCTTCCACAGGAAAGAGAAGTTAGTCCCTATGTTTTGTCTGTACCTAACTGGGCACCTGTGCTACCTCCCAGCTGGAGAATGCCAAAAGTGCCATCCTCAAGTACAATTCCTCATGTAACCTGAATCTCACCCTACAGCTGGATTTAGTAATTCGATTTCAGTGATCAGATGCTTCCTAGTAAGAGAATGACAGGTCCTATCAGCATGATGTGAATCCCAATGCACGGTAATTATCCTGTCAGCCAATCAGACTTGAGGAAACACAGGAAGTGTGAATGGAGTATCCGACCTAGTTCAATGTAATTGAATTGGATGAACCTCCTAATATCACACGGCTAGCAAACCTTGCAAAGGAGGAGGTCTACTTGGTTTGTAGATAGTTAAAGCTTACCCCTTTCAGAGCCAGCATTAGACTGAAGAGAAGCAAGGCTTTTTGAAAGAACATCTCTCTCTTTTTTTTAATTTTTAGAATACTGCCTTAGATACAAACATTGTATGTTTTAAGTTTAAGTTTTTGATAAAATATACATAGTGGTTAGTATAATCACAGTGATACTCTTACAAAATCATTTTCAGGAAAAAAATGCCACAATATTATGGCTGACTGCACTGAGTGAGGAGAGCTTTTCTATGTGTGTTGGCAGGAGATGGAGAAAAAAAGAAAGAGATTCAACCAAGTAGATATGGGGATGAGCAATGGGAGCCTGATTTCTCACTGTCAGACATAAGAGTTGCAAATATGGCAGGACAGCCTGAAATAAACCCAGTGAGGCTGGATTAGAATTAGAAATACTGCTATTCGTAGGGAAAGGGTGGTTGGATTATGGACATTGGGGAGGGTATGTGATATGGAGAGTGTTGTGAAGTGTGTGAACCTGATGATTCACAGACCTGTACCCCTGGGGCAAATAATACATTCTATGTTAACAAAAATAATTAAAAAAAAAAAAAAAAAGAAATACTGCTATACAATTGGGGTGTGTGTGTGTGTGTGTGTGTGTGTGCACAGACCTTACCCTGCCTCCTGAGAGTACCTGGTTCAGAGAGTCCCCAACAGCAAGAGCACATCCAGCAGCTAGCTATCACTTTCTTAATACCATCCTCCACTACGAGGAGCCAGAACCCTATAGAAAAATTGTTGCTGGGTTGACTGCAGCATAGAAAGTAAAAGATAAGGTCAAATCATTATATTGTCCCAGAAGATCAGAAAGTGCTCAAAGAATGATGGGGATATGTCAAAAGACACAGAACTTCTTCAAGGGTACCTGCTGACAAATCTGGGACAAACTGATATTCAAAATAGGAAGTCATGAATCTATCTTCACAAAAATAAGTAAATAAGTGGAAACTTCAATAAGAAACGGAACACTTAATAGTTTCAAAGTACCTCCCTACACAGTACTTACCACAGTTTCAAAAGAGAAAAGAGTAACTTCACAGGGGACTTCACAGTCTTCACAAGTTGATCAAAATTAACATTTTATTAGTGGAACAAATCAAAAGCATTATGCCTGATGGTATGATAGTAAAATATCACAATTAGTAGAAGAATATCAGGTCTCTTTCCTTCCTCCTAGAACTGCATAATAAACCTAATCTAACCATGAGAAATATCTGGTCTAATTTAATGTAATAATGACAAAACCCAACATAATTTAATTTAATCTAGTGTGATGTGATCTAATCTATTCTAATCATAAGGAAATGTCAGAAAAACCCATTGGAGGCACAGTCTACAAAACAACTGGCCTGCAGTTTTCAGTAGTGTCAAAACTGCAATAGTGGTCAAACTATTATGGGCACGTGAGTGGCTGAATCAGTTAAGCATCTGACTTTTGATTTCATTTCAGGACATGATCTCAGGGACCTGAGATTGAGCCCCAAATGGGGCTCTGTGCAGGGCCTGGAGCCTGCTTAAGATTCTCTCTCCCTCTCTCTCTGCCCCTCTCCTGCTCGCTCTCTCTCTCTCTCAAAAAAAAAAAAAAAAGTCTTAGTGTCAAAGTTATTAGAGTCAGAGTAAGGCCAGGTACTCTTCCCATTTAAGGCAATTTAAGAGCCATGACAACTCCATACCAAGATGATTCTGAACTGGTGAATCATTAATGAAGTATAAGGACTATAGAGCAACAATAGACAATGTCAAATTCCCTGTTCTCATGGTTATATTATAGTGATATTGGTGAATATCCTAAGGCTCTTATTTGTTAAAACTACATAGGAAATTATGAGGGTGATGGGTGATCAGGTATCACATTGGCAATTATCAAATGGTCAAGAAATAAGCCTTTGTAATTCACATGCAAATTTTCTTTGTGTGATTGTAATAAAAATATCACATTTCAAGATTTGCTAAATAGAACTGTAAAACAAACATACAAGAAAAATAACCCTGTCTCATGTAGAGTAGATGCAGCAAATCATTCTAAAGGCACTCTTTTTTTTTTTTAAGATTTTATTTATTTATTTGACAGAGAGAGAGAGATCACAAGTAGGCAGAGAGGCAGGCAGAGAGAGAAACAGGCTCCCCGCTGAGCAGAGAGCCTGATGCGGGGCTCGATCCCAGGATCCTGAGACCGTGACCGGAGCTGAAGACAGAGGCTTAACCCACTGAGCCACCCAGGCGCCCCTCTAAAGACAGTCTTGCTGGTAAAGAACATTTTAAGACAACACTGATTAAAATTTTGCTTAAATACAAGCAACTAAAAATCATTGTTAAAATGAGTAGAATAAAGAAAAAGATAAACAGAAAAAATAATTTTATCAAATTTAAATAATAATAAAAAATTAAATAAATCCCATATTAAAGAAAGAAGTATTTAACTAAGTGAATTTTTTCATGAACTTCATATTTTGATATCAAATATATTCCTGTATTTCATAGTTATTATATTGGTAACTAAAAAGCTAAATCCAGTATTATAATTTCTTTTACCCTTACTACTAGTGTTTTAAACAGAAAAGAGCTGCTCCAAATTTTTTTTATGATCTGATTTAAATAAAAGCAGAAATAAAAAAAATAACAATAACATTCAAATATATAATATAGTCATAAATGAAGATATTACAAGAAACAAAATGTAGAAGATAACATGTGGCATCAGAGTATATTGATATTATTAGGCAAGAACGAATGGTTTGTTAGAAACAAGAATTCTTTCAAAGACTATAATTTAGATAAAGAATTACTTTTGAGTAGAAGAATTTTATGCCAATGGCATTATCAGTGGGAAGGATATTATTTGACTCTGAAGTTACCACTTTTGAAAATAATTTTTTAGGGAAACCATCTCAGTAAAAAAAGATATGTCTGCATTTTCTGGATAAATTTGTTTCAGTTTTCATTTTTTGGATAATAACTATTAATAATAACTATTCTTCAAAGTGTATCAATTGTTTTGCATTTTATTAAGTCATTTAAAAATGACTAGGGTTCTTCATTTCTTAGCGTATCACTAGAGAATTAAATTGTCCTAAAATGTGCAATTACTTCCTGAATCCAAGCTTCTTAAACTATGTTTTATTTTTTCCCTCTACATTTCACTGGTGATTTCTTTTTAAATATTTTATTTATTTGAGAGAGACAGAGAGAATGAGAGAGAGAGGATAAGAGAGGGGAGGGTCAGAGGGAGAAGCAGACTGCCCACTGAGCAGAGAGACGGATGTGGGACTTGATTCTGGGAGTCCAGGATCATGACCTGAGCCGAAGGCAGTCACCCAACTGGCTGAGCCACCCAGGTACCCACACTGGTGATTTTTTAAGAGGCTTTACAAATTGTAAACTAAGGTAGTGTTACTGCTCTGGATAAGAACTATGGTTTCTCTTACCCTGGTATCTGTCTGTGGAAATGCCTCGGGACAGCAAAGACAGGGTGACTGCTGTCCACAATGCCAGTGACAGCTACTTCAAATCCAGCCTCCTTTCTTAATGAAACACAATGATCATCATTGATAAACATTTGACTTTATCTTTTATTTTGTTATTTTAGAATTGTCTTGGATTTATTAATATTTTAGCATTGTACATGACTTCTGAAACCTATCTGATGATTCCTCAAATTTTATCTTTTTCATTATAATATTTACAGACTTAAAATACTTTTATAAAGCTTGTAAAAAAACTCAATGTCCTTATTTAAAGCAGACAAGTATTTCTTAGCAATGGAATGTGGGAATAAAAAGATTCAGTTATTTCCCCTCCTTGACAATGTTATACACAAAAGATACCTAATCTTGTTTTCCAAATAACCAAAACCCATCCTTGTCTTTCTTAATATCTAGTTATTTATGGCACATTCCTTCCTCATTTAAGTGGGTTTAAGAACAATATGTTTATTAATTATCACAACTTCATGTTACAGAAATCTATTTTCCTTCAGTCTGACTAGAAACATAGCCTGGCTAATTCTGTAAATAAGTACTGGGAGCATTGCTATTCTAAATCTTAATATCATAACTTATTCCAATAATTTTAATAAAACATGAGAATATAGCTATGTTAGGAAAATCTTCCAAATGAAACACATTTCAAGTGAAATTTATATAATACTCATAAAATATGAATAGGTTTAGCATTTTTAAAAAGTATTTAAAATAATTGAAAAGTCTTCCATAATAATTTTCTGGTTATGAAAATTTTGTGTGGGCAGTTAGTGAGAACATACCTTTTGTTTAAGGAGAAATTTAGAAAATTGGCTTTATTGCCCAAATCCATTTGGTGCCAATCTCAAGGATTCATCCTGTAAAAAGAAAATAATTTGTATTCCTCAATTCAGTATAAACTCTTTCAGGTCTATTTTAGGTTTTGTGGTAATCTCTCTAGACTTAATACTTTTGGATTTTTGTTTATAGACATTTTCTACCTTGCAGATTTACTATTGTATGAAATTTTAAATCTGTTTGATCTTCTAAAACCTTATATTATTATTTACACTGGTGCACATAAAGTTTTAGTACTGGAAGAAACCAGGTATAAGCCCCTTCTGAAGCCTTCATTCATAAAGGAACATTGTAGAAAAGCATTGAAATCTCCTTCAAGTTGTTTTAGAATGTCTTTTTTTTTTAAAGATATAGTGTCATAGATAATTTTCAGTTCCAGTTTTTAATCATATCATTTTATTATTATATTTGTTCTATTATATATTTATTAATAAAATATTGTTATTGTTATTTTTCTATTGTTTATAATGATACCAACTTCTATGATTAATATTTTTCCATAGAAATTTAGCAACACACAGTCAACACTGTCTATATCCTTTTACTTATCCTTTGTATATTTTAAAGAGTTGAATAAGTTGTACCCATTGCTCACTTCCCACTTTATAAAGTAGAAACAATGAATATTAGAGGCACTCTAGGTTATGACTACTCAGTCACTGCTGTAGAAGGAACACATGAGGACCAACTCTCTGGACCCATTCTGCTCTCTGTCCTCACTAGATCATAAACCTTTAAAGTATGGTTTTATAGGCCTGTGATGTTTACATTAAATATGTCAGGACATATACTGTTAGAAATGGGCTTTGCAGTGGGTCAGGTTTTTTGTTTTTTTAAAGATATATATGAACCAGATTTATTAAATTTAACTTATGTGATTAGATTTCATTGTTTGCTTCCCCTTTTAGCTTAGTAGCTATAAAATTATATTACATCTGTAAGGAAAAAAGAGTCTTTGGCCAAGCTCTGAAATGCCTGAAGTATTTTCAATTAACACGTAGTTTTCTTTTCTTTTCTTTATTTTAAAGATTTTATTTATTTATTTGAGAGAGAGAGAACATAAGCAGGGAGAAGGGGCAGAGGGTGAGGGGAAGCAGACTTCCTACTGAGCAGGGAGCCCTATGTGGGGCTCCATCCCAGCACCATGGGATCATGACCTAAGCCAAAGGCAGATGCTTAACCAACTGAGCCATCCAGGGGCCCAACACATATTTTTCTAAATAATGATATTAGGAGCATTAAAATTTACCTTGAGGTTACATCTTTTTTTTAAAATTTTATTTATTTATTTGACAGAGAGAGAGAGATCACAAGTAGGCAGAGGGATAGGCAGAGAGAGAGGGGGAAGCGGGCTCCCTACTGAGCAGAGAGCCCGATGAGGGCCTTGATCCCAAGACCCTGAGATCATGACCTGAGCCAAAGGCAGAGGCTTAACCCACTGAGCCAACCAGGTGCCCCAAGATTACATCTTTTTTTTGCTGTTGCTCAGGTTTTTATTTTAATACCAGTTAGTTAACATACAGTCTAATATTGGTTTCAAAGTATAGACTTTAGTGAGTCATCACTTACATACAACACCCAGTGCTCATCACAAGAAATGCTCTTCTTAATGTTGATCACACATTTAACCATCTCCTACCCACCTCCTCTCCAACAACCTTCAGTTTCTTTCCTATAGTTGGTTTGCCTCTCTCTTTCTTTGCCTCCCTATGTTCATCTGTTACATTTCTTAAATTCCACATATGAGTGAAATTATATGGTGTTGTTTTTTCTCTGACTGATTTATTTCTCTAGCATAATACACTCTAGCTCCATCCATGTCATTGCAAATGGTAAGGTTTCATTCTTTTTGATGGGTGAGCAATGTTCCGTTGTATATCTATGCTGCATCTTTATCCATTCATCAGTTGATGGACATTTGGGCTCTTTTCACAGTTTGCCTATTGTTGATAATGCTACTATAAACATCAGGGTGCATGTATATTTTCAAAAGCGTATTTTTTATCCTTTGGGTAAACAACTGGTAATGAAATTTCTGGATCTTAGGGCAGTTCTTTTTTTTTTTTTTTTAATGTTGTATTTATTTATTTGTCAGAGAGAGAGAGAGAGCAAAAGCAGCGGGAGTAGCAGGCAGAGGGAGAAGCAGACTCCCTGCTAAATAAGGAATCTAATGCAGGACTCTATCCCAGGACCCTGGGATTATGACCTGAACTGAAGGATCATGACCTGAAACAGACATTTAGCCAACTAAGCCACCCAGGCATCCCTGGGTAGTTTTATTTTTAGCCTTTTGAGGAACCCCCATACTGTTTTCCAGAGTCCCTGCACCAGTTTGCATTCCCGACAACAGTGTTAGAGGGTTTACATCTATCAACAGTTGGATCTTGTCAAAATGATCCTTGTTCTTAACTTTTTAAAAACTATTTATTGAGAAAATTCTTTATAGGATTCCAATTTGTTGTGGCCAACAAAGCATAATTGGGAGAAAAATTATTCACTCCTGTGAAAGGTTTTCCTTTCCAAAGATATAGATATGTAAACATGCATATGTGCGTTTGTGTATTTGTCTGTGTTGGGGGATGTGTTTTGTCATTTTGTGTTCTGGAGATATTGGTTATGATATTTTGGAAATAGTAATTATTTGATATATTTTTGTTTTATCAAAACATGGAAAAAATTTCAATTTTGCTTTAGCATTACTATACAATTATTCATTTTTTTACTATGTCATGTTTTCTCTGAAAAACAGCCAATGATCTTAATAGGAACTAACATAATTCTTAGGAATAGAGTTATGATTGCTTTTATTTCAATAAATAACTTCACTACTTTTAGTTTTGCTTCCCTAAGGTGTATTCATCCTTCAGCCATTCATTATGTACTATTATTGTCTAGTTTCTATATGCCATATTAACATGATTATCAGATTCGTTAGTATGAATCAGCATCAGATTACTGAAGCTTGACTTCTGGACCTAATAATTCCCAGCAGTATATCATTGATAAATCACTTCATTTTCTTTATTCTAGAATCATCAACCTTAAGTCAGGAATTATAATTATAGCTACTTTATAAAGTTATTGGTATGAATAAGTATGCTAAGACAGGGCACTTAATCAACATTGGAAAAAATATTAGTGATTTCTTTTTTTCAGTATTTTTGCATTATGTTTAGTTAGCAACATATAGTACATCATTAGTTTTTGATGTAGTGTTTAATGATTCATTATTTGCATATAACACCCAATGCTCATCACAACACATGCCCTCCTTAATACCGATCACCTGGTTGCCCTATCCCTCCCCCCCTTCCCCTCTGTAACCCTCAGTTTTTTTCCTGTAGTCCAGAGTCTCTCATGGTTTGTCTCCCTCTCTGATTTCTTCCCATTCAGTTTTCCCTCCCTTCCCCTGTGGTCCTCCACGCTATTCCTTATGTTCCACATATAAGTGATTTCTGTCTCTAAATTGCTCTTGAAAAGTATGCCATGATGATGAACTAGAATTAGACTAATTTTATAACTCTTGACAGTTACTTTTCTCTGGTGTTATACCAGTTCTATTGCAACTATACACATTACAGAAAGAGAAATAAGGAATGTCCCAGAGACCAGAAATAAGGCTCTTATCCAATGGAAAAAAAAAAATTATCAGCAATGTATCCTGTATGGAAGTCATCAACAGACATCTTTCTGTGCAATAGAGTACTTTGGTGACATCCATTTCCTGTGCCAATTTTTGAACAGTCTGTTAACAAATATGGAAATACAACCTTGATCAATTGAACACCAAGGCAATGTTCTTTCTCCACTACCCTTAGTTATAAGAATTCTTTTGAGGGTGGTAAATGATTCCATCATTTGTGATTCCAACAACCTATTGATCCATCTTCTTGTATACCAGTAATAAGAGGAGAACAAACATGAAGTGCACACAGATTCTCCAAAAAGGGTTTTATATGTAATAGCCAATTTTATTTTAAAGACTTGCTTAATATAATAATTCAAACAGCATACATCAAATAGTGTCCTCCTCTTGGTGTCCTTATATAACATTTGCAACTCATATATTTTTATAATATGGTAAATCTCATTTTATTGTGCTTTACTTTATATTGAGCTTTGTAAATTCTGTGTCTTTTAGAAATCGAAAGTGCGTGCCAACCTTGCACTGAGCAAATCTCTTGGTGCCAGTTTTCCAACATTTTCTCACTGCCTGTCTCTGTGCTACATTTTGGTAATTCTCACAATATTTTAAATTTTTTCATTATTATTTTTTATTTTTTTATTAACATATAATGTATTGTTAGCCCCAGGGGTACAGGTCTGTGAATCGCCAGGTTCATTATTATTATTTTTAAAGAGATTTTATTCATTTATCTACTAGAGAGAGAGACAGGGAGAGACGGAACACAAACAGAGGGAGTAGGAGAGAGAGAAGCAGGCTTCCAGCTGAGCAAGGAGCCCAATGTGGGGCTCAAACCCAGGACCCTGGGATCATGACCCAAGCCGAAGGCAGACACTCAATGACTGAGCCACCCAGGCACCCCACAATATTTCAAATTATTTCATCATTATTATATTTGTTATAGTGGTCTTGGATCAGTGATCTCTGATGTTAATATTGCAATGTTGTTTTCATGCTTGCTAACATAACATTCATTATGCAGCTCATTGACCAAGGAGCAATTTCAACTTTCAAGTCTTACTTTTTAAGAAATACATTTTGTAAAGCTATCTCTGCCATAGATAGTGATTCCTCTGATGGATCTGGGCAAAGTAAATGGAAAACCTCCTGGAAAGGATTCACCATCCTGGATGCTATTAAGAACATTTGTGATTAATGGGAAGAAGTCAAAATATCAACATTAATAGGAGTTTGGAAGAAGTTGACTCCAATCATCGTGGATGACTTTGAGGGGTTCATGACTTCAGCGCAGCCAATAACTATAAATGTGGTAAAAATACAGACAATTAGAATTAGAAATGGAGTCTGAAGATGTGACTGAATTGGTCCAATCTCATGATAAAACTTTAATGGATAAGGAGTTACTTCTTATGGATGAGCAAAGAAAGTGGTTTCTTGAGATAGAAACTACTCCTGGTGATGATGCTGTGAAGATTATTGAGATGACAACCAAAGACTTACAATATTACATAAACTTAGTTAAAGTAGCAGCAGAGTTTGAGAGGATTGGTTCCCATTTTGAAAGACGTTCTATTGTGGGTAAAATGTTATTAAACAGTATCACATGCTAAAGAGAAATTGTTCATCAAGAAAAAAGTCAATCAATACAGCAAACTTTATTGCTCTCTTATTTTAAGAATGTGCCACAGCCACCCCAACCTTGAGCAACCATGACTCTGATCAGTTAGCAACCATCAACATTGAGATGGGACCCTCTACAAGCAAAAACATTATGAATTACTGAGACCTCAGATTATGGTTAGCATGTTTTAGCAATACAGTATTTTTTTTATTAAGTCTTGTCCATCTTTTTAGACATAATGCTATTTCACACTTGATAGACTATGGTATAGTATAAATGTAACTTTTATATGTCCTGGAAAACAAAAAAAATCCATTTGACTCTGTTGTGACATTCACTCTGTTGCAATAGTCAAGAACTGAACCTGCAGTGTCTCCAGGGTATACCTCTTTATGGACTTCAGCTTCTTGACTTGGGGACAAAAGCCTGATGAAACTGTAGTTGGTTAATACACAGAGTGTGAAATTTTTGTGAATATCCTCAAAGAACTAAAAATAAATTTAGTTTTTCTCACTGGACAAGGAAGTATTGCCCTTATTAGGTATTGTTTTCCCTTTCTGCTTGGAGACAGTCTAAGCTTGCACACATTGAAATGTGTGAGGGTACAGTTATCAGACAGATGGCAGTTGCTCTGTCCACCATTTCTGCCAAAACTGCCCCCAACCATACTTTGGAGCATCCTAGGTCCCTGGTGACATGGAAGCATTAAACTGCAACATAGAAATGAGACAGTGTGAGAATGGAGCAGGTACGTGCTCACACTCAGCTCAGTTTAGTCTCAGGACAGTAAATGGCCTGCAGGGGACAGTCTTCCTCTCTGCAGTGACATTCCATCAGAATGACCAGAAGATAGTGTGTACAAACATAAGAAATAGAATTTAACAAATACTAGGAATTTGGGGTGCCTGGGTGGTTCAGTTGGTTAAGCGTTTGCCTTCAGCTCAGGTCATGACCCCAGGGGCCTGGGATCAGGCCCCAGATGGGGCTCCCTGCTCTGTGGAGAGTCTGCTTCTCCCTTTGGCTCTCCCTCTGCCTTTCCCCTGTTTCTGCGTGCTCTCTCTCTCTCAAACAAATAAAATCTTGAAAAAAATTCAGAATTAATTTTGTTTGCTTTGTCTAATTCCCTATTCCTCTTGTTCTTGGGGAGCTGCTTGCAAATAAACAAAAGTAATAACCATCTAATCTAAAGATAATTATTTATTTATTTATTTGACAAACAGAAATCACAAGTAGGCAGAGAGGCAGGCAGAGAGAGAGGGGGAAGCAGGCTCCCCGCTGGGCAGAGAGCCCAATGTGGGGCTCGATCCCAGAACCCTGAGATCATGACCTGAGCCGAAGGCAGAGGCTTAACCCACTGAGCCACCCAGGTGCCCCGAATCTAAAGATAAATTAACACAGGATATAGTTATTAATTGCTCTGATAATTTGAAAGCTAATACAATAAATGCCACAGAATAGATCAGTTGTAGACATTGACTAAGAAGGTTTCCCAATTGAATTGCAGAAATAAAATTATTTTGGACCAAAAAATATTTGCATGCTTTGTATTTATGTAAAATTAGAGTTATAAAGGTTATATGGTCGTAGTTTATTGATGTTGAAACATAAACTGATAACATGAACATTACAGGTCATATGGTCTTTAAATGCCAGAAATAGAAAAAAATTATTTACAATGGGAGGGAGAGAGAGATGTTTTATTCCACATGTAAATGATGACTCTGAGTTATACCACATTCAGTTATTTTCATAGCATCTGTTTTCCAACAATACTATGTATATATATATATTTTTAAAGATTTTATTCATTTATTTGTCAGAGAGAGAGAGGGAGAGAGAGAAAGCACGAGCACAGGCAGAGGCAGAGGGAGAAGCAGGCTCCCTGCCAAGCAAGGAACCCGATGTGGGACTCGATCCCAGGACGCTGGGATCATGACCTGAGCCGAAGGCAGCTGCTTAACCAACTGAGCCACCCAGGCGTCCCAATACTATGTATATTAAAGCATTTCATTAGGACATATATGTATGTATATATGTATATATATGCAGTACTTTATAATTTAAATTATGCATTGTTATATATACTTACATATATCATGTATAACCTATTTTCTATTTAACAGAAATGTGTAAAAATGACAATAATGTTATTTTTGTATGTGCAAAAGGAAATATATTCTTAAAATATGTTTAATAATAAATATATATTAAAATAATTAAAATATGTTTAATAATGTTTGCACTATTATGTAGAATAATGCAAGAGGACCAAAAGCTACTCAGAATGACCCAGCAATGCTTATGGTTCTTCAAAGACTTTCATTTTTAAAAATATATTTATTTCTTTTTAGAGAGTGATTGAGAGCAAGTAAGAGCAGGCACACAAGTTGGGGGAGGGGTAGAGTGAGGGAATCTTCAAGAAGACTCCCTGCTGAGTGTGGAGCCAGGTGCAGAGCTCAGTCTCACAAGCCATGAGATTATGACCTGAGCCAAAACCAAGAGTCAATCACTTAACCAAATTGGTCACTTAAACAAGACTGAGCCACCCAGGCACCCCCAAAGAGTCTCATTTCTTAGCTGTTCCCAACCAATTGCTAATTTCATTGTTATAAATGCCATTTATATACCAATAAATATGCATTCATGGAGAGCTCTCTCCTCCATTTATGACCTTTTAGATGCCTCCAGATGGATGTCTAATAGGCATCTCAAACTTAAGTCCTCCCACTCTCCATATGCCCACCTCAGCTAATGGCCATTCTAACTTTGGCATTCTAGTTGCTTACTTCCAAGAACTCGGTATCATCCTGAAGTCTTTTTCTCCCATTCCCTTATCTGATGAGCAAAATATACCCCAAACTGCTGTTATAACAGTGGCTCACCTTCGTGTCTCACCTTTGTTAATCTCAGTGGGTTTTGTCTGTTTTCCTGACTTACCTCGTCTCCTATTAGCTTTCAACTGAGTCACAGTAAAATCCAAGGCTTTCATGACAAAAACAGAACACTATAAGATCTCCTGCACACTTTGCTCAGCTATCCAACTGTCTACTCTAGTGGCTTGCTATCTTCTCCTAACCCTCCAGTGCTATGATGATGTTTTAGAGCTTGTTTTGATCCTCCCCAAATATTTTAAGTAGTGTATTCTTTTATTTTATGCCTCTCCTCAAATGTCATGTCCTTAGAGAGCCCTTTTCTTATCATTTTATATAAATGGCAATGCCTCCTGAGGTAACATTGTCACATGCTTTTAATGGGCTTTATCAGCATCTGACACATTATGGTTAAGCATTTTTTTGTTTGCTATTTGGTTAGTTTCATTCTCACTCAAAACAAATCTCCATGAGGCAAAGATGTCATCTGTTTTGTGCAGAGATATGTCTCCACACCAGAACAGTGCCTGGCATGTAACAGGCGTGGAATACTTTTTTGATTGAATGTCAGCTGAATATCTATGGGCATTGGTATAGGACAAGAGTAAAATATGTTCTGAGACAGCAGTGTATATATGCAATATTGAACTCTTATCGAAAGGTTGAAAGTTATTTGTGTTGTTTAAAAGAAATGACAATAGAATTTTAAGAAAAGACAACATCTCATGGTACTGGGCTGTAAATAGCAGTCTGTTTTATTTTGAGCTGCTCTTTAGAAGACAACTCAGAAGCCAGAAGTAAGATTAGATTATCTATACTTGTGAGTATTAATTGAGCAGTTTGGATACTAGGGGATATAAACAGAAATGTAATTTTAGGAGATGCAAGTAGTTCCATTTATATATCATGTTGGTTAGATCCACTAGTCCATTCTGGCTACTTGTTGGCTTTTACTACTTGGAGGATTAGAAAAATTTGGCGAGGTTGCAGTAGAGAGACACTCTGATAATTAAATCCTAAAATATAGCAACTATGTTTTAGGTGCTATGAGAAAAAGTAAAAGAATTTACATCATTTGGTTTTATAAAGGAAAAGCTGAGAGGTGACTTGATACTTGTCCTCAAGGATATAAAAAGTTACTTTTTAAAAGTGGTGACCACCTGTTTTTAATCACATTTGAAGAAAGATTAAGAAAAAAGTATTATAAACTGCACTATGAGGGATTCAATTTTTATTTTTTTATTTTTATTTTTTTTAAATATTTTATTAATTTATTTGACAGAGAGAGTGAGATCACAAGTAGGCAGAGAGGCAGGCAGAAAGAGAGGGAGAATCAGGCTTCCTGCTGAGCAGAGAGCCCCATGTGGGGCTCGATCCCAGGACCCTGAGAACATGACCCGAGCCGAAGGCAGAGGCTTAACCCCCTGAGCCACCCAGGCGCCCCTGAGGGATTCCATTTTTAAAAAAGACATACCAAGGGGTGCCTGGGTGGCTCAGTGGGTTAAAGCCTCTGTCTTCTGCATGTCTTCATCATGATGATCCCAGGGTCCTGGGATCAAGCCCCACATCAGGCTCTCTGCTCAGCAGGGAACCTGCTTCCCCCTCTCTCTCTGCCTGCTTCTCGGCCTACTTGTGATCTTTGTCTGTCAAATAAATAAATAAAACCTTAAAAAAAAAAAGGAATACTATAAGTTGAAAAGATGATCTTTACATACCAACTATTAAAGGCCAAGAATTAGGATTTATTTTTTAACTTTTTTTTTAAATTAATTAACTTATTTTAATACGCATATAATGTATTTTTATCCCCAGGGGTACAGGTCTGTGAATCGCCAGTTTTACACATTTCACAGCACTCATCATAGCACATACCCTCTGCAATGTCCATATCCCCACCACCCTCTCCCGTCCCTCCTCCCCCCAGCAACCCTCAGTCTGTTTTTTGAGATTGAGTCTTTTATGGTTTGTTCCCTCCCAATCCCATTTTTCATATTTTCTTTTCCTACCTCCCCCTAATCCCCCCACATTGCATCTCCACTTCCTCATATCAAAGAGATCATATGATAGTTGTCTTTCTCCGATTGACTTTTTTCGCTAAGCATGATACCCTCTAGTTCCATCCACGTCGTTGCAAATGGGAAGATTTCATTTCTTTTCATGGCTGCATAGTATTTCATTGTATATATACAACAACTTCTTTATCCATTCATCTGTTGATGGGCATCTAGGCTCTTTCCACAGTTTGGCTATTGTGGACATTGCTGCTATAAACATTCGGGTGCACATGCTCCTTCGGAGCACCACGTTTGTATCTTTAGGATATATACCCAGTAGTGCAATCGCTGGGTCATAGGGTAGCTCTATTTTCAGTTTTTTGAGGAACCTCCACACTGTTTTCCAGAGTGGTTGCACCAGCTTGCATTCCCACCAGCAGTGCAGGAGAGTTCCCCTCTCTCCGCATTCTCGCCAGCACCTGTCATTTCTTGACTTGTTAATTTTAGCCATTCTGACTGGTGTGAGGTGGTATCTCATTGTGGTTTTGATTTGTATTTCCCTGATGCCGAGTGATGTGGAGCATTTTTTCATGTGTCTGTTGGCCATCTGGATGTCTTCTTTGCAGAAATGTCTGTTCATGTCCTCTGCCCATTTCTTGATTGGATTATTTGTTCTTTGGGTGTTGAGTTTGCTAAGCTCTTTATAGATTTTGGATACTAGCCCTTTATCTGATATGTCGTTTGCAAATATCTTCTCCCATTCTGTCAGTTGTCTTTTGGTTTTGTTAACTGTTTCCTTTGCTGTGCAAAAGCTTTTGATCTCGATGAAATCACAATAGTTCATTTTTGCCCTTGCTTCTGTTGCCTTTGGCGATGTTCCTAGGAAGAAGTTGCTGCGGTTGAGGTCAAAGAGGTTGCTGCCTGTGTTCTCCTCAAGGATTTGGATGGATTCCTTTCTCACATTGAGGTCCTTCATCCATTTTGAGTCTATTTTCATGTGTGGTGTAAGGATATGGTCCAATTTCATTTTTCTGCATGAGGCTGTCCATTTTTCCCAGCACCATTTGTTGAAGAGGCTGTCTTTTTTCCATTGGATATTCTTTCCTGCTTTGTCGAAGATTAGTTGACCATAGAGTTGAGGGTCTATTTGTGGGCTTTCTATTCTACTCCATTGATCTATATGTCTGTTTTTGTGCCAGTACCATACTGTCTTGATGATGACAGCTTTGTAATTGAGCTTGAAGTCTGGAATTGTGATGCTACCGACTTTGGCTTTCTTTTTCAATATTCCTTTCGCTATTCGAGGTCTTTTCTGGTTCCATATAAATTTTAGGATTATTTGTTCCATTTCTTTAAAAAAAATGGATGGGATTTTGATAGGGATTGCATTAAATGTGTAGATTGCTTTAGGTAGCATAGACATTTTCACAATATTTGTTCTTCCAATCCATGAGCATGGAATATTTTTCCATTTCTTTGTGTCTTCCTCAATTTCTTTCATGAGTACTTTATAGTTTTCTGAGTACAGATTCTTAGCCTCTTTGGTTAGATTTATCCCTAGGTATCTTATGGTTTTGGGTGCAATTGTAAATGGGACTGACTCCTCAATTTCTCTTTCTTCTGTCTTGTTAGTGTAAAGAAACGAAACTGACTTCTGTGCATTGACTTTATATCCTGACACTTTACTGAATTCCTGTACAAGTTCTAGGAGTTTTGGAGTGGAGCCTTTTGGGTTTTCCACATATAGTATCATATCATCTGCAAAGAGTGATAGTTTGCCTTCTTCTTTGCCAATTTGGATGCCTTTAATATCTTTTTGTTGTCTGATTGCTGAGGCTAGGACTTCTAGTACTATGTTGAACAGCAGTGGTGATAATGGACATCTTTGCTGTGTTCCTGACCTTAGCAGAAAAGCTTTCAGTTTTTCTCCATTGAGAATGATATTTGCAGTGGGTTTTTCATAGATGGCTTTGATAATATTGAGGTATGTGCCCACTATCCCTACACTTTGAAGAGTTTTAATCAGGAAGGGATGCTGCACTTTGTCAAATGCTTTTTCAGCATCTATTCAGAGTATCATATGGTTCTTACTCTTTCTTTTATTAGTGTATTGTATCACATTGATGGATTTGTGGATGTTGAACCAACCTTGCAGCCCTGGAATAAATCCCACTTGGTCGTGGTGAATAATCCTTTTAATGTACTGTTGGATCCTATTGGCCAGTATTTTGGTGAGAATTTTCACATCTGTGTTCATCAAGGATATTGGTCTGTAATTCTCTTTTTTGATGGGATCCTTGTCTGGTTTTGGGATCAAGGTGATGCTGGCCTCATAGAATGAGTTTGGAAGTTTTCCTTCCATTTCTATTTTTTGGAACAGTTTCAGGAGAATAGGAATTAATTCTTCTTTAAATGTTTGGTAGAAATCCCCTGGGAAGCCGTCTGGTCCTGGACTTTTGTTTGTTTGGAGATTTTTGATGACTGTTTCAATCTCCTTACTGGTTATGGGTCTGTTCAGGTTTTCTGTTTCTTCCTGGTTCAGTGTGGTAGTTTATATGTCTCTAGAAAGGTATCCATTTCTTCCAGATTGTCAAATTTGTTGGTGTAGAGTTGCTCATAGTATGTTCTTATAATTGTTTGTATTTCTTTGGTGTTGGTTGTGATCTCTCCTCTTTCATTCATGATTTTATTTATTTGTGTCCTTTCTCTTCTCTTTTGGATAAGTCTGGCCAGGGGTTTGTCAATCTTATTAATTCTTTCAAAGAACCAGCTCCTAGTTTCATTGATTTGTTCTATTGCTTTTTTTAGTTTCTATTTCATTGATTTCTGCTCTGATCTTTATGATTTCGCTTCTCCTGCTGGGTTTAGGCTTTCTTTGTTTTTCTTTCTCCAGATCCTTTAGGTGTAGGGTTAGGTTGTATATTTGAGACCTTTCTTTTTTCTTGAGAAAGGCTTGTATTGCTATATATTTTCCTCTCAGGACTGCCTTTGTTGTATCCCACAGATTTTGAACCATTGTGTTTTCATTATCATTTGTTTTCATGATTTTTTTCAATTCTTTAATTTCCTGGTTGACCCATTCATTTTTTAGAAGGATGTTGTTTAATCTCCATGTATTTGCATTCTTTCCAAATTTCCTCTTGTGATTGAGTTCTAGCTTCAGAACATTGTGGTCTGAAAATATGCAGGGAATGATTTCAATCTTTTGATACCAGTTGAGACCTGATTTATGACCCAGGATGTGGTCTATTCTGGAGAATGTTCCATGTGCACTAGAGAAGAATGTATATTCTGTTGCTTTGGGATGGGATGTTTTGAATATATCTATGATGTCCATCTGGTCCAGTGTGTCATTTAAGGCCTTTATTTCCTTGTTGATCGTTTGCTTAGATGATCTGTCCATTTCAGTGAGGGGTTGTGTTAAAGTCCCCTGCTATTATTGTATTACTGTCGATGTATTTCTTTGATTTTGTTATTAATTGGTTTATATAGTTGGCTGTTCCCATGTTAGGGGCATAGATATTTAAGATTGTTAGGTCTTCTTGTTGGACAGACCCTTTGAGTATGATATAGTGTCCTTCCTCATCTCTTATTATAGTCTTTGGCTTAAAATCTAATTGATCTGATATAAGGATTGCCACCCCAGCTTTCTTCTGATGTCCATTAGCATGGTACATTGTTTTCCACCCCCTCACTTGAAATCTGGAGGTGTCTTCGGGTCTAAAATGAGTTTCTTGTAGGCAGCATATTGATGGGTTTTGTTTTTTTATCCATTCTGATACCCTGTGTCTTTTGATTGGGGCATTTAGCCCATTAACATTCAGGGTAACTATTGAGATATGACTTTAGTGCCATTGTACTGCCTGTAAGGTGACTGTTACTGTATATTGTCTCTGTTTCTTTCTGATCTACTACTTTTAGGGTCTCTCTTTGCTTAAGGGCCCCTTTCAATATTTCCTGTAGAGCTGGTTTGGTGTTTGCAAATTATTTCAGCTTTTGTTTGTCCTGGAAGTACTTTTTCTCTCCTCCTATTTTCAATGATAGCCTAGCCGGATATAGTATTCTTGGCTGCATGTTTTTCTCATTTAATGCTCTGAATATATCATGCCAGTTCTTTCTGGCCTGCCAGGTCTCTGTGGATAGGTCTGCTGCCAATCTAATGTTTTTACCCTTGTATGTTACAGACTTCTTTTCCCGTGCTGTTTTCAGGATTTTCTCTTTGTCACTAAGACTTGTAAGTTTTACTATCAGGTGACGAGGTGTGGACCTATTTTTATTGATTTTGAGGGGCGTTCTTAGCATCTCCTGGATTTTGATGTTTGTTCCCTTTGCCATATTAGGGAAATTCTCTGTAATAATTCTGTCCAATATACCTTCTGCTCCCCTCTCTCTTTCTTCTTCTTCTGGAATCCCAATTATTCTAATGTTGTTTCATCTTATGGTGTCGCTTATCTCTCAAATTCTCTACTCATGGTCCAGTATTTGTTTGTCTCTCTTTTGCTCAGCTTCTTTATTCTCTGTCATTTGGTCTTCTATGTCACTATTTCTTCTGCCTCATTTATTTATCCTAGCAGTAAGAGCTTCCATTTTTGATCGCACCTCATTAATAGCTTTTTTTATTTCAACTTGGTTAGATTTTAGTTCTTTTATTTCTCCAGAAAGGGCTTTTATTTCTCTGGAGAGGGTTTCTCTAATATCTTCTATGCTTTTTTCAAGCCCGGCTAGAACCTTGAGAATTGTCATTCTGAACTCTAGATCTGTCATATTACCAATGTCTGTATTGATTAGGTCCCCAGCCTTCGTTACTGCCTTTTGTTCTTTTTTTTGAGGTGAGTTTTTCCACCTTGTCATTTTGTCCAGATAAGATTTGCTTTCTCCTCCTCTAGAATTCCGCTGTTCTTGGTGAGTGAAGTTGGTTTTGGCTGGGTTTCTTGTTGATCTTCTGGGGGGAGGGGACTGTTGTAGTGATTCTCAAGTGTCTTTGCCACAGGCGGAATTGCAGCACCCTTACCAGGGGCCAAGCTAAGTAATTCGCTCGGGTTTGCTTTTGGGAGCTTTTGTTCCCTGAGTACTTTCCGTAGAGTTACAGAGGACGGGAATGAAGATGGCGGCCTCTCAATCTCCGGCCCAGAGGAGCCGAGAGCTTGGGGTCCCACTCCTCAGTGCACCCTCAGAGAAAAGCGCCCAACCCCCCCGCCTCTCTGGCCTGCGGTCACACCTGGAGGAAAGCAGTCAATTGCTGGCACTTGGAGAAAAGTGCCCAGTCGCTTCCGTCTCCGTGGCCTCCAGCTGCGTTCTGAGCTCACCCAGCCTGCGACCAGCAGAAGGTAACCCCGGGCTGAGAGCTCACTCCTCGGCTATGTCACTGTAGCCGGCTTCCCTGCTCTAATACCTGTGAGCTCTGTGGCACTCAGACATCCCCTGTCCTTCTGTGACCCCGCGGGACCTGGGGTTATGCTGGCCCCACCTGGGCTTCCCCCCGGTTTATCCTCTGGAGCAATATCCCTCCATGGAGCAGACTTTTAAAAGTCCTGATTTCATGCTCCATTGCTCCACCACTTGCCAGGAGCCGGCCCCTCCCCCCGCGGTCTGTCTTCCCGTCGCTTTGGATTCACTTCTCCGCAGGTCCTACCTTTCAGAAAGTGATCGATTTTCAGTTTCTAGAATTGTTGTTCTTCTTCTCTTCGATTTCCCATTGGATTTGTAGGTGTTCACAATGGTTAGATAAGCTATCTAGCTGATCTCCTGCTACCCGATGTCGTCTCAGCCTGCTACTTCTCCGCCATCTTGACTCCTCCCCAAGAATTAGGATTTTATTCTTTGAATATATTTAAAGGTGGGATTGTTTGGATTATTATTTGAAAGTAGGAACAAATGACCAGTCACGATTCCCACTTTTTATGATTCTAGGATATCCACATTTATAGTAACAAGTTATAATTTCCACCCCTTCCATATCCCCTTCCCCTGGAAAGCTTTTTTTTTTTTTTTAATTTCTTTTCAGTGTAACAGTATTCATTGTTTTTTCACCACACCCAGTGCTCCATGCAATCCGTGCCCTCCCTAATACTCATCACCTGGTTCCCCCACCCTCCCACCCCGCCCCTTCAAAACCCTCAGGTTGTTTTTCAGAGTCCATAGTCTCTCATGGTTCACCTCCCCTTCCAATTTCCCTCAACTCCCTTCTCCTCTCCATCTCCCCTTGTCCTCCATGTTATTTGTTATGCTCCACAAATAAGTGAAACCATATGATATTTGACTCTCTCTGCTTGACTTATTTCACTCAGCATAATCTCTTCCAGTCCCATCCATGTTGCTACAAAAGTTGGGTATTCGTCCTTTCTGATGGAGGCATAATACTCCATAGTGTATATGGACCACATCTTCCTTATCCATTCATCCGTTGAAGGGCATCTTGGTTCTTTCCACAGTTTGGTGACCATGGCCATTGCTGCTATAAACATTGGGGTACAGATGGCCCTTCTTTTCACTACATCTGTATCCCTGGGGTAAATACCCAGTAGTGCAATTGCAGGGTCATAGGGAAGCTCTATTTTTAATTTCTTGAGGAATCTCCACACTGTTCTCCAAAGTGGCTGCACCAAAAGTGCAGTGCATTCCCACCAACAGTGTAAGAGGGTTCCCCTTTCTCCACATCTTCTACAACACACATTGTTTCCTGTCTTGATAATTTTGGCTATTCTAAGTGGTGTAAGGTGGTATCTCAATGTGGTTTTAATTTGAATCTCCCTGATGGCTAGTGATGATGAAAATTTTTTCATGTGTCTGATAGCCATTTGTATGTCTTCATTGGAGAAGTGTCTGTTCATATCTTCTGCCCATTTTTTAATATGATTGTCTGTTTTGTGTGTGTTGAGTTTCAGGAGTTCTTTATAGATCCTGGATATCAACCTTTTGTCTGTCCTGTCATTTGCAAATATCTTCTCCCATTCCGTGGGTTGCCTCTTTGTTTTGTTGACTGTTTCCTTTGGTGTGTAGAAGCTTTTGATCTTGATGAAGTCCCAAAAGTTCATTTTCGCTTTTGATTCCATCGCCTTTGGAGACATATCTTGAAAGAAGTTGCTGTGGCTAATATCAAAGAGGTTACTGCCTATGTTCTCCTCGGGATTCTGATGGATTCCTGCCTCACATTGATGTCTTTTATCCATTTCAAGTTTATCTTTGTGTATGGTGTAAGAGAATGGTCGAGTTTCATTCTTCTACATATAGCTGTCCAGTTTTCCCAGCACCATTTATTGAAGAGACTGTCTTTTTTCCACTGGATATTTTTTTCTGTTTTGTCGAAGATTATTTGACCATAGAGTTGAGGGTCCATATCTGGGCTTTCTACTCTTTTCCACTGGTCTGTGTGTCTGTTTTTATGCCAGCACCATGCTGTCTTGGTGATCACAGCTTTGTAGTAAAGCTTGAAATCAGGTAATGTGATGCCGCCAGTTTTGTTTTTGTTTTTCAACATTTCCTTAGCAATTTGGGGTCTCTTCTGATTCCATACAAATTTTAGGATTATTTGCTCCAGCTCTTTGAAAAATACCGGTGGAATTTTGATCAGAATGGCATTAAAAGTATAGATTGCTCTAGCCAGTATAGACATTTTAACGATGTTTATTCTTCTGATCCCTGGAAAGCTTTTTATCCAGAAAACCATATCCTATTCCAGTGGAAGCACGGATTTCTAACCACAGATCTGAGGATCTTTTTAGTATGATATAATCATCCCAAGAAACAAAATATTAGAGTTGAAATCTGGAAGATGAATTTTATTACTATTAATTGAAATCATGAATTCCAATAGGTAATTTTGAAAGACGTCTCTTTTAATAATTTTATAAAAAATTAACTGCATTGTTTTCAGTGTCTATTGCTTGTTTTTCTGTTTCTAGTAATTGTAATTTATGGTGGTAAAATTTCTACTAATTTCAATAACAGTGTCTTAAAGAAAACGCTGATACCAATCAAAATAATAATGAAAAATGACTCAAGTATATTTAATAAGAAATCAATAATGCAAATCAAACATGAGGATTAAGTTTCCTTTGGTAATTATATGCTCTTTATGTGCTATCTACTTTGTAAAATCATTTTCATATAAAAAAATATTTTCCCTTTGAAGGTGCATAGCATTTTCCCACATGACCTAGCCATATTTCCTGAAACTCCCCCCCCCTTTATTTTTCCTTCAAATAGGGCTTTGCTTCCCTAAATTTCCTATAGCAAGCTAAATCTAACACATATTTAGCCAAAGAAATAGATTAAGTCCTGCAGTGTGTATAGATTTAAACAAGAGAATCCTTATAAATACTGTAAATTAAGGGGCATCTTGGAAGCAGAGGAAGTTGCTGGGGTCAATGTATTCCCACCTAAAAGAGCAAGGAAAAACAACCTAGGTTTTGCTCCAAGATAACAGTTAATGTATTTGCATCTGAGTCATGTAAATTCCAGTAACAAGATGGATGCTTGTCCTTTTAGACTACCTGTCTGTTAGGTTCATGGTGGTCTGGGGTAATATGTCCCACATGTATTTTATTTAAGCTACTTCCCCCATCCACATATGTTTTGAACCTAAGAATTCTAATCTTAGAATATCTAATCAGAAAAAATTGTGAAAACTGAGTATATTTTTTTAAAACATATTTTACCTATACACCCTAGAATTATTACCCAAACCCATCTGGCTGCTTGCTGCTTGAAAACCAATATTTGAAAGACACTGGCTAGGAGGGAATGAGGTGTTTAGAGGAGAAATTCAGGGTAAGAGATTACATGCATATTGGTGAAAAGGGTTGGGAGACTTATGGCTATCCATGAGGAAAGATGGAACATGCACATTGAGCAAACCTTTATGTAACATGTACCCCATTCACTTTGAGGTGGAGACTTAACATCAGAGTGATGTGTTCTTGGATTAGTGTCATTGTGGTCAGGATCCAATGGCCAAGAAAGAATTACTGAGACATCTTCAGTGCAGAAAAGTGGTTTCATGAAAGCATGGGGACAGGACTGTGGGCAGAAAGAACTGCTGTCCCAGGATTGTGAGGAGCACCTGCTTATACACTTTAGGGTTAGGGGAAGTAAAGGTAAGGAAAGTTTCAAAAGGGTTTCCTTTGCCAAAGAAGACTCAAGGTTACTTTTCCCTCTAGCAAGACATTAGCAATAAGACAGTTGGAAGCTTCCTGAAGGAACATTATACTCTGCCTGCCTCAAGTATTTGTCAATGGGCTGCTTACAAGGATATTGCATTTAATCTACATTCTTCTGCCTTTGTTTCCCACTCAACAGCAAGGCAAAATTCAGCCCCGAACATCAGGAGGTTGTCTAGGACAAAGAGAGGGCCCTGTGTTTGCTCCCAGAGACAGTATATTATGCCAGATGGGGTCTTGGGCTACTAAGGAATTCTCTGCTAAGGAATGCAGGGCTTTGTTTGTTCATAGACTGGAACCACATCAGTTGACCTGGAGTCCAGGCTTCTGCAGAGACAGCCAGTGGGTTTGTTAGTGGGATCTGAACACACAATAGCTGAGTAGTGGGAAACAAGTCTCTAAAAAACAAACTTTAAACTTTCTGGTAGTTTCAACTTCATTAACCCTGTGGGATAGGGTTTTAGACTCTCTGAATTTTCTGTATGTATACTTGTTTAGGTTATTTGACCTTTTCAAACCTTAATGTTCCCAAATATATAAAGGAGAAGGGGATGCCTAAAAGGATTTTATAATATATACAATATTTCTCAAGGGAAGATATTTTTTAACAGGAACAATACATGAATATCTATAAGGATCAAGATTAATTAACACTTAGGAAGCTGTTTTAAACTGGGTCCAAATTTACACACCCAAATAGGCACATACACATAACAGCACACACACATATCTAGAGAATGGCAAAAGAGTGAAGTTTGCCGATATAATAAACAGTTATGGTAAACATGTTTCCCTTTCAATGTGAATACTGGTAGTAAATTTTGTTAGAAAATGAAGCCTTCCTGACTGCCCTTATATATCTTGCCTTCTACCATACCAATATTACACTATATTACAGAGAAAGGGGTGTGTGTGTGTGTGTGTGTGTGTGTGCGCGTGCTAAAATGTACATAAGATTTGGAGTCTGATCTACTCTGGATTTTTAGTAATAGTCAATATTAGTGATCGCTAATATTGTGACTATTAGTGATATTATGTGATATTGGTGATATTACGGAGCACTAGTATGTGCTTATTACTTTCTTAAGTGATATATACATATCAACTCATTTAATCTTTAAGAACCTTGAGAAAGGTACTATTATCCCCTTTTTAAAAATGCCTAAACTGATTCTAAGAGATGTGAAAAGAAGTGGTAAAATTGACGTTCATATTTAAGCTGAATGGTTTCCAAACTGATGGAATCTTAATCCCTAGGGCCAAAGAGGTTTTAAAGGTGGGGGTGGGGGGTTGACCACTGTGTCCCAGACCTAGTTCCCTCATCAGGGAAATGAGGATGATAGCCTATTCTGATGGATTATTATACAGATTAATTTATAGATTATATTTGAAAGATATGCTTTCTGCTTTTTTCTGAAATTTTTTATTATGTCCATTTATATCAGGAATTCCAATTGCCTAAGAAGAACAAAGAGATTTAAGGTTTTATTCCTTTTCCCAGATAAGGCAACTAAAATCCAAAAAAGAGAATTAATATACTGCATAGAGCACTCACTTGTTTTGATTTTATTTTTTAGCATCTAACATCTAAAATAGTATTATAATGCCATTAAAAGTATCATTTTTTGTACAGGACTTGATGTAGATTTAATAAGTCCCTTTAGAGACTCACTCATTCTTGAAAGTCTAATTCAAAATTAATTGGTAAAATTTAATTTTGATGGTATGTTTTTCCCTCTCATTTTTAGTTACTAAAATAGTTGCAAAAAACAGAAATTATTATTTGTAGCTAAAGAACCCTTACTGGGTCTTCTCTTCTTGTTTTATTAAAAATACATTTTTTTAAAAATTTTTATTTGTTTTGCATAATCATGCCTAATGATTGAAAGATTTCCTTATTCACTGTAAGTCCAAGTAAAAGAAGCAATAGCAAACATAACAGTCAAAAACATATTAGTTAAGTCATGTAATTTATAAAGTAGCTTATTTTTAATATAATAATGCAAAAATATTTATCTTTCATCTCCCCATTCTTTTTTTATTTGCATTTTCAAATTCACAAGTGTCATTAACTTGAAGAAAAAAATATCTATTATTAGAACAATAATAAGTGTAGTTGGAAAAGTGTGAAACAAGTGACTTGCCAGATTAGCAAATACTGGATGAAACAATTGCAGTGTCAAGGAGAGAAGAAACCATATAAATATATGTGGAAGCTTTGCCATAGGGATAACTCGCTGATTTTTGGCAGCATTTTCTGCCTTTAATCTTACATGTTTAAAGTACAATAGAAAATTTATGGCTGGCTTTGTCTACACTCTCAATAGTTATTCTAAACACATAGTTTATTTATATTTTTTAGTAAAAAAAAAACACTTCGGTTTTAGTATTGTCCTCTGAATACCTTGGAAAAGCATATATATTAATAGCAAACATAGCTGTAGTCTGTTGTTTCTGTGTAATATTGCTTTGTGAATCTGAGACAAATCCTAAGATTTGGATATTAGTCTGCAGAATACCTGAAATAAATCTAAAAAATTACAGGTAACTTCTGAAGGGGAAATGGAAAATGAGATCAATGCACAAAAATAGTGCTCAAGATGTGTATAGCTGTTATTTTATTACCATTAATTAAGCGATACGTTCCAACGAGCAGAGATTACAGAGGCTACTGTTTCTACTGGGACCAAACTCACACTCTGACTAAAGATAAACAAAGTGTATGGAGAGCAAGTTGAGGAAGTAGAGATTAGGGAATAACATATATATTTATTTTATTAAATATCAACATGATATTGATGTCAGAAACTATGCTAAAATGTATATGCATAATCTTAGCACATCCTAATAAATGCAAGAGTTGAGATTTGAATCCAGACAGCATCTGAGCCTACAGCCTGTGTTCTTATCACTATAGCAGGTGCACTCCAGTAGACAGCATGAGGGAGAGACAGAGGAGTATGGATATTTTGGATGATTACTTTTAAAGCAGCTCTTTCAAATGCTTGAGCTATAATCACTCTTCACTATACTTCTAAAAAAGGATTCCAACATGTTACTCTTCCCATCTTCCTTCTGTAAAGCAGTGTACTCTGCCTCTTTCTTGCCTCAAATGCTTTAAGGGGTTTTCATGGCATAGGCAGTAATGTGCATTTCTTAGCAGGAGCACCTGAGCCCATGAGTCTTGCAGCCGATTGCTCTCTAAGTCCTTGATGATAAGGCGATCTCTTCCAAGAACAAAATTTTCTCCTTTCCACTTTCAAGAATGATTTATTGCTCCTTATTCTGTTTCCTTAGCACTTTAGCTGTATACGACTGTCATGATGCTTTTTATTATTTTTACATACTTGTCTCCCTTAGTAAACTGTAACGATTGAGTGCCTGGATGCCCATAGCAGTTATCATTTGAGTCAGTGCATGAGGAGTGTCCTATAAGCAGCAATAGACAATAACCATATGTGTTCATAGATGTCCAACTTATATTTTCAGAGTTAAATGGAAGATTCTATCTCTGAGAGCTTCAGTGCTTAGGTAATGTAATTGAAGATGCTAATTCAAGTTTTCAAAGAGTTTACTGCCAGGAAAACAGAAAATCTTAAATGAAGATTATTTTAAGATTTAATGGCAACATGCAACTTAGGAGAAGGAAAAATACCAAAAGTTTTCTGGCTATTAATGACATTGATTATTTTGTTACAATTTTATATTACAAGGAAAGTTAAGGCCCATTGAATAAACCATAAAACTGAAGTGGTTTCCAGAAATTCTGTAGTATTTAGTTACAATTTTTGCGCCGAGGTTATCAATTCAAATAAGTAATAGAGAAGTTGAAATATTTACAACATAAATAGAGGATTTGCTATTTTTTTTAATATATATATAGCAGCTTGTCATTACACTTATGTTAAAGTCCAAAATTCATGATCTGTCCAGTGACTCATCTCCTTTCCCAGTGTTGGCTCTCAACAACCTCTCTCTTCTCTGTTCTCTGGATTTCTGGAATGTACCTGAGGCTTTAGCTTCAGGCCTCTACCGATACCAGCCTCTCTGTCCACCAAAGTTCTCTTCCTGGCCATTCAACCTTTAATCTTCCACTCATCTTTCAGCCATTGTTTGAAATTTACATCCTAGAGGACATTTCCCTAACTTGCCCATATAATTTGATGTAAACTTCTGTTCTTACTCTCTATAAAGGCACTTACACTGATTATTTTTGATGTATTTACTTATGTACTAATTTATTTAATGTCTGTCTTTGCCACTCCTCTAGACATTATATGCTCTAAATGATTAAAAATTACTTTATAATTGTTTACCATTGTACTATATTTTTGAAGATAATATGTTTTCATTTTTTCCCCTTGAAATAGTATAGGGAAATCATAAATACAAAGAGAATCTAGCTTTCTTTAAGCTTGTATCTCCTGGCAGCAGTTATCAAAGCAAAATTCTACAATCAGAAGAACTATTGCCATATATTCACTCTTCCTCTAGTATTTTAAGAATCCAAATTTTAAAAAAAGAAAATTGAATTTACTAATAAAATAGTTATTATTTTGAAAACACTTGCCAAAGGAGAGAATTCTTCTAACATTTTGGGTGTTTAATGATGATACCTTTATGTAACTCCATATAAGAAATGGAGACACCAGTTACTAACTATTCTTTGACCATTTTCAGTACAATCCACATGTAATTCAAAGGCTATATCTGAATTATTGCCTAGGATTACCAAATTTCATCAATTCTTAACTGTATTTTCTTTGAACATCTCTGAAATTGAAATACACATAGGTGTGTGAACATAGTCGAAAACTTCAAGTAAGACCAAGAAATTGCCATGTGAAGGTCTTTTTGACTCAATAAAATACAGTCACATAAGTAAGGTAAATATGTATCTTTTAAAAACAACTTTTTTAGATAACCTAGACTCATTTTTTTTTCATTTCTCTTATAAATGAATACTGTCATGATGCTTCAAGGGTTAAAGAAATCAACTCAATAGGAAATATCATGCTTATTAAACTTTTCAAAATTTGCAAACATATTAATAAGTACTATTTAACTTCATCTTGACAGCTCTGTAAGGGAAAAGGGAGATTGTTTGTGTTATCCCTTCACACAGTAAAAACTGAATCTCATGTGTAAAGTACTTTTTGGTAGCTACATTGCTGGTAAGCATAGAAGCCAAAATCCTCACTTCTGTTTCATGAGGATGCTTCAGCATTGATACAGAAAAGAAATGCATTCGTTATGGAATTTGGGATGTGGAATTTAGGCTGCTATGACTGTTTTTAGTGAAGACTTAGTTGTATCATAATCTTTATGATAGTGGCATCTCCACCATGAATTTAGTCAACATTGATTCAAGGTATGGCCATGTTAGCAATATGGATTGATGTATGCCAGCCTGTGTAACTCCAGGTTTTCATCAGGATAGTGACCTGTTGGACCGGCGGAAACACTGCTTCACGGTGCAATCTGAGTCTGGGGAGGATCTCTACTTCTCTGTGGAGTTAGAGTCTGACCTCGCCCAATGGGAAAGAGCCTTCCAAACAGCAACCTTTCTGGAGGTGGAACGGATACAGGTGAGAGTCTGTGAAATTTTAGGATCTGTGACCCCTAAAAATGTATGACTGCTCCCTAGAGTTTAAATCTTAAATAGAAAATGCTATGATTTTAATTAATTTACAAAGTAATTTCCTGTTCTCCAGTCACGACCACCCAACTTTTAATGTGAATGGCTTCATTCTTTCACTGTGGTTTTTCTAGAAATAATTCCCTTCAACTCTACCCTTCAAAATCATACATGTAATTTGAGACTTTTTTCAGAGGTCATATCACCACCAAGATTTTCCTGATTTTCAGTCTTTCCTGCCCATTATTACCACTATTGCCACAACTATCCTGTTCAAACTCATCCCACTTATGAGCATCAATAGCACTTCTTTTGTCTGTTTTCTTAGGTCAACTAACACTGTCTTGTATTGGAGTGGTATGTGCTTGGGATTGTTTTATTCATTTACCAGCTGAAGTACAGTGCATATTTATTAAGCTTTATTTCTTAAATGTAAAGTTAAATGTAGGTCAAACTTCATAGAACCTTCAACCTCTCCAATTCATGGGACCATGGAATAGATAAAGTTCCCAAACATTGCTTCTGTGGCTGATGTCTGTCTGATAAGAGACTGATGGCAAAATTGAGCAGTTGTGAGGCACTTACCATATGTAAATGGATTTGTAGAGCCAGGATCTAAATGTGTGATTATTGATGAATTAGTTCCATTTGTAATTCTGAACTTAATGAGATAAATTTTAATGTTCTGTACTGAAGATGTTTTCATTTGATATATTCTTTTAAATTATAGTAATTAAGAATAGCAAACAATTATGTCTAAATTAGTGGGTATGAGATAGCCTTGAAGATTTCTTAATATTGACAGTAGTTTTAGTAAGGTAATGGGTGGATACAAGCATAGAAGATACCCATGCATTAAATAAATAAAATTAGACCCAAAACTAAAGTTAAAAGGCCCATTAAGTTTGTTTTTTGAGCTGGTTTTTGAAAACTTGACTACAAAAGGGTAATTTGGCATGGTCATAACTTTACTATGCAAATTGGGCTTAAAGCCATGAGTATAGGTTTTTGGTGAAGGCAACTTGATGCATTTAGCCATCATTATAGTCAGAATGTGATTCATTTAATGTACTTTTATATACAGTATTATAAATATGATGTAAGGATTAGTATTAAAAATTTGGTTGAGATCAGTTTATCTCATTCTCTTCCTCCCTTTCTCCCTCCTTGTGAATTATGATCATTTTTCTTCATTTGAATATACAAGTAGAGTTTGTAATTAAATGAAAACAAAATTGGCCTGTGGACAAAAAGATGCATCATGTAGCATACAAGTCCTGGGTTTTTATTTCATATTTCTTATTGCTAAATTTTACTATTTCTATTTTAGTAGTCTTTCCAAAATATTTATGTAATAAAATTATAATTTAATCTGATCTCATTGTGAAAAGTCATTGATGATTTTTGAAGAATCAGTAGGTTTATACAAATAAGAATCAAGTGATAAATGTCTTTAGGAAATAGCTTGTACCACATGGATGAGCATTATATGAGAAACTCTTAAGGTAAAGATGTTCTTATATTTTTTTCCTTGGTTGCTGAATCTGTGTTTGTGTGCCTTAAAGTTCTCTTTTAATAATATCCATGAAATTGATATGCCAAGAATTGGAGTAATATCTTAACCTTTAATAGTTCACTTTTGTTTTAATCCAAATGCAATGATATTTAGCTATAAAATATAACAACAGAACATAATCTTGCCTAAACCTAAACATTTTTATACCAGTTTTATTGGGAACATAGCAAAGGGTGTCAGTATAGCACAAGTTCACAAGGAGCAGGAATGAATATGTGGTACTGAATACCTCTTGGCAGGTGAAAACCTATTCAGCTAGCTTTATTAATATTAAGATGTCAATAATACTGTGTTTCTTATACAATTATTGCTGGTATTAAGTTAGCTATTGTATAAACAACTTATTAGGACCTGTCACACAGTCTTTAATAAATGTTGTCTGTTAATACTGATATTGGGTCAATCGCAAGAAAAGTAACAGTGTTTTCTGTTCTATCTAGTGCAAGACATATGCATGTGTGCTAGAAAGTCATCTAATGGGACTCACAATTGACTTTAGCACTGGATTTATCTGCTTTGATGCTGCAACAAAGGTAATGTGTTCAGATCAGCTCTGAGGAATGTGCTGCAGACACTGTAATTTAAGAATGACTGAAATAACTTCTAACTCCTGTCAACATTTTAATTGGTTATCATGTATCAAACTTAAGATCCTCATTTTTAATAGAAGAAAAATCATGCTTTATTATGTTTATAGAAATACAGAAGCTTGAATTTTTAATGAAACAAACATGTTTCCACAAAACACTGTAAGTGTATAAAGTGAATATATATGTATAATATATACACATTACAATTTATAATATATTATAATGTATGCATAATATATTTTATATATATATATATATATATATATATATTCTCTTTTACTAAATGTTTAGAATCTTACTAAGGGAAATTTCTTTTTCTCCAAACACAAGTTTTGTTCTTTTTTCCTTTCCCTCCTTTATTTGATGTGTCCTCACAAAACTGATGCTGAATTTCTGACATGTCTAACAAGGAGATTCATTCATCAGATTGACTTGTCATACATTTGAAGGAGACACAACACAAAGAGACCAAAACTGGCAAATACAAGTTTTTTAAAAAAGGGTTTCTTTATTTTTTTTTCTGCATCAATATCCCCAATATCCAAACAGGGAAAACATTTTTTTTTTTGAGTTTAGTTTTATAGGTAATATGTTAGAATCATAGTATGGAGGAATTTGGGGTTTAGAATTTCTAGCCAGGAAATATAACCCTTGTTAACTCTTACTTAGCTTAGTAAGGTCTTGTACAATCTAATTGGATACCTTTTCCACAAAAGATCTTCCTCTGAGAGGAATGTATATTGAAGGATGAAAGGAATCCTCTCAGTTAGTCATGTCTAAAAAATCTTTAAACACAACTGATCCCTCACCCATTGATAGTCTCCCAGTACTGGAGTCACTGCTGCATTTTCTGACTTGGGGTTCAGGTCTCCATGGAGGACATTCTTTTCCCTCCCATGACACAATCTATTCCTCAGATCCTCTCCACTTTTTCCTTTATCAAATTATGGCTTAAGAAATAAACCCATATATTCCTTCCCACTAATTTTAAAGATTACTGAATAATCCTTTACTGGGAAACTTTTTACCTTATCTAAAAATCAAGCATTGTACAGAATTTTCAAAAACAAATACAAGTAAAACAAGATTGATATAAATGTGTGAGAAAGGCAGTGTACTGAAAATAAGAGGTTTTGGATCTTGGGAAAGATGGGAGTCCATGGTGCAGTCCTGCACCATGGACTCACAGCCACAGCCAAGTATGATGTGGACTAGTGTCTAGAGATCTTAGGATTTTTCATGACCCAGCAACTGAGACTGTCACACAAAAGCTCAAATTATTTAAAGATGGCCAATTTATTATTTTTCACTTAGTGAAATTAAATAGCATACATTTGCTGGTCAGATTGATTTGACCATCCAGTGCATTGCCTTTGCATAATGCCAAAAGAATATGTATCTAAATATGGAATTTCAGATGCTGTGGCTCTTTTGATGACTCTCAAATGAGACTGCCATAAACTTTTCTTATGACCAAAGACTTTCTTTGGAATAAAATATTCATTCAATTGAGGATAGCCTCACGAGTATTAAATTAATATAACATATTTACTAATTTTACTACTCAATTTCATAATTATTAAATCAATGTAATAAGTAACTTTCAAAATAATTAAAGTAATTAGAAAAAAAATAAAGTATATTTTATAAAGAGAATATTATAGCTATAATTGTCACCAAATTTTACCACATGAAGATGGAAGAATCACTCATATATGAGAGGGAAAGGAATAAAATAAAATTCATCTGAACTCATTTCTGAATGCCTGAACTTAAGTTTTTGTTGTTTTGTTTTTGTTTTTTGTTTTTTATTTGTTTGTTTGTTTGTTTTTAAGGATAGTATAATCTAAATCCATGTCAAGGTCCTGTTTTATTCCTTTGTGTGTATGTGGATATTGTATATGACATGTTGAGGTATTCCTGCCTGGGTGTGCAGGGAAGGTATGAGCACTCAGGAGACTCTAAGCAAATTGTTATGATGCCATCTAGGGCATATCATTTAGCAAGAATGAGATTTTAGTCAGTACAAGCTTGACACAGAAAAAGCCAGTGGCCTTGGGGAGAGGTAATCACCATCTTCCCATTTTCCCTTATTGGAAGTTCCTAACTTCAAGGCCACCTGAGAATTGTGAGGGAAGGAGAGAACCTGATGAGCAAGGTATTCATTCAGATGCCTGATGAGCAAGGTATTCATCACTAAACTGACACTTGCACTGTAATAGGGAACTGTTAATAATTATGTCAGGACAACAGACATAGACCAGAAGAGTCCTGGGCAAACCACTGACCTGCCTATCCTGCA
The DNA here is from genome assembly GCF_963455335.1 of Martes martes. Classification (NCBI taxonomy): domain Eukaryota; kingdom Metazoa; phylum Chordata; class Mammalia; order Carnivora; family Mustelidae; genus Martes; species Martes martes. The sequence goes on along the minus strand of NC_137891.1, from coordinate 80,160,302 downwards.
AGAAGGTGGCCTTCCTCCATGGAATGAGCCCAAAAGTTATTTTTAAATACAAAAAAGAAAAAAAAAAGTAATTATAATATATAAATTAAAGCTTGTTTTGTTCCAATATGTTATTAAAACAGTTAAATAACATTGTTATTTTCTCTACTTGATATGCCAGTGGAAAGAATCTTTAAAAATATATGCCCAGCAGATTTTTAAAATGTTTGGGTTCAGGAAGGCCACAGCAGCAATACTATTGATACCCTTTAACTGTTCATATTTTGTCAGTCTGCTCTGCATCTTGGTCAGGCCCTCCAGCTTTGAAGTGACTATGGAAGCAAACCAAAGGTCATATGATAAAGTATAGATTCCAGAAAGGGGAAGGAGGTGTACTGAGTAGTTAACTGAGTTCCATTTGAAGCAAGTTCTACACTGTTAATACATCAGCAAAGGGAGAATTTATATACATATATATATATATATATATATATATATATATATATACACACACACATATATATATATATATCCATATTTATCATTTCTTACAAGATATTTTTAAATAAACTAAACAATAATGAAAAAATAAATTAGAAGACCAGATTAGATACTTGTGGTAGGGAATAAAGTCTCTGTGGCCTTAGTTTACACTAGACTGCTACAGGTTTGGAAGCAGTGAGGTCTGGGAATGTCAAGCTAGTTTTGTTACTTGTCCCTTGTGCATGAAAGTCCTCAGGGAAAACTCTTTCTCTGGACTTTCTAGACAGTACAAGACACACTAAATAACTCTGCATTTCCCATACTTCAGTTTACATTAGCAACGTAGCAGAAGGTTAACTATTCTGTTTCCGTTAGTGTTGGTGGGGAGATTCTTTCATAGAAGTTTATTGCCATATAACAGTTCAGCTTGTTCTTTGTAATCTTTACCCTTATTAAAATGTAGCCTGAGTGTTAGAAAAGGTTTTCTTATTAATATGTCAAAGTATGATGTTACAGTACTAATATAATTCCCATTGCTAAAAGTATAGATTTGTTGCCATTATATTCCTTCAAAAATTCATATATGCATTAATTACTTATAGCTATTGATAGATTTCCTATATAAACAGAGACTTTTAGTAACATTTGTAAATAAATAGTTAATGAATACTTGTTTTCTATTGAAAGATAAAAGAGGGATATATAAGGCTTCCTGGAAATTGAGACACCAAGGATAAGATTATCCAGACAAATATCTTTAAGTAAGGAGAACACTGAATTTGATGTCAGACATGATGAAAGGTCAAGTTTATGGGTAGCCAAGAGCCAAATTATGAAAGGGATCCTAATAAAGAATTGCACCTGATCCTAAGAACAGAAGAACCTTTGAAGGGTTTTTGAGACATAGGAATGAAATGATCAGAAATGTGTTTGGCTGCACAAACCCAGTAGAATAGTAGATGACTGAGGTGGAGAAAACCTGGGGAAAACCTGGTTTATATGTTCTCAAAATTGGCCCTCCCTGGGCATCTACCACTTGGAAATATTCTAGAAAAAACAACATGCATGGTTACCAAGGTCAAATAGACACACTGTTACAAGTTGAGGTTGAGGGTGAAAATAGTGTATGAACAGAAGTAAGAGATGTTCAATATCATGGAAGCTAACTTATAAGGAAGGAAATGTAGAAAATGCTTGGGGTGAAAAACTGGGCTCCTGGATTGTGGTCCAGTGCATGTTCGACCTAAATCTGATTTATACTGTGTAAAGGTCACTCTAATGGAGGTATACAGATTACATTGATTGGATGGAGGCAAGACTGAATGAAGAGCCACAAATGGAAATAATTTATGTCTCCCCTTGATAATTTAGAAGAAGAACAACTTTCAAACTTTTCTTTTTAAACATGAAATTTTGTAAAAATTAAAAAAAAATGAGGAAATTTCTTTTATCTGTATCAAACAAGTAACACCTGAGTTCTGATGGTTAAAATAAGGATGAAGCCATCAGATCCCACACCTTAGACCTCCCCCTCACTCCCAATGCTGCAGCCCACGGGATAAGTCAATTCTGTTGCTATAATTGGAGCCCAAAAACTGTTTATCCTGTGTAAATAGCAAATGCAATGCGTGGGGTACCATAAATCCTGACCTAACACTTCATGAGAAGTATAAATATTATTCGTACTACTGTTTCCCCGACAGAATCTCTGAAACCATTGGTTCCCTAAAACTGTTACTGTCTGATAGTTTTTTTTTTTTAATGTTCTAATAGTTGACTTTCAGAAATTCTAGGATAAATTACTTACAAGGCTTCTCTATTTCAGGATATCTAAGAACCAGTACTAACACAGAGAATGTCAAAAATATTTTTGAAATCATGATTGGTTAACAGATCTATGCAGATAATAAATTATTAAGTGAAAAAAGTAACATGCTTAAGAATTAGCTCTGTCCTATTTTAGAAGCTACCATAATGATTTTATGTTTCCTTCTTGTACTCATTACTAACTTTAATTGATTATGGTTTGGAAATATTATCTGGAGGGAAGTTATAAAACTCGTGTCTGTGCATGATGACCTGCACTTTAGGAACTTATATTCTGTGCCATAAAAGACAATGTCACCCTAACCGAAATCATTTCTTTCATGGTTTCAAGATGTTCTGTATAAAATTAGAGGACTTTCTTTTCCCAAAGAACTGTGCTGCAGAATTAAACTCATTGTTAATATATTAATCCCTGAAGTGTCTTAATCTCTATAATACATTTTTATCTTTAAGTAGACACTGATTTCTACAGTGTTTCAAGGTAAAATTTGGAAGGAAGTTGAAATGACCTCTGCTTATACTTTTCATTTTCAAGAGTCTTTGATATATGTTGGAGAAGTTGAAGGTCACTAATTTTTAGGAGATTTGAGCTACTGTTTCTCCTAAAGATATATGATGTGATTTTCATGTACACACACACATATTTCATTATATGTTTGACTTTTTCTGAAAAGCACTTACATAATTATAATATAAATATAACATGAATTCCATAGGTCAGAACTCTCAAAATGGAATTAAACCTTTAGTTTTTCCATTTATGCTATTTTTTCTATAATATTTCAACTATTTCATATCAAAGGTAGATACTAAAAGCCCAAAAGGAAAGCTTGAAATGATTAAAAATGAATATTTTCTTGAAATATCTCCTACATAAGTAGAAATCTTAAGTGTAGATATGCTATTATGTAGGGACAATAATATTCATAAAAATCTTAACATTTTTCCTTTATACAATATCTTTCAATCATTTTGCTTCCCCAGTTGTGTAACTTACAGTCCCTAAATATGGACAAAAACATCAAATTCTATTTTATGGAATTTTTACATTCTTTTCAGATAAATTATTTTTGCTTTTAGGAGAATGAAGAACATTGCATTTATTGCAAAACAAACTCAGACATTTAGGGAAACAATCCATCAGGTAATTTTTTTTAACCCTCAAACATTTCAAAGATAGCACTAAAGTAAATTTTGAAAAGAGAGGTATTAACCCAAGTTTTCATGCCAGTATATTAGCCAGATGCAACATAATAATAGAATCCTGGATTTTTCCTTCATTTCTTGCAATATTAAGACACATTATAAAGTAATGTGGAAACTAACACATACTTAATTGCCTATATTTATAATTCAAAGTATATAAAGAACAAAAGCAGGCAAGAGTCAAAAATTCTTTGGCTAGTATGCTTTCTATACTTTTTCCATTTTCTATCTTTTTTCCCCTCTTCCTCAACCTTTTAAAGTTTAAAATTTTAATTCCTTTCCAGGGTTTTTGATATATTTTCTTTTTTTTTTAAGATTTTTTTTATTTACTTGACAGACAGAGATCACAAGTAGGCAGAGAGGCAGGCAGAGAGAGAGAGGAGGAAGCAGGCTCCCCGCGGAGCAGAGGGCCCAATGCAGGGCTGGATCCCAGGATACAGGGCTCATGACCTCAGCCGAAGGCAGAGGGTTTAACCCACTGAACCACCAGGTGTCCCAATATTTTATTTTTTCTGGATTTTTTTCATTATTAAAAATATCTGACTTAAAACTTCTTTCGCTTTTTCTTAGAATGTCTCCTTTAATCATCAGTTTTGTTTTTTATGAAATTTTTTGCTAATATCACATAGTAAGTAGAATAATAGCTGTGTGTCTATCTTGCAGCATTATTCTAAAATTAAATAAGATGGCTTTTTCAGAAATAAAAACACAGTAAATTGTCAAATACAGATTCTGAAGTCCGTAAGCATTATTTCCGACCAGGCTATTTTTCAGAGGGTTTTGTCTCAACCACAGATCCTATCTTTTCATCCAATCCCAGGAATTCATCATGTTTTTCCCTGTTTATTTCAAATTCCCCAGAATTCATTGAGTAGCTGCTTTTCACCTTTAACACCTGTAGAACCTTTGCAAATCGCATAGCTGCTGTAGCCTACCTTCCTCATCTCTCAAACAGACATACAAATGACATTTTTTTCATGAGATTATTGTAAAATTTAAATAAAATGTATATTGAGAGTGTTGCACAGTGAGTGGCACGAGAAGAGCCTTCCTAAAAGGTGGATACTTAAATTTCTCCCACATGGCTGGGTAGTTCTGCCCACTGCAGGGTACCAGAACCAACAATACCTTGCTACTGTGTGGCCATTCTCAAAACGTCACAATAGCACTGTGTTTTCTAGAATTTTGATCAATCAGTCAACACATGTGTCTGCTACATTCCAGTTCTTGTGAATCTGTGCTTTCATGAAGGTCTTTGTTTTCATGGCACCCAGTGGAGAAGATAGACATTAAGCAAGTAATTGTGTTTAATGGTTCTCAGCAAAGTGAGTTCAGGGTAGCATGGAAGCATGTAAGGTAGGTTAAGGGCCCATAGGTGGTACTTAGAGTAAACCACATTTCACTTGAAAGTTGACAGGTCATGAGCGGCTAACAAGGAGCACAATGGAGGCAGATGCAGCAACGTGTGTGAACACTCTGGCATGTGAGATGACTGACAGTTTCAGTCTCCTGTCATTTGCAGGAGAGTGAGAGGGCTGCACTGACCGAAGGTAGTCAGGCACCAAATAATAAGGACCCATTGTCTTCACAGTAAAGACTGGGCACTCACATCAGTTAGCTGTGGCCACAAAATTGCTATTGAACACCCAATGGCAACGCTCACTGGCTTACAGCAGTAAATGTTTGTCTTTTTGTTGTTTTCCTCACAACTGTATGGGATCAAACTATTGATCTGTATAGGGCTCCGTTGTGAGTCTGCAGTTTGGATGGTTCCCTTAAGCGTCATGATTTGACTCTACTCTAGTTGTTCCTCATTCTTCTGGAACCAGGAGGTAAGTCCTGGCATGTCCTTTTCTTGTAGATGGCAAAGGCAGAAGCGAGCAAGCAAAAACATGCAATTCTTCTTTAGCATCTATTGCTGGAACAACTGTAAAATCCCACCAGCCAAAGCATGAGGCTTCAACCGAATAAAAGGACGGGTCACCTGGGAAAGCACCTCAGAGTTACACTGAAATATGCCTGGGTACAGGGAGGATGCAGATTTAGGCTGAAATGCCCTTAGTGCCAAGGGCCATGGAAAGCCACTAAGAGATTTTATCTTAGTAACATGATGCAAGCCATGATAACTGCAGCACCTTTATGGAGAAAGCTTTGGAGAGGAAGATGAGTGGATGTTGGAAGGGAAGAGGGTTATTAGAGTAGGATTAGAGTAGGAAGCTTTGAGAGTGAAGAGCAGCAGGGAACTGAGTCATAATAACGATATAGTCAGGAGTGCTTAGAGAGAGAGTAGAGCTAAGTATAACACCAAAGTTTTTGACCTGAGCAACTGTATGAGGGGAAACTGAAAGGAGTGGATTTGGAGGACATCTGTTGAATTATTTTCATGCAAGAAGCTGTGGAGAAGTCACTGAGTAGTTACTATGTTCAGTGTAAAAATGAGAAGGATGTTACTTTTTTGGTGCTCTGTATCTTACATGGGTTCAATGACTTTTCTAAGTTTCTTGGGAAAACACACTCCAGTGAAGTGTGATATACAATGGAATTCAGATACTATTGAAATGGGGGAGCTAGGTTTTTGTCTCACAGAGCTGAAGACTGAATCCCATGGACAAAGGAGAGTGAGTAAAGTGAACAGAGTTTTTAATAGGCAAGGGTACAGAAAAGAATTCTCAGGAGTGAGAGGGATCCTGACAGGGTTGCCACTGGGGGCTTTTAAAGATGGTCTTTCAAAGAAGGCTAGCCAGGGAGCTTAAATCCTTTTAACATCTCTATTGATAGCACCAGTTGAGTAAGGACCAGTGATAACACCTTTAATGGCTTTTATTTCTTTTTAGGGTAGATAATTTTGTTGGTCAGAAGTAACTGTTATAAACAAGACCCCACCTTGACACCTAGGACAGAATGGTCTGGTTTGTTCCTTTATCTCTGGTTTCCTTACACCTCTACATTTTGGGGATTTTCATGAGCCTGATCCTGTACCCTCCTACCTCTCTTTCCCTACCTAGCCCTGTCTATCCCTTACTCACCATAAACAGACGACTTACATTGGGAACTTAAAATGCCAAGGTGTAGTTCTGATAGCTTTTCCGTATACCATGCAATGATGTGTAACTGTTTTTACTTATGTCAGAATGACTTCTATCTTGAGATACTTCTTGGTCTCTAATACAGACCAGTTTCTGGCAGACAGGCTTCACTCACCAATCCACTGAGATATGAAATTACCACAAATTCTTTGGGTAAATAAAATTTAAGCTCTACCTGGGATCCCCTATATATAACATCCTATGTAGATCCATTTAAGCATTAGATTGACATATGCCCTCACTAACCTTGAGTAATTCAGACTCTTCAACTGCTTGCAATATTGTATGGCCATTTTAACTAAATCGAAATGTTTCAATGCAAAAAGAAAGATTATGCATCCTAAGGTAATTCATTATGTTGCTAATTTAATGAATGAAATAGTTTCCCAAGTGATACCTTTTATAACTCAGTTAAAAGTAAACTGTAGTAATTAAGATAAAAAGCTTAATATGACTAAAAAAAAAAAAGGTAAATTATCCATTTCTAGAAATACAAATGTCTTTGAATTTTGGGATTTTTAAAATTATGTTCAGGGAGAAAAAGAATAAATGATTGATTCATACCAATAACGTTCATAATTAAATTTTAGAAATCAAATTAGTTAATGTGAATAATGGTGCTGCCTCAAAAATAAAGATATGCAGATACTTACACATTAATTTAGCAGTTCTTTAATAGCATGCTTCATCTCTGTCAGTGGAACAGCCTGCAGACAACCAGGAGATGAAACAGTAAAGGCTTATTACATTACACAGACACATTGTCTTGGATGTAGCATCTCAGGAACCCCCTTTCTTTTTTTTTCTAGAACTATTACTATCCATTGAGCAGGCAACTAACTGTGTGTGCATATGTTAAAAAGAGATAACTGGAAAAGAATTCATTTGTAGGGTGGATTGGTAATAAGAACTAAAAGTATGACTGAATTCTGTCATGTTGCCAGGAAACAACAACAACAGCAACAACGATAAACAAAAGCAAAACCCTAAGAACCTGAGAAACTTATACCAACAAAACCATATTTTCTTGCCCATTCTTATTACGCACATGACATGTAAGGTTCTCAAAATGAAATTTGTATGTTAATAATAACAAATAGCATACTATGTCCAATAGTATTTGGAAACATGTTAGTACATCCTTTCTCATATATATTTTGATTATTATTTTAAAAAAATTTACATAGATATGATTAAAATAAGTACTCTGCATCCATCAACTTACTAGGTTGATGACTTCAAGCTATTATAAAATAACTCACAAAAGTCTGAGTTTTAAAACACTTTTTCTGGTTTTTAATTTTTATTTGTTGTTCTATTATTCCAAATAAATTCTTAGAGTGAAATTCTGTATAATCTTCTTCAAATATTCTATATATGAGATGGAAATATATATACATAGATCCCTATATGTAGAGTCCATTTGAAGGGAATTAATTTTTTTTTTAAAGATTTTATTTATTTATTTGACAGACAGAGGTCACAAGTAGGCAGAGAGGCAGGCAGAGAGAGAGGAGGAAGCAGCTCCCTGCTGAGCAGAGAGCCCGATGCGGGGCTCAATCCCAGGACCCTGGGATTGAGCCCGATGCGGGGCTCAGTCCCAGGACCCTGGGATCATGACCTGAGCCAAAGGCAGAGGCTTAACCCACTGAGTCACCCAGGCGCCCCATAGTCCCTCCTTTCAAGAAGTCTACAGTTTAATGAAAAAGACAGATCTGGAATTGGGAATGTTTAGGTACTGTGGCAAGAAGCCAAAGCATTATAAAGGCATAGAATTGCATTCCTCTCTGGTCCATCTTTCACACTAGATTAATGATACTTCTAAAATGTAAATTCAGTTATGTCTTCAGTTTCTCTTGTTAAATTACTTGAGTGGCTTCCTACTGCCTTTAAGACAATATTTGTTATCTATCATATATAGAAGCCTCTTAATGTTCTTATTTCTGCCTGAAGTTTAGCATCATCTCCTGGGACATTTGGTGATTCAGGGAAGTTCCACACTTTTAGACATAATATTCCCACAATTTACTTTCAGCCTTGAGTGCAAATCTCCATCCGTAAAGCCTTCTTTCACCCACCTAATTTATTTATTTATTTATTTAGTTAGTTGGTTGGTTTTAATTTAATTTTATTTTTTTCAGTGTTCCAAGATTCATTGTTTATGCACTGCACCCAGTGCTCCATGTAATATGTGCCCTCCTTAATACCCTTCTAATTTAGATGTCCCTTCTCTGCGAGCAGAGAATTGTAGACATACCCCAGCATAGCACTTATCATAATGTACTACAATTAAGTCTGGTGGAGATATTAACTCTAATCTCTGATCCAGACTCAAGCACAGTTCAAAGACACAGAATTAACTCAACGACTAGTAATGAATATATTGATGAATATGATACCACCTACGGAAATAAGTGAAAGCCATATGCTTTCATCTAATTCTATGATCTTTTGATATTGCTCTTTTTATCCCTCTATCATCACCGTTCAAACGAAATTTTAAAATTAGTATAGAGATGAAGTAAAAATGCAAATTAGGCTCAAAGACATAATTAATAAGGATAAATTTTACAGGAATGAAGAACAAATGAGAAGTATAAAGATGTGTAAAGAAAAGTGGTTTTAAAGAGAAAGTTTCTTCTGGCTTTCCACCAAATCTGACCCCTAGTCCACCTACAAAAAAGAGAGAGAAAGAAAAAGATCCACTTCTAGAACACTGAAATGTGTGGTAAATTAATTTCAGGGTGTGGGAGGGTGGATGGAAGGAAGGTAAGAGGTGATGTGTATGCTTGGGCTTCTTGCCAAAGTGAAGGGTGATGCAAAATGGAAATAAGGCTGAGTCGAAAGTTTGATTTATTGCTTAACTAGAAGATCCATCATGGCAATTTGCAAGGAAAAGAAGAATGTATTTGTGGTTATTGCTGGGCAAACATGAATTAAATGTGAAGTACCAGGTGTTGGTGGTGTTACAGGAAATGTGAAAATAGATCCTGGCTTCAAAGCATTTTTTGTTGTAATTATTAACACTATCTATGCAATAAGTTGTAATACATATAGATTGTTCTTCCTGGTGTTTTTGCCCACTGTGTTGTAAAATATCCTATATCTATTTCTCATAAGTTAGATAACATGATGTTTACATTACCTTCTTATGCAGAAGTTATTTCCATTTTTTTTCAAGAGAATTTTTCTGTGGGGCATGAAAAATTGAGGCTTGCAAAGAGTGAAAGAAGAAAACTGCAGAAGTTTGTTTTTGAGATTATTTTGTCTCTTTTTGTTCAGCATGCCAGTTTTTCATTATCACTTACACATTTTTTTCTACTTATATGAAAATAATGAATTACACTTTTGAATAGTCTGCATCTAAGACATTCTGGATGCTGTACAAACATGAGTTCATTCACTAACCTGGGTCACTTGGTTATCTCCAGTTTTCAATCCTATTTTTTGAGGGACTATACAAATGTAAAATGTTCTCCAGATGACTAATATTCCCAAACTTTAAGCCAATTCTAGCCGTGGGTCTTAAATAAATAAATAGTTTATGGAAAGCTTTTGACTTGTAGAGGGAGAGGGAGAAAAGCTTAAAATAGCAAAGTATTACAAAGAAGAAACAATGACTCAGAACACACTGTGTTTGGGAAAATCAGTAAATTACTTTCCTGGGTTTATTGTCTTACACTAAGTGGGACTCTGGGTCGTTCCTCTATTTTAAGAAAGGAGTCAGGCATTTGCAATGAAATTTCATTTATAACTGATCATGCTCAGTAAATGGGTCTGTGATTTTTTTTTTTTTAGTTAGGTAAAGAATTATAGCAAATCAAAGATCCAGCTTGAGATAAAAGCAGAAATATGAATCATGGAGAATGATATACTTAGGTTTGATTTCCACTTATTAGCTGTGAGATCTTATGAATGTGTACATTCTTTCTTAAATTGTATTATCTGGAAAATGGAAATACTCTGGTATCCTGCATCACTCTTGCAGGCATGAAAGGGCCTACATAGAACAATGTTGTGTTCATTGTAAAAAAATGTCAATTGAAAGACTACAAAAGACACATAGAATGCTTCCAAGGCACTAACAAAGTATTTTTTTTAATTTTATTTATTTACCTGACAGAGAGAGATCACAAGTAGGCAGAGAGGCAGGCAGAGAGAGAGAGAAGGGGAAGCAGGCTCCCTGCTGAGTAAAGAGCCCGATGTGGGGCTTGATCCCAAGACCCTGAGATCATGACCCGAGCCAAAGGCAGAGGCTTTAACCCACTGAGTCACCCAGGCACCCCTAACAAAGTGTTTTAAATTATGTATGATCCGTACATGTGTTCACAAATGACTCAATGCTATGGGCCTCATTATCTGCATGAGATATTCTGTTTGATAATAGTTCAACATTTCATCGTCAATCATCATTTGTAGGCACATTTTATAAGGATTACACTCTGGTTTAAGAATGATGACCTTAAGTTTTAAATCCCAAAAGACATTGAAACAGAGGTTTTTAACATTTATGTTTGCCTGTGTTGTTTTAAATAAAATGTATTAATTATAAAGAGTAGGTCAGAGGCAAAAGATTCCTTTGCACACTTTTTGTCATAATCTTTAATTGAGAGAACACTTTCATTAATAAGCTACAACTATATATTTTCTTACTGTTTGTTTTTGTCATCTTTAATGACTTTATTATCACTACAGTATTGAAAATGCTATGATTCATTGTGTTGTTCTTTCTTCATAGATACAGATGACTTTACTTGCAGCTTTAGGCAGTTAAAAATATTTACAGGCATCTTCAAAATGCCACATACATTTTATATTTGTCATTCCCTATAATCAAAAAGCTGTTTTTGATTGTCAAAAACAAGCAAATATTTTAATAAATCAACAAGGTATTTAAGACAGCTTGTTGCATTAAATATTTTATTTTATAGTGCAATTTTTATTATTTTTTTAAATGTATTCCATGGAAAAAATTACCTGGTTAAACTAAGTTAAATGAGTTTCATTTCTGAAAATATTCTCAGACATTATTGTGCTAATGAACCTCACACACCAACTGTATTTGACCATGTTCAACCTCCTTTTTCTCCAGGAACAAGTAGAAGCAGTCCTCCATGGAAAGACTTGGGCAAGTGAAAAATCTAGCCTTTGATTATTTATGATGAAGTCTTTGGATCAAATTCCACATTTTAAAAATGTTCAGAAATGTCTTTACATATTACTGGTAGTTTTGGGGGGGTTTTGTTTGTTTGTTTGTTTTCTTACTCATTTTGTATTTGATCTCCATCAAGTTCAACAAATTAAGCTTACTACTGGTGGCAAGAATTTTCCAATACTTCTAGCTACAAACACAGCCATTTCATTAAATTTATCTAGAGAAGACAGAGATTATGGATTTGCCACATCCAAAGATATCATTGTCTATTGATTGTTAGAGTGTTGCCTGCTCAAAAGTTGGATATTTCACAGTTTTTTTAATTATTAATTATTTTTATTAACATATAATGTATAATTATTTGCCCCAGGAGTACAGGTCTATGAATCATCAGACTTACACATTTCACAGCACTCACCATAGCACATACCCCCCCCAATGTCCATAACCCAACCACCCTCTCCCTACCTCTCCTCCCCCCAGCAACCCTCAGTTTGTTTTGTGAGATTTAGAGTCTCTTATGGTTTGTCTCCCTCCTGATCCCATCTTGTTTCTTTTTTTCCTTCCCTACCCTCCTAACCTTCTGCCCTGCCTCTCAAATTCCTCATATCAGAGAGATCATACGATAATTATCTTTCTCTGATGACTTATTTCACTCAGCATTATACCTTCTATACCCTATAGTTCCATCCATGTCATTGCAAGTGGCAAGATTTCATTTCTTTTGATGGCTGCATAGTATTCCATTGCATATATATACCACTTCTTCTTTATCCATTCATCTGTTGATGGACAGCTAGGTTCTTTCCATAGTTTGACTATTGTGGACATTGCTGCTATAAACATTCAGGTTCACATACCTCTTTGGATCCCTACATTTGTATCTTTACGGTAAATACCCAGTAGTGCAATTGATGGGTCAAAACATAGCTCTATTTTCAAGTTTTTGAGGAAACTCCATACTGTTTCCAGAGTGGCTACTCCAGCTTGTATTCCCACCAACAGTGTGGGAGGGTTCCCCTTTCTCCGCATCCTCTCCAACATCGTTGTTTCCTGACTTGTTAATTTTAACCATTCTGACTGGTGTGAGGTGGTATCTCGTAGTTTTGAATTGTATTTCCCTGATGCCAAGTGATGTTGAGCACATTTTCATGTGTCTGTTGGCCATCTGGATGTCTTCTTTGCAGAAATGTCTATTCATGTCCTCTGCCCATTTCTTGACTGGATTCTTTGTTCTTTGGTTGTTGAGTTTGATAAGTTCTTTAGAAATTTTGGATACTAGCCCTTTATCTGATATGCCATTTGCGAATATCTTTTCCCACTCTGTCAGTTGTCTTTTGGTTTTGTTGACTGTTTCCTTTGCTGTGCAAAAGCTTTTGATCTTGATGAAGTTCCAATAGTTCATTTTTGCCCTTGCTTCCCTTGCGTTTGGCAATGTTTCTAGAAAGAAGTTGCTGCAGCTAAGGTTGAAGAGGTTGCTGCCTGTGTTCTCCTCAAGGATTTGGATGGATTTCTGTTTCACATTGAAGTCTTTCATCCCTTTTGAGTCTATTTTTGTGTGTGGTGTAAGGAAATGGTCCAGTTTCATTCTTTAGCATGTGGCTGTCCAATTTTCCCCACACCATTTGTTGAAGAGACTGTCTTTTTTCCATTGGACATTCTTTCCTGCTTTGTCAAAGATTAGTTGACCATAGAGTTGAGGGTCTATTTCTGGGCTCTCTGTTCTGTTCCATTGATCTGTGTGTCTGTTTTTGTGCCAGTACCATACTGTCTTGATGATCACAGATTTGTAATAGAGCTTGAAGTCTGGAATTGTGATGCCACCAACTTTGGCTTTCTTTTTCAACATTCCTCTGGCTCTTCGGGATCTTTTCTGGTTCCATATACATTTTAGGATTTTTTGTTCCATTTCTTTGAAAAAAATTGATGGTATTTTGATAGGGATTGCATTAAATGCATAGATTGCTCTAGGTAGCATGACATTTTCACAACATTTGTTCTTCCAATCATGAGTATTTCACAGTTTTTTTTTTTAAATGAAGTTCTCATTTTAGTATATTTTCCCCACCTTTCCAATAACATGACAACCACAAAATAAAAGGAAGGAGAAGGAAGATTTTTCTTCTTTAATATGTGTTCTCTCTTGATGCATGTATTTAACAAAAGTTAGGTTCATTGTGTCAGTTGTATACCAGCTACTCTATTAAGGGTAAGGGATGTACTGATGAGCTAATCAGACCAACTGCTTGTAGATTTGAAGCTTTCTTTACAGTGAAGAGAAAATAGTATGATCACAGACTGAAGTTTTGTCTGGGAAGGAAATGAACAAGGTATTGACAAACAGATTACCTCAAAAAGGCCTTTTAATAGTTTGAAGGGAAAGGGCTCTTTGAGGCGTTGATATTTCTAGTGAAACCTAGATAATAAAAAGGGACCAACTATGAAATGAGTTGGAAGAATTTCAATCATGCAATATATAAGACCTACATCTATTCAGATTGCTGTCTAGAAACCCCACAGAATTCACACTTATCCTCTTTTTCCTGTGTACCTTTTATGTATAGGAAATCTAGAATTTCCTGTTTCCCACTGACCTCTCTGACAAATTTGCTAACAGTTTTATTCTTCTCGGATACCAGGAGACAAGTTGTAGCATGCATTCTGGTACACCAACTGGCTCATGGATATGGAAATAATGAATATGTCTCCCCTTACCTCATGACACCTGAAGAAACAGCTGTCTTTAGCACTTCTTGTCCAGCTGTACTTAACTTTATCAGCAAGGACCCTCCATGTTCCCTTTGTGCTGACCAGGAAAATATTCTGGTGTGACATTCCCATATCAGCCAGTATTTCAATATAACAGGACTCTGGGAAGGAGGATGGTGTAAAAGATAAGCTTGTTTTTGTTGTTGTTGTTGAGTGTGGATCTGTGGAGAGGGCTGTATAACATACTGAGGGGGCAGGGTTGGATGGAAGAATTAAGCAGCATGAAAAAAAATATTTCCACTTAAAAGGTTTTATATAAATGAATAAATTAATGAATAATTTTGTCTCTGAAAGGGTTTAAGCACTCAGTCAAAAATTCTCCCTGCCCCTCCTAGTTCTATGCTATTCTTCCACTACTCACTACCCTTTTGCTCCGAATATAGGAGCAAAACATGCTAAAACTGTTGCAGAAAAAATAAAATAAAATAAAATAAAAGGAAGAAACACAGGGAAATCATAGAAGCAGATGGAGAGGGAGGAGGTTTTCCAGACATGGTATAACCTAGTACCAGGAGTCTGTGCAATATATCACTCATATCAATGAGAAAATTGTTATGACATTTACTGTGACATGTTTTTTCAAATGTGGTGTATTTTATGACTTATGTGTAAGATCAAGTAAATTTTTAATTTTAAAACTAAATATAAAGGTTTGTTTTTGTTTTTGTTTTTGTTTTGTTTGTTTGTTCCCCTCCCCACCCCCCATAGAAGACAATAGACAGATCCAGAAGGCAGTCTTTGTCTTTGGAAAGTTGTCACCTCTACTTCCATATTCTCCCCAAATCATCTCTATTATTGCCACTTGTGTTCAGGGGCCTTCCTACCTCAGAATTTGCCATATTCTACTGTTCTACTGGAAAAAAACTCTACTAAACAAAATTTAACTAATAGGAAACTCTACTAAACAAAATTTAACTAATAGTAAAAAAAAAAAAACAAAAAAAACCCCTTACTATTTATAAGCAATTTTCATTAGTATCATTTTCACAGTAATTCTTTAAAGTAGGATAGTCAAGTATCACTACTTTTAATTTACAAAGAATGTACTAGTCTCTAATTAATTAAGAATCTTACCCAAGGTCATGTGGCTTAAGTTTGGGTTACATTTCAATACTTATGGCTCTAAGATCAGCACTTGTTTTTATTTCAGTACGTTGCCCAAAAAATGCACTACCTTTCCTGAGATAAATGCATTATAATTGGGGAAAAGATCTTAATATCTTACCGGTAATGGAAATTAGATCAGTATATGGGGAAGAGGGCACCAAAAAGAGGTGATCAGGGAGAGGAGTTTCTGATCCATAAGATCCTCCTCATCTCATTCCATGTTGGCAACTATTGATTATACCATTGTGTGTAGTATGCATGCATATATATATGTGCGTGTGTGTGTGTGTGTGTGTATGTGTGTGTGTATGCATATATATGTGATATATATGTGTGTGTGTATATAACAGAATAAAAAAATGGAAACAAAAATTCCATATATTTTTAAAGTTTTATTGTGGCATCATGCAAGCTCACTTTTCCAATAGAATTCTGCATGCATTTTATAGAGAACTTATCACTGCATCTTGGCTTACTTTCTATCCTGATTGGAAAGCTCTTGAGGCAAAGAACACCTGCTTCTGTCACTCTTCACTAGCACCTTATTCCTAAAAACATCAAAATCTGTTAAATAACCACAGACAATCCCACTCTCCATACACATCTCACCAACACCATCCCATCTCAGTCTACTTCAGAGCTGGCTACTAGGAACCTACCGTTGTATTCATTATAGCAATATATAAATCGCATGTTATAAAACATAGTGGTGTCCACTCATCTTTTTCATCATTAATATTCTTAACATAGTTGCCATGTTTATCAGAGTCTTAAAAACAAAATATTGTCATAAGAAATAGGATTGCTGAAGAGTTCTTAAACTAAGTTCTTTTTTAGAGCTGTGAAACTTTTACTGGTAACATGTTCAGATTCAGAATTCTCCAAATTGGCCTTAATGAATTTCTGTGAGAATTACCAATTCACATAGCTTATCAAACCTGTTCTGACTCTTCCTAGTATATTGTGTTAACTTTTGTTTGTTTTAATACTTGTATACATTTACTGAATACTATTTTCCAGGTACCATGATAAGTGTGTTAAGTGCACGCTTTGTTTTGCTACTGATTTACCTTTTTTGTTGTTGTTGAAGTGGAGTTGACATACAATATTATATTACTTTTAGGTGTACAACATAGTGATTCAACATTCATGTACATTAGTGAGTGATTACCATGATAAATCTAACTGCCATCTGTCACCATAGTTATTATGATATTAATTTTGTGTCATTGCCTCTTAACTGACAAATCTTTCAGCCAGTCATTATTAGATTCATCAACTATGTTATTTTTCTTTAGAATTTCCCAATTACAGCCAAGTAATTCTGCATATTCCCCAAAGTTTCCAAACCTCCTTCATGTGTCTATAATATGCCTTCTTTAGCCAGAATAAGTTTGTTGTTGTTCTTTATTTAAAATAACGAGCTTTTAAAGTCTGTTTTACCCCTTGAAAACCCATCTAGTTGAAATAGTAAATTTCTGTTTTACACTGTAATACATATGAAATATTTTAAGATTTTAATTATAATTTGAGAATGTAAAAGCCTTAATTTTTTAGCTTAGCAAGATAAAAATAAAATTTCTTATGCAAAACCATGTAGTAAGTTAATGTCAGTACCTGAGCTACATAAGTTGCTATATTTAGCATTTTCCCCTCCAGCCTTTTACAAGCTCTTTAGTTTTAACATGGTTAATCTCATCTAATTTCATGTCTTTATGTTCTTCCTTACCATTATAATGTTTGTATTTTTCTATGTAAATATGTGATTCTGGTGAATAGTATTTTAAGCAAAATGTTCACAATTTCCATTTTCGATATTTATTTATAATATATTTAACAGTTTATTTTGTTTTTCATATATCCTATTCCTTAGTTAATTTTTATAAATGGAATTTCTGGATCAAATAATATGAATATTTTAAGGCTTAAATATATTAAAATTATGATCCTAAAGAATTCACATTGTTGCTAGCAATTTTATGCAAATATTTGTTACAACATAACCTTGCTAGCTTTAGTTCTTAAATTTTCAGTGCTCTTTACTAAATGTTTGGCAAAGTTAAGTCATTTTAATATTATTACACTCTAGTGAAATTGAACATGCTCTTATATTTATTAAAAATAAGTATTGTTTTGCCATTTTTAATGGCTTCTGCATAATATTATTTGCCTTTTTATTATATGTTTAGAATTTTCTTTATACTATACCATATCTTCTATATGCCACTAAGTTTATTGCATTTCATTTTGGTAAATATACATTACTTGTACATATGAGTATATAATTTTTTGTTACTCCTATGTCTAGAACTCCCTCTTTTCAAAGTTATTCAGTATTCACTTACATTATGTCATTTTCCTACAATTTGGCTTATTTAAAATTATTTCACTTTTCAAAACATAAGGAATTTTATTTAGAGGAAGTTGTGAGTTAAATGTTTAACTTATTTTTTTTCCAGAAAGTTAATTGTCCCACGTGGTTTTATTGTTAGAAGATTCTGTACAGTAACAGAACTAAAGAAACATTTAAGACAATATATAGTATTGGATATTGCTTCTTTATAAGTTGTATAGTCTCATAGTAAAAATTAAGACAAAAGCATTTACCTGTTCAGAAATTAATGTCTTTGGGATGGTGACAATGTCTTTTTTATCTAAATCTATCAAAGTGCTTACTATATAGTAGTCATTGCAAAAATGTTTGGTGAATAAGTAAAGGCTCAGCAAGACTCTGTATAAATGCATTATGTGTCCTTATTATTGATAATTTTCTTATCCTTATTTTTAAGGAATTTGTGATTTTGCAATTTCATTATACCTTTTAAAGTGTGAACCTTTTAATTAGCATTTGCCTTGAGTGGATTTTGGAGATACTTTGTTTCCAGAGTGATTTTTTTTTAAGTTTTATTTCTATTGTGTTAAAATAATATAAAGTTTCCCATTTTAGCCATTTTTAAGTGTACGATTTGGTGGCATTAATTGATTAACACTGTTTCTGAAACTTGTCATCACCCCAGGCAGAAACTCTGTTATCATTAAGCAATAACTGTCATTTTCTCTTCATTACAGAATAGATTTAAAAAATATGATGCAAAAACATGCTGTCTGCAAGAGGCTAACTTTAGATCTAAAGACTCAAGTGGGTTAAAATAAAAACAATGTAAGGAAGTAATCCATACAAATAGTAACCAGAAGAGAGCCAGGGGCTAAACCAGTTTAAGAATAGATTTTGTCAGGGCACCTGGGTGGCTCAGTCAGTTAAGAGTCTGACTCTTGATTTTGGCTCAGGTCATGATTTTGGGGTCATGATCTTAGGGTCCTGAGCTGGAGCCCAACATCAGGCTACATACTCACTGAGGTCTACTTCTCTCCCTCTGCTTCTCCCCCTACTCGCTCTGTCTCTTTGTCTCTGTCTCTCTCAAACAAATAAGTCTTTAAAAAAAGATTTTATGTTATTGTTATAGGAGACAAAGAAGAGTATTATATATTGATAAAAGGATTAATTCAAAAAGAAAATTTAACAATTATAAACATAGACAGCAAACATCAGGGCCCCAAAATATTTTAAACATTGAGAGAATTAGAGTATTATGACTTTGTTAAATTAACATTTGTTAAGTAAAGCACAGGGTGCCAGATGGTGAGCCACAGTTCTGAAACAGACCATAAGAAAACTGAAATATAGGAGTTTATTACTAGCAGGTCCTGGAGGAAGGGCATGGCATGACTTGAGGAGCAACATGGGTGGTTGAAGCAGTGAGCAGTACAGACAGTGAGACAGGATCTGGAATGCATGCCTTTTTAAGGGTCTAAGGGTAGAGTGCTTGGGGTTCCTGAGCTAAGCTGAACTGGTCAATTCATACCCAAAGAGCAAGGTTTTAGTAAGCTGCATGGGGGGCTTATCTAAGTTGTACACAAAGCATACAGACCCTGGGAGACAAGGGATTCTATTCTATTGATCAGAAGGGCTGTTGGGGAGTTATATCAGGAACTTATATGTTTGTGACTCTGTGACTCCTATCTAGGGCATGCACTTGCACAAGGGGGCTAATGTGGATTTAAGGTCCTACAGGCCACTTGGTCAAACTGAATGGATGCTGAGGCAGCAAAACAGTGGTTTTGCTAAACTTTGGACATGGAAGGAGACATAGACAACTCTATTTAATAATACTTGGAAGTTTTGATACTCCACCTTCAATAATGGAATGAACAACCAGACAGAAGACCAATAAAGAAATATAGAACCTGAACAAAACTGTAACTAACTATATCTAACAGACACACACAGAATACTCCACTCAACTGGAACAGAATATACTTTTTTTTTAAAATTATTTAATTTTTTATTTGACAGAGAGAGAAATCACAAGTAGGCAGAGGCAGGCAGATAGGAAGGGAGAAGCAGGCTCCCCGCTGAGCAGAGAGCCCGATGTGGGGCTCGATCCCAGGACCCCGGGATCATGACCTGAGCCGAAGGCAGAGGCTTAACCCACTGAGCCACCCAGGTGACCCCAGAATATACATTTTTTTCAAGTGCACATAGAACACGCTTCAGAGGGCACCTGGGTGGCTCAGTGGGTAAAGCTGCTGCCTTTGGCTCAGGTCATGATCTCAGGGTCCTGGGATCGAGTCCCACATCGGGCTCTCTGCTCAGCGGGGAGCCTGCTTCCCTCTCTCTCTCTCTCTATCTGCCTCTCTGCCTACTTGTGATCTCTGTCAAATAAAGAAAAAAAAAAAAGAAGAATACGCTTCAGAATAGACCATATATGAGAATATAAAACAAGTAGTAACAAATTTTAAAAGGTTGAAAACATGCAGGAATATTATTAAATACTTTAATAATAGAATAATAAGAAATATAATTCATATATAAAGTCATTTTTCCCAAATAGTTTTATATTTCAATGAATTATTGAATCATGTTAAGGCCACCTAATGAAATTTAATAAACACATACAACACACTCCACTATAATAACATATTTTAAGTGGAAACCTCTCAGAAATACACACTGAGATTATTGTCAAATATGACAGGGTCTTATCTCATTTCTAAAAATCTTTAGCCAACCTAGTTATAAGAAATATATCAGATAAATTCCAGTAGAGGGCATTCTACAAAATCTTGAGCCAGAGCCAGTACTCCTCAAATTGTCAAGGACAGTCTGACAAGGATCTGAGAAACTGTCACAGACAAGTAGAGCTGAAAACAAAATGAGTAAATGTAATGTGGTATCCTAGGTGGAGTCTTAGATAAAAGTCATTAAGTTGAAACAAAGAAAAACTGCATAAATGATGGCCTCTAGTTAATAATAATGTGCCAATATTGTTTCATTAATTGTGACAATGTACCATATTATGTGAGATATTAAAATAGAATAAATTGTGTGATAAGAATTCTCTATACCAGGTCCTATTTTTTCTCTCCAACAAAAAAAATGCATACTTCTCACTTGCAAAAAATCTTTGGGCTTGTCATTGGGATTCCATGTCACTATATATTCAAACAATAAGTTCGTGGTCATATTGTAACTAACATTTGGTTCTTACATAGATTTCATACTATCTAAACTTGCCTCTGTGATATTGGAAGATGGCCTTTAGTCAAATAATTCTATTGACTGGAATATTATAGATTGATGGGTTAGTTCTCTAAAATGCTTATTTTAGTAGTCTTGTGAGGATACCATATAAATTTTTGTTGTAACTATTTGCTAAGGCTCATCTTTTATCTTGACAAAGCTACAGATTATTAGTTTAAGCTTTAAGAGAAAGTACTATAGAATATCTATAGAATTATCAATTCAAAAATCACCTTACCACTTCTATTAATAGAAAAAAGAAACAAATAACAAATATTATTGCTCTTTCAGTAGCATAGACATATCCTTTAATTGAGCTTGCTTTTATTTCGTGATAATATAAAGCAGGATACTCAAATTGATTTATTGCACTTATTTTTTTAAATAATTAATTCATGGGCACTAAAGTTATTTCTGGAAACTAAAAGACATGTTGAATAGTAAGTTATGGCCTTTGATAAATATATTTTAATTTACTTTTTAATCTTATGATATAGTACTAATTTAATATGGTTAACTTTTACCACTTAAAAGAGGACTATTTCTTGGTTTGAATGTAGATATTAATTGTGCTGACTTGTATATGTTTCTCTTTTTTTTCCCCTTTAGGCTATACTTTGGAGATATAAATTTTCTCAGCTTAAAGGTTCTTCAGATGATGGCAAGAGCAAAATCAAATTTTTGTTTCAGAATCCAGATACTAAGCAGATTGAAGCAAAGGTAAATACAGATTCATCATATAAACCATCATCATATAAGCTGACTATATTAATGCCATTAAGATGCCAGGGAGAATATTTAGGAGAACCAAAAGAGCAAAAACCCACATTATCTATTTATTTTGGGACATCTCTCATGGCCAAAAGAATAAAATCACTTTGAGATTTTAGTGGCAAAATTTCACCGGAAGGCGTAACTCAAAATAAGTTAGAGCTAACTGCATTTTCTTAATTTCTTACAAACTGCATTTGTGTCACACTAAAGTAACATTCTAGGAACCAAAATAGTCACTTTCTTTGTAGTTTCACATTTCAAATAATAATTTAAATAAAAAATTCTGATTATATTTTACCATTTTCTATTCCGTCTTTGAATATGAATACAAATACCCAAAGAAAAATAGTTTTAAAATTAATTCACATTTTCCTCATATTATTATGTGTTAATAAAATGAATAAGTGATTTCTTGCTTTGTGATGCAAATTTTCAGTATTTTGAAATATATTAACTATGTTGTTTTATACTCATCAGAAAGATTCACTACATTTATTTTTATTAACACATATATTTGTATATATTCAGAATTTAAATGATTTCAATTACTCTACAGAAAAATTCACAATAATAATGTTTGGGGTAGAATAAATTGTAAATATATTATTCCAATGTGGAGGAAAGGATAAATAACAAACCTAGAATGAAAAACTAATGGTATGGAAATGAAAACCCATATATAATTTTTCAACTATAGATTAAAATTAGCATAATTTTGTTACATTCCTGCACCTATTAAATTCAGGTGAGGAGGTCAGTCTGACAGTCAAAACCTTCCAAAGAATGACCCTCTCTGACATCTTAGTACACATCTTCTGTAACACTGCTCTATACCCACATCAGGTCCTCTCATTCTTATTTTAACAATAACTTCTTTCTTACCTTATATATCTGCTCATGCTTGTCCCTTAACTTTTCTCCGTGGCTTTTGTTTGAATTTCTCTGTGGATACTCTCTGTCTTGTGTTTATCTTTGGAGTTGCCTAACTACTCTGCCTAGTCTGTAGATTATTTAAAGTGGTAACTGTGGATACAGCCCCTTTCTGGGGGCTCTTTTCCTGCTACATTTCTCTAAAGCATTGGTGTTACACCTTATATTTACATTACGTTACGTTATGTTATATATGTTACACCTTATATATGTTACGCCTTCTATTTGTCTCCTGTCAGTTTAGGCAAATACCATCAAAACTTCACCCACTCCCTTTATTTAAAATTGCTGCATAATTTTCAATTCTACGTTTCCATCATTGCATCTTCCCTAAATATAGATGTATCTATGGAGCTGCCTTCTTCCTATCTCTTGCTACAGCTCCTCTTTTCCCCTCTGACTAGGATTAGTTGATCATTTCCTTTGTGCCAGACACTCACACTGCTCTTTAAATCAGTTCTTAGTATTACCATCAAAAAATGCATCACCCTATTCTAATAATGGTGAACGATGTTAATATTTTCAGTTCCATATTCTGGCTAATACGGAAACTCAACCACTAACTATTGATAGCAGTATAACATTTGATATATCACTTCTCTTCTCATTGTTTTAAGTGCTAATAATTCACAGTTGACAGCAAAATGAGTTGAAACAAAAAGAGAAACGCAAAGCAATGACTAACTATAATGTCTGTACTTTAGTTCTATGTAGCATATATATATTTTTTAAGATTTTATTTATTTATTTGACAGAGATCACAAGTAGGCAGAGAGGCAGGCAGGGAGAGAGGAGGAAGCAGGCTCCCCGCTGAGCAGAGAGCCCGACATGGGGCTCAATCCCAGGACCCTGGGATCATGACCTGAGCTGAAGGCAAAGGCTTTAACCCACTGAGCCACCCAGGCGCCCCGCATATGTTTTTTATACAGCTAATTTTACTTACTTAATAACTTTATTACCCCCACAGCTTCTAAATATTACTCATTCTTCTTATAGTGTTTTAGGCAATATTTAATAAATTCATTCATTAAGAGCTAGTTTCAGAAAATTCATTGAATGGCTTTCTTAAACTTTTAGACCATAATTTTTGGATGGGAGAAAGACAGACAAAAATAACAAAATATGACCACTGGTAATTATATAACTATAATGTGTGTGTGTGTGTGTGTGTGTATATATATATATATGCACGTTTTGGTTATATAATATATATTACATATATAATATATATATACACACACGTTATGGTTATATAATATATATTATATATATACACGTTATGGTTATATTATATATATATATACACACGTTATGGTTATATTATATTATATATATATATATACACACACACACACACGTTATGGTTATATAATTCACCAATGGTCATATTTTGTTATTTTTGTATATTTTTGTATATATATAATATAATATATATATAATTTTGTATATATTATATAACTGTATAAAATATATAAATTATATAACTATAACTTCTTTAAAGACACCACCTCCTTCTATAGAAAGAAGGATAATAATACCTGTAAGGGTAACATTGAAAATACCAAGTTAAATATGCAGACTAACACAGATGAAACTAACTAATTGGCTCTATGGGATTGTTTGGCCTTACTGGTATGTATCACCTCTGCTGACATAAAAATTGTTTAAGAATTGGGGCACCTGGGTGGCTCAGTGGGTTAAGCCTCTGCCTTTGGCTCAGGTCATGATCTCAGGGTCCTGAGATCGAGTCCCGCATCGGGCTCTCTGCTCAACAGGGAGCCTGCTTCCCCCTCTCTCTGCCTGCCTCTCTGCCTACTTGTGATCTCTCTCTGTCAAATAAATAAACTCTTTAAAAAAATTGTTTAAGAATTAAAACTAGGGGCACCTGGGTGACTCAGTGGGTTAAAGCCTCTGCCTTTGGCTCAGGTCATGATCCCAGGGTCCTGGGATCGAGCCCCGTATCAGGCTGTCTGCTCAGCAGGGAGCCTGCTTCCTCCTTTCTCTCTGCCTGCTTCCCTGCCTAATTGTGATCTCTGTCTGTCAAATAAATAAATAAATCTTTAAAATAATTTAAAAAAATATTTAAAACTAACACAATTGTTATTTATAATTGTAACCCGTGAATAATAATAAAAAGTACCATCACAGGAGAACATCAAGGAAAATGCTGGCAGGTGTCACATTATTGGACTTATTGGACTTTTGTATGATAAGGATGGCTTATAATTGAAATTTATGTCATTTGAGGATTCAACATTTCCTCTCTTAGAATATATTTTTTTAAATTAAGGGAATAGGCAACGTGATATAGTGGAAAGAAAATTAGAATCAAGTAGCCTTGAGTTAAAAATCTCCTTTTTACCATTTTCTATCTGTACTACCTAGAGCAATCTATCACCAAATTACAAATTGCTACTCTTCAAGGAAAGTATAGAAATAAATATCCTCAGGGCCTGGCACATAGAAGACAGTAAAAACAAAAAACAAAACCAAAAAAACAAAAACAAAAACACTGATGAATGATTTTATCGTTCAAGGATCTAGCATAATGACTAAGGAAATATCCAAAAATAGCAGCTTTTATTATTGAGAGAAGTTAGTAAAGGTGATTAACATATATAAACTCAGAGTCCTTCCCACATTTAAAAAATTCAAGTTTATAACCATAACCCAAGTTAGTATAATTTATTAAATGCCTGGGGTATTTTCTGTATCTTACTAATTTTATTAATTTTTAAAATTTCAGTGTAGAAAATTTGCCCTGAGTCTGTGTCTCCAAAACAGGGACAGAAACATCTCTGTATATTGTATAACTCTTCTAAATTTATGTATATCATAACATTGGTAACCATCCTGGATGGAAGTTGTTCACTAGCATGCTTCCTCCACTGGATCAAGAACTTTTAAACACAAAGAATATATCTTATAACATCATATCCCTAAGGCCTGCCCTGATGCTTGCCTGGGAGCAAGAAATAATAATTTCTTAAATTACACTAGATCATTATTTTACAGTTGAGGATGGTAAACACTTTTCTCAACATTTTATTATGAAAAATTTCAAGCATACAGCATACTTTAAATAATTTACAGTAAAGGCCCTCTATACACTAAATTCTATGATTAACATTTCACTGTACTTCTTTATCATATATCTATGTACCCATCCCTTTATCTGTTCATTAATCCATTGTATCTTGACACATTTTGAAGTAAATCACGGACATCAGCATTATATTAAGCAGTTTTCAAAATGTATTTGTGGAATATTGTCTTTGTCCCTCTAATTTCAAATCCTCACCCATTGTTTTATTGGATAGTTCCTCAATTTATAGTTTTCTTTGATAGTTAACAACTATATAATTTAAATTGCATAATCTAAATAACAAAAATAAATAAATGAATAAATAAAACTCTACCAGAAAATAATTTTAGTAAACAACAAAAATACCCAGCAAGTTAAAGCATTATATTTTAGGGGCACATGAGTGGCTCAGTCGTTAAGCAGCTGCCTTTGGCTTGGGTCATGATCCCAGGGTCCTGGGATGGAGCCCCACATTGAGCCCCACATCGAGCCCCACATTGGACTCCCTGCTCTGTGGGAAGCCTGCTTCTCCTTCTCCCACTCCCCCTGTTTGTGTTCCCTCTCTTAATGGGTCAAATAAATTTAAAAAATCTTTAAAAAAGCATTATATTTTAGTCCATGGATTTTTTTTTAATTTCATTTACAAAAGTAAGTTGTACATACACAATTTTTGACAGAAGAAATGAGAAACAGTTTCAAAAATAATCAATGACATAAAATTCCACATTACTTGAAGAAAATTTCATCTTACCTAGAAAGATCAGCTTTCTCATGACTTAGATTAACATAAAATAGATCAAAGTGACAATTTCTACTCACAGTATTTTGATAAATATTTTGAAACTATGCGTCATGAAGTCTCCATGTACTTCCATAAGTACATTGTAAAACTTTTGTGATTTTGGACAACTTGTGAATATTTTCTTATAATCATTAAGGTTCTATAAAAAGTTTATTTTTAGGTTAAACATAAAGGACACATTGGTAAATAATGATGTGAAGAAAATAATTTATTACGTCACTTGTCCTAGGCTTAACTAGATAAAGCAAAACTAAACAAATATCAGTTATTGAAATTTGTTAAATCTTATAATTCAATTTATCTTTATGTGCCATTTATTGCTTATCTAATTTTTATACAGATCATTACCCTGTAATAGTAAGAATATGAGCTTAATAGTTAAAGAGTTCTGGAGACACCTGGGTGGCTCAATTGGTTAAGCATCTGCTTTTGGCTCAGGTCATGATCCCAGAGTCCTGGGATCAGCCCTGCATCAGGCTCTGAGCAGGGATCCTACTTCTTCCTCTCACTCTCCCTCTGGGTTCCATCATTTCAAATTCCATCTGTTATCTCAAATAAATAAATAAAATCTCAAAAAAAGTAGTTAAAGAACTCTGGCTTCCATATATAAATATGATGCCTGTTATGTAGGATGAGTTATCTAAGCTCAGACTAAGCATCCTCCAGCATAAGATGGAGAGTATTATAGTCCATGTCTTTTGTGAGGATAAGAGCACATGTGCTCTTCTCAGAAGACTTGAGAATACCAACATACTTCTGTTAGGTGTTCAAAAATATCCTAGAATTGGCAGAAAGTTATAGGTAAAGAAAAAGAAGAAAAGGAGTTTTTGTCATCAGCATAAAAGTAAAAAGATGCACAGAAGAGCCCATAACCCAAAAAAGATAAATGACCACTAAAAAGATTCAATTGAGGGACACCTGGGTGGCTCAGTCAGTTAAGCATCTGCCTTTGGCTCAGGTCATGGTGGTGGGGTCCTGGTATTGAGTCCCGCATTGGGCTCCCTGCTCAGTGGGGAAGCCTGTTTCTCCCTCTCCCTCTGCCTGTCGATCTGCTTACTTGTGCACTCACGCTCTCTCTCTCTGTCAAATAAATAAATAAAATCTTTAAAAAAAATGAATCAATTCAATGATTCTCACTCAGGTAGTTCTCCGTGTGAATGAGTGAGGAGTGAGAATGAGTAGTGGTTCAATTGTCAGGATAATTATTTGGAAACTCTCTTTGAGTTTATAGGCTAGTCAATCCCTCCTTTCCCATGAGTTTTTGTTGCAGTAGAGACAATAAGGGATTTATCTCATGCTGAAGCTGTGAGTGTGGATCAAGCTCTAAGTGCCCCAAAGATCTCTAGAAATGATGGAAGACCCTACTCCATAAGATAGACTTCCAGCTTATCCTCAGCCACAATGTCTCATCCTCAGCAATTACCAAAGACAATCTCCCTAAAGTAGAATATATATAGTAACCTTCTCAGAGTGCTTAGAAAGACTTGCAGCTAATTTTTAAAAACTAGCTCTTATGAAATAGAGTAATTAGTGATTTTATGAAACATGAAGACCACATTTGAAATAAAAACTCTAACAGAATAGAAACAGCAAAAGCTGGAAAATATAGCTGAGGGATTCTCTAAAAATGCAGCAGTATAAAATATGGAAAATATAAGATGAAAGATGATTCTGTGAATCCACTGCTGGAACAAATAGCATTCAAGATGAATAGAAAAGGGTAAATGAAGGAGAGAAAAATAGAAGATTTCCATTAAAAAAAAAATTGAATGTGTACTTCCACTTTCAGAGTGAAAGGAAAAACTGAGTTCTGATTAGTAAATAAATAAATAAATGAATAAATCACACCCCAAAACTTTCAAAATCCGACAAAATTTAAATCATCTAGAGGAGGGGTGACTTGTGGAATAGTGGCTAGAGGGCCTCAGTAAACTTGCCCTCCCTCAAAAACAGTGGAAATGCCTGCAAAGCTACTAAAATCAAACATCTATTTTCAAGTTTTCTAGAAATTAGCCAAAATGACAAAAATGGAAAATAACCAAAATCACAGAATGAACAGAAAATTGTCTCTGCAAGAGAAACTGCTTGGCCTCACTCAGTAACACCCAGACAGTGGCTTTATAGCCAAAAGCCAGTGGCATTGCAGAAATTTGAGAGGTCTGACCTCATCCAGAGCAGAGTCAGTAATTTGGTTTAATTTGAAGCTTCCTGAGAAGTCTCTATTCTTAGTGTGGTGGTTATGTGACTCAGAGCTTAGCTCAGCAAGGGGAGGGGAGAAAAGAAAAGAGGGGATCTACCCTAGGACATAGAGAGCAATAGCAAACTGCTGGCAACAATTTGACTATCTAAGCCTGAGATTTCAACTGAAACAAACAAAATTCTGGTCTGGAATTGAAAAGAAAGTCATAGAATAATAGGCAATGATTGTGAGTTTAGGAAAACTCTGATGTATTCTTGGAGATTTATATTGATATGTGCATGCCCAGGAAAGACCTGGGAAAGGAAAAGGCACCAATCACTTATTTTCACTGACCTAGGGACCACATATAGGCAGAAGATTAGAGTTAACTTTATCTTGTAAGTGTCCTGAAATGTGCCTTTATATGCAGATTTCCTTGATAAAGAATAACAGACTTAAAGGCAATGCATAAAATGAAATTGTCTGACTGATAGTTGGCTGGCCCAGATATGACCAATGGGCAGCTAGACTTAAAAATGTAAAACAAAAACAATACAATATAAAACAAAACAAAAAACCCTAAAACAAACTAACAGAGAACTTAGTATGAACACACTACAGGGAATACAAATTCTATAGAGTTAATGCAAGAAAGTGCCAAACAAACAAACAGCAATAAGAAAATCAGTAGATTTTCCTTGGGAAATCTTGGGATTAAACCTTGGGAAATTAGAAGAATCTGACCCCAAAGCTGTTAAAAGATATTATCTAAAATATATAATTTCCACCAAAAGCTATCACATGTGTAAAAAGCAGAAAAGTATATACATAAGCAAGATAAATACCAACCAACAGATTATGTCTTAAATGGGGTTCAGATTTTGGATTCAGTAGACAAAGACTTTAAGTTAGGTATAATTAATATGTTTAAATTACTAAAGAAAACAATGTCTAAAGAACTAAAGAAAAATATGACAATGATGTCTTACCAAACAGAAAGTAACAACAGAGACATTACATTAAAAAATAGAGTATCTATAGTTGAAATATTCATTAACTGAAATAAAACATTTACTAATGGGACTCAAAAAGAGTTGAGTTGGTAGAAGAAAGAATCAATAATCTTGAATATAGGACAATAGAGATTATCTAATCAGAGAGACAGAAAAATAACAAAGAATAGTGAGAAATGACCAGCATCTCAGAAACCTATGTCATGCTATCAAACACACCTGTATATGTATAATGGGAGTCCAAGAAGAAAAATAGAAAGGGACAGGAAACATATTAGAAGAAATAATAGTTGAAAACTCACAATGAATAAAAAATAATCTACATATTCAATAATTCAATGGACAAAATATGTGAAGGGGAGTAAGAGATACAAGCTTCCAGTTAGGGAATGAATAAGTCATGGGAATAAAAGATTTGGCCTAGGGAATACAGTCAATGATATTATGATAACATTGCATGGTGATGGATGGTAGCTACACTTGTGATGAGCATGCATAACATGCAGACTTGTTGAATCACTATGTGGTACACCTGAAACTAGTGTCACATTGTGTGTCAACAATCAGCTATATATTAAAAAAAAAAAAAACACAAACAAACAAAAAAACACACTCCAAGTAGAATAAAATAAAAAAGAACTGTATCTAGACTTATCATAGTCATAGTGATGATCAAAGGCAAAGAAAAAATCTTGAAAGCAGCAAAAGAAAATAACTTATCATATACATTGGGGTCATCAATATTACTAAGATGTAAATAAATAGTAATAATATTAACAGATGATTTGTTATTAGAAACCACAGAAGCTAATAGACAATGAGATAATATCTTCAAAGTATTGAAAAAAAAAGACTGTTAAAAGACAATTGTATGAAGCAATAATTATAAAAGTGTATTGACATACTTAAAATGTATAAATATGTAATTTGTATGACAAAAAGTACAAAGGAAGCAGGAATGAACAGAGCTTATGTGTTAGAGCAAAATTTCTTCTAAATAATAGAAATTGAGTTAATATTAATGAGAATGAAATTGATTTAAATTAAGATATTAGTACTAATCCCCACAGTAACCATTGATAAATAACATTATGTAATAAAAAAGCAAAAGTAATTTAAAATATGCATTAAAGAATTTCTATTTAACACACAAAAAAGCTGAAATCAAAGAATAGAGGAACAAAAACCTAATAAACATAAGAAAAAAATGAGTAAAATGGCAGATGAAAATCCTTCATTTACAGTGATTGCATTAGATGTAAAAAGCTTAAATACCTCAGTTAAAGGTAGAGATTGAAGAAAATGACTAAAAACATTGTTCAATTAAATGCTGTTTATAAGAGATAGAATTTAGATTTAGAAACAGATTGAAGGTAAAAAATGGAGATATATATAGATTACCGATCTATATATATCTCACATATATACATATACCATAGAAACATAATAAAACAGAACTAAAGTGGCTACACTAATATCAGATAAAATAGACTTCAAACAATAATTGTTAATTAAGAAAAAGGGCATTTTATAGTGATGAAAAAGTGATTTCGTCAGAAAAACATAGGAATTATAGATATACATGCACCTAATAATATTAGTTCAAATGCATGAAGCAAAAGCAGAATTGAAGGGAGATGTAGAAAACGAAACAATAATAATTAGAGACTTCAATGTCTCATTTATAATTACGGATGGAACAACTGGGAAGAAGATAAATGAATAAAGAGAAGACTTGAAAAAACAGAAGAAAACAGCTAGCTTGGGCAGACATCTATAGGACATTCCACCCAAAAACAGCAGAATACATATTTTTTCTCAAGTACGTATAGAATGTTTTTCAGGATAGGCCCAATGCTATGACATACAAAAGCCTCAATACATCAAAAGTATTGAAATCATATAAAATATATTTTCCATCAAGTATGAGATTAAACTAGAATAAACAAAAGAGAATTGGGGAACTTCATAAATGCAGTTGATTCTTGTTATTCATGATATTTATGTTCTATAAAGTCATCATGAACAGTAATTCAGCAAATACTGAAACAATGCCTCTAGGGGATATACAGGGTTGAGTTCCTTCAAGCCTCCGGCCACAGCATTTTCATCAACTGATTAACATATAACTTTTGTTTTACGTGTGTTTTTGTTTAAAGGCAACTTATTTAATATTACTGTTGAGTCCTTAACATTGAACTCATAGTCACCAGCTCTATAACTCATGCCCAGACAAAGCTTATCCAACACCTGTATTTAGCATATTATAGTGTTCTATTTTTTTTTTTATTTTTTAAGATTTTTAAAATTTGTTTATTTGAGAGAGAGAGAGAGAGAGAGCAGAGTGAGCAAGAGAGAGCACGAGTTGGGGGTGAGGGGCAGAGGGAGAAGGAGAAGTAGGCTCCTCACTGAGCAGGAGACCAGTGCAGGGCTGGGATCATGACCTGAGCCAAAGTCAGAGGCTTAACCATCTGAGCCACACAGGCGCCCCTAAAGATCTTGCACTTGAGCACCAAACAACATTTTAGCACTACGTTTTGCAGTCATTTTATTTTATTATTTTATTTTATTTTTTAAGATTTTATTTATTAATTTGACAGAGAGAGAGACAAGGAGGAAGGTAACACAAGCAGGGGGAGAGGGAGAGGGAGAGCAGGCTTCCCACTGAGCAGGTAGCCCGATATGGGGCTCCATCCCTGGGATCATAATGAGCTAAAGGAAGACACTTAAGTACTGAGCCACCCAGGTACCCCATCTTTGTGGTCATTTTAAAGAGCAAAGTCATGGATACAAAAATGTGAAAATCTTGACACTAAACAAACTGCAAAAAAAAGACATTTTCTTGTGTACATTTCACAGTCTGAGCTGAAACAAGGAGTCCAAGTGTTACCTTGTTTGACCTCTACTAGGAAAGTGCATGCTGTGTTACTAAAATTTTTCACTGCTTTGCATATATCCACAAATGACCATGAGAACACCATGGATAGTGATTTGGAAGTAAAAATAAATGCTAGCAAGTAGGTAAATTTGCAAATACAGAATCCACAGATAACGAGAATTGACTGTATGTGCTGGGAAAAGGAAAACTTTGAAACTATCAGTGAGTCTAAGGTTAAAGCATAAGAGTTATTAGTAAATATTTTGAGATAAATGAAAACAAAAGCAATCTATTAAAATTTATTAAATGCTGATAGATCAGTGATTGAAGTAAATTCATATCTATAAATATGTATATTAAGAAAGACTCAAATCAGCATCCTAGATTTTCATATAAGGAAACTAGGTAAAGAATACTAAATTATAGGGAGATGGAGAGGAGAAGGGAGTTGAGGGAAACTGGAAGGGGAGGTGAACCATCAGAAACTATGGACTCTGAAAACAACCTGAGGGTTTTGAAGGGGTGGGAGGTTGGGGGAGCCAGGTGGTGGGTATTAAGGAGGACACGTATTGCATGGAGCACTGGGTGTGGTGCAAAAACAATGAATTCTGTTACGCTGAAAAGGAAAAAAAGAAAAAAAGAATACTAAATTAAAATCAAAGGAAGCAGAACAAAGGGAGCAATAAAGATTAGAGCAGAAAAATATAAAATAGAAGATAAAAACAATAGATAATATGAACAAAATCAAAAGTTGATTCTTTGAAAGTTCAGCTAAATTGAAATCCCTTTGGGAAGTTTCATCAAGCAAAGAGAAGACACAGATTGCTAAAATCATGAATGAAAGAGAGGACATAATTCCTGATGAAATAGACTTTAAAAAGATAAAAAGGAAATAAAGGAACAACTTTATGCCAACCCCAGCTAGGTAACTTAGATGAAAGGATGAAATTTATAGAAAAACACATACTCCCGAATGTGACTCTAGGAGAAATAGTAAATTGATTAGACCTACTGAAAGTAGAGATTGAATTAATTGTTTGAGGACTTCATTAATACAAAATGATTTCACCAATGAAAAAAATACTAACCATATTATCATACAAAATATTGTATTATTTAATAGTATTAATATTATTAATACTTATACAAATTAAATCCATCAATCTTTTAAAAGAATTATGAACCATGACCAAGTGAGATTTACTACAAGAATTCGTGATTGGTTTATCAACCCCAGAATAATCAATGTGGTATACCATATTAATAGAATTTAAAACACATGTATTGTCTCAGTAAATACAGAATACAGAAATTTCATAAGCCCATCACCCTTTCATAATAAAAACACTCAGTGAAAGAAGAGAAGGGAAATTCTTCAATCTAATAAAGAACAGCTGTGTGCAACCCACAGAGAACATCATACTTAATAATAAGAATAAGTGTTTTTCTGCTAAGATCGGAACAAGACCAGGAAGTCTGCCTTGCCACTCCTACTCAACATTGTACCAGATGGTCTAGACAGGACAATCAGGCAATAAAAAGAAATAAAACTATCTCAATTCACACATGCTGATGTCGCATATTGAGAATAATAATGAATCCCCTGAATACCATTTTCACTAATAAATAATTTCAGCAATGTTGTAGTATACAAAATCAACATACAAATATCAATTATATTTGTATATATAAGCTATGAACAATTTCCAAAAGAAATTAAGAAAATAATTCTATTTACAATAACATTTAAATGAATGAAATAAGAAAATACCATCAAAAGAAGTGCAAACTTGTATACTGGAAATAAGTAACATTGTTATAAGAAATTTAAAAGATTTGCATAGAGTGAAAGATGTCCTATACTTATTATTTGAAAGGCAATATTGTGAAAAAAGCAATTTATTCCTAAATTGAACAACAGATTCAATAAAAACCCTTTCAAAAAAGCCAACGTTTTTTTATCATGGAAATTGACAACCTAATCTTAAAATCTTATGACAATGCAAGATAACCAGAACAACCAAAACAGTTGAGAAAGAATGAAATTGAACAACACATACTTCTTAATTTCAAAACTTATTACAGAGCTATGGTAAACAAGACAGTATATTGACAACTCTGGCATAAGGATAGACATAGTGCAATAAATATCAACAGTCCAAAACAACCTTCTCTCTTATAGTCAATTGATTTTGGAAAGTATGCCAAGGCAATGCAATGAAGAAAAAATAATCTTTGTGTGTGTGTGTGTGCATATATATATTTTCTATTTAATTAAAACTAAAAATTTTGCATCGAGAGACACTCAAAAGCAATAAACAATTCACAAAATGGGGGAAAATATTGTTTCTTGATTCTTTGTTACTCAAATTTAGGTTTTGTGTCTTCTAAAGTAAGAACACAAACTGGAAAAAAAATATTGACATTTTGCATTGAAAGCAATATGCTTATGGAAAATTACACTTGAAATCTCATAATATAGTGATTTTAATAAAAATCCAATTCTATTGATTTTTCACAAGACCACAGCCATAGATATTTCATAATTAACATTTCTGTTTATCTGAATTTTCCTGATTTTGCACAATGATGAGTGATAGGGTGTGTAAGCAGACACTGTGATACATTTTAGACAGGACATCTTTTTATACTTAGACTGAAGGTAATAAAGCATTGACTTTTTCAGTCAGATTTATTACTTTTTTAAAAATTTTTGTTTATTTATTTGAGAGAAAGAGAGATCACAAGTAGGCAGAGAGACAGGCAGAAAGAGAGGGGGAAGCAGGCTCCCTGCTAAGCAGAGAGCCTGATGTGGGGCTCGATCCCAGGACCCTGAGATCATGACCTGGGCCAAAGGCAGAGGCTTAACCCACAGAGCCACCGAGGTGCTCCAGCTTTATTACTTATTATTGTAAAACTGTAACAATACATATAAATAGTAATGTGGTCATTATCAAAATCCTTTATTGTGGAATATAAATTCATAAGTAGTTATAAAGATAATACAGAGATATTCTGTATACTCTTCGTACTGTTTCACCCAATGTTATATCTTATGTAGCTGTAGTATGATATAAAAAATAGGAATATGACATTGGTGCAATATGTGTATAGTCCCATGTCAATGCTAACATGTGCGAATTTGTGGAACCATTTCCATAATCAAGAAACAGGACTTCCTTCATCATGTTGATCCATCTCTCATTTCTACCATTTCTAAATCATAGGAACAATTAATCCACTTTTTCATTTCCATAATTTTGTCATTTTGAGATTATTATGTAAAATAAATTATGCAGTATGTGACATTCTGAGCTTTACTTTTTTCACTCAACGTAATGGCCTTGAGATTTGTCTAAATTGCTCTGTATATTAATCAATTGTTCTTTTTTGTTGCAGAGTAGTATTCCATGATTTGGATATATGTTTACCCATTTACCTGTTCAGGGACGTTTGCTAGTTTCCAGTGTTGAGTTATTGCAAATAAAGCTGTTATGAACAATAATGTGCATGGATATGAGATTCCATTTCTCTGGGATAAATGCCCAGAAGCACAGTTGTTCCGTGCTATGGAAAATGTTTGTTCGGTTTTGAAGAAAATGCCAAATTATTTTTCAGAGTGATTATTAATGTTTTACATTTTCAATAGTAATGTATGAGGAATCCAGTTTCCTCATCAGCATTTGAAATAGTTACTACTTTTTATTTTAGTGGTTCTTATCATAGTCTTAATTTTCATTTTCCAAATGGCTAGCAATGGTGAACAACTTTTCATGTGCCCATTTTCTATCTATATATTCCCTTTAGTGAAAATGTCTATTTTTATCCACTTTTAAATTATATAATTTATTTGTTTTACTATTGAGTTTTTGAGGGTTTTTTTTTAAGATTTTATTTATTTATTTGAGGGAGAGAGAGAGAGAGCACGTGCAAGAACAGGGAGTGAAGGGGGAAAAGAAGCAGACTCCCCACTGAGCAGGGATCCGACATGGTGCTTGATCCCAGGACCCTAAGATCATGACCTGAGCTGAAGACAGGCACTTAACACACTAAGCCACTCAGGCGCCCCTTATGAGTTCTATACGTGAGGCTTTGTTAGATGTGTTGTTTGCAAATATTTTCTTCTAATTCTTCCAAAGATTAGCTTTTATCTTCTTAACAGGTATCATGCAGAGAAAGTCTTAAAATTTTCATAAACCCCACTTATCAATTATGTCTTTTATAGATTATGCTTTTGATGTCATGTCAGGAATTCTTCATCAAGCCGCAGGTGTCAAAGATTTTTCTCCTACACTATCTTCAAAAAGGTCTGTAGGCTAGGGGAACCTGGGTGGCACAGTCAGTTAAAGGTCTGTCTCTTGGTTTTGGCTCGGGTGGTGATCTCAGGGTCATGAGATTGAGACCCACACGTGCTTCACGCTGAGCAGAGAGTCTGCTAAAGTTTCTGTCTCCGTCTTCCCCATGCACACACACTCTCTTTCTCTCTCTCTTTCTCTCTCTCTCTCTCTCT
Source organism: Martes martes (assembly GCF_963455335.1). Lineage (NCBI taxonomy): Eukaryota > Metazoa > Chordata > Mammalia > Carnivora > Mustelidae > Martes > Martes martes. The sequence continues at coordinate 80,122,938 of NC_137891.1, read as the reverse complement.
CTCAAAAATAAATAAATAAATATTTTTTAAAAAAGTTCTATAGGCTTGCCTTTAAATGTATAACACATTTGAGTTCATTTTTTCCTGTAAACTGTGAGATTTAAGAAAACAGACGTTTTGTCCAAAGATGCCAATTATTTCAGCAACATTTGTTGTAAAGACTATTTTTCCTCTATTGGATTGTTTTTACAGTTTTGTCAAAAATCAGTTAGTCATACTTGCGTGGTGTTATTTCTTGTTTTATTTACCTCTTTGTCAATATCATATAATTCTGAATACATTAACTATATAATAATACTTTAAATGAAGAAAAGTGATTTCTTCTATTTTATTCTTATTTTTCAGAATTGCTTTAGCTATTCTAGTCTGTTTGTCTTTCCATAGACATTCTCTAATTACCTTATCTGTATCTATGAATAATTTCATTGGTATTTTGATAAGGATGTCATAAAACAATCAATCAAGAGAATTTGCATCTTATGCTATGTTGATTTCTTAAAGCAGTGGAAACTGGATACTTTTCTCTTTTTAAAAATCTTTTTGATTGAATTATTCTGCATTGTGTACTTTTCACCAAACAAACCCCATGCATGTTTTGTTAGATTTACAATTAGGAAAATCATTTTGCAAGAAAATGTAATTGGTATTGTTTTTTAAAATTTTGTTTTTCAAATATTGTTACAAATGGAAATATAATTATGGTTTTTATATTTACATTTTGTCCAAAACCAGTATAAATACACCTATTAGTTCTAGGTGTTTTTTGTTTTTGTTTTTAAGATTCCTTGAAATCTACATAGATCATCAACACATGAGAATATTAGGAAGATATATTTATTTTTTTCTGATCTGTATCACATTGCTTTCATTTTCTTGCCTATTGTGTTGGCTACAAATTTAAATACTATATCACTATCAGTAGTGACTGTGGACATTCTCTTCCTTCCTTATTTTAGGGGAAGGCATTTAGTCTTTCACCATTAACTGTGTTGTGAGCTTAGGGCTTTAACAGAAGTTTTCTCAGGTTGAGTTCTCCTCTATTTCTGTTTTCCTGAAAGTTTTCATTGTGAATGGGTGTCAGTTAATATGACCATGTAAATGTTTTAGCTTATTAATAAGATGAGATGTAGTCATTGGTTTTGAAATGTTGAACCAATCTTACATTCTTAGAATAAACCTTACCTGATAATAATGTGTAATTCTTTACATATAGTGATGAACCATGTTTGTAAAATTTTAAGAATTTTTGCTTTTATGTTCATGAGAGATACTGGTTTATAAAGTTTTTTGGTGTTTTTGTTTGTCTGTTTGTTTTTGATGCTACCTTTGCCTGCTTTTTATATCAGGATAAAACGTCTTATAAAATGAGTTTGGAATGTTTGGAATCTTTTCTGGAAGATACCATGTAGAATTGTTGATTCTTCTTTAAAGATTTGGTAGAATTCTCTAGTGGAAATATCTGGGCTGGGAGGTTTCCTTTTTGAGATTTTTAAAAAATATTATTTCAATTTACTTAGTAGATAGCTATTCAAATTATCTAGTATTCTCAAATGAGTTGTGATCATTTTTATTTTTTTAAGGACTTGGTCAATTCTATCTATATTGTCAAATTTATTTGTGTCAATTTTCTCATAGTATTTCCATAGTTCTTCTTTTTTTTTTTTTAAAGATTTTATTTATTTATTTGACAGAGAGAGATCACAAGTAGGCAGAGAAGCAGGCAGAGAGAGAGGAAAAAGCAGGCTCCATGCCAAGCAGAGAGCCCGATGTGGGGCGATCAAAACCCAAGCCAAAGGCAGAGGCTTTAACCCACTGAGCCACCCAGGCACCCCATAGTCCTTATTTCTTTATTTCACTTTGAATTTCACTTCTTTATTTCACCTAATTTTAGTATTTCACCTTGAAGTTCTGCAAATTTTATAATGATATCTCTCATTCCTGTGAGTAATTCATGCCTCTTCTCTACTTTTTTCTTAGTCTTAGTAGAGACATTTCAAAAAACCGAAATTATTTTCTCATTGATTCTCTTAGAGTTTTAGAATAAATTACATGAATCTGGTCTTAACTTTATTAATTTGTTTCTTTCTGGTTGCTTTAGTTTTATGTTGCCCTTCTTTTTCTAATTTCACAAGATTATATTTTAAGATCATTGATTTGACAGTTCCTTATTTCTAATACAAATATTTAATTCCAAAATTTCCTTCTTATCACAGCATTTACTGCATTCCACAAATTTTGATAAATTGCATTTCTATTTTAATGAAAATAAATGTTTTTAATTTCCTTGAAGTTTTTCTTCTTGATCAATGGAATTCTTTAGAAGTGTAATGTTCAGTTTCTAAGTATTTTAGGATTTTTCCCATTATCTTTCTAGAATTGATTTCTTGTCTGATCTACTTGCTTAAAGAACATACTCTATATGATTTCACTTTTTTTTTAAATTAGTTGACATATTCTTTGTGGCACAAGATATAACCTTATTACAACTTGGCAAGAGTGGGAGTCTAGATCTTTGCTGGTGGGAGTGGGAGTAAGGCCAGTTTTTCTGTAGCATTAGTCCAGAGTAGAGTAATTAATGAGTAGACTGCCCCTTTTCAGATCATATGGCTAGATAGAGTTGATGTCTATTGTTTTGTTTTGTTTGTTTTTTCCATTTGTTTGTTTTGTCTGTAATCATTGGTGTTTCTGGGCCCAAGCTCTCTACTTTCTTTTTTGGAATATATTATGCAAAAAGAAAAACTGAGTTTTTACCATATTATTCATCAGGTCCTGAGGTCGCTGGATCCCTAGTTTATCTGCCTTCTCCTCTCCTTTCAAAATGTCCTTTTGTTTGTTTTACATGTCATTTCCAGAGTTTTTATTACACTTAGGAGAAATAAGGAAATCATTCTAAAAGTAGAAGTATATTTTTAAAGTACTATTAATACCACGTCTAAATAAATATAATTGTCATAGTGAGTCAGCTTCTTAGTTAATCACCTTTCATAACTCCAATGAAATAATGACAGAAATATAACAAAAATTTGACAATGAAAATTTAATTATGGATATGGCTCTTATTATGGTAATAACTAGCAAGGAGACTGAATTAGTGATCAGAACTTTCCAGTAAAGAAAAACCCAGACTCAAAAGGATACATAGGTGAATATTAATAAACATTCAAAGAAGAATTAATACTGATACTTTTAAAACTCTTTCAAAAGATAGAAGAAGAGACTGTCCTTTTTCCACTGGATATTTTTTCCTGTTTTGTCGAAGATTATTTGACCATAGAGTTGAGGGTCCATATCTGGGTTCTCTACTCTTTTCCACTGGTCTATGTGTCTGTTTTTATGCCAGTACCACACTGTCTTGGTGATCACAGCTTTGTAGTAAAGCTTGAAATCAGGTAACGTGATGCCGCCAGTTTTGTTTTTGTTTTTCAACATTTCCTTAGCAATTTGGGGTCTCTTCTGATTCCATACAAATTTTAGGATTATTTGCTCCAGCTCTTTGAAAAATACTGGTGGAATTTTGATCGGAATGGCATTAAAAATATAGATTGCTCTAGGCAGTATAGACATTTTAACGATGTTTATTCTTCTGATCCAAGAGCATGGAATGGTCTTCCATCTTTTTGTGTCTTCTTCAATTTCTTTCATGAGTGTTCTGTAGTTCCTCGAGTACAGATCCTTAACCTCTTTGGTTAGGTTTATTCTAAGGTATCTTATGGTTCTTGGTGCTATAGTAAATGGAATTGATTCTCTAATTTGTTTTTCTGTATTTTCATTGTTAGTGTATAAGAAAGCCACTGATTTCTGTACATTGACTTTGTATCCTGCCACGTTACTGAATTGCTGTATGAGTTCTAGAAATTTGGGGGTGGAGTCTTTCTGATTGTCCATATAAAGAATCATGTCATCTGCGAAGAGAGAGAGTTTGACTTCTTCCTTGCCAATTTGGATACCTTTTATTTCTCTTTGTTGTCTGATTGCTGTTGCTAGGACTTCTAATACTATGTTGAACAAGAGTGGTAAGAGTGGGCATCCATGTCGTGTTCCTGAGCTCAACGGGAAGGCTGCAAGCTTTTTCCCATTGAGGATGATATTTGCTGTGGGTCTTTCATAGATAGATTTGATGAAGTTCAGGAATGTTCCCTCTATCCCTATACTTTGAAGCGTTTTAATCAGGAACGGGTGCTGGATTTTGTCAAATGCTTTTTCTGCATCAATTGAGAGGACCATGTGGTTCTTCTCTCTTCTCTTATTGATTTGTTCTATCACATTGATTGATTTGCAAATGTTGAACCATCCTTGTAACCCAGGGATGAATCCCACCTGGTCATGGTGGATAATCTTTTTAATGTGCTGTTGGATCCTGTTTGCTAGGATCTTGTTGAGAATCTTAGCATCCATATTCATCAGTGATATTGGTCTGAAATTCTCCTTTTTGGTAGGGTCTTTGCCTGGTTTGGGGATCAGGGTAATGCTGGCTTCATAAAAAGAGTCTGGAAGTTTTCCCACTTTGGAGAACCGTGTGGAGATTCCTCAAGAAATTAAAAATAGAGCTTCCCTATGACCCTGCAATTGCACTACTGGGTATTTACCCCAGGGATACAGATGTAGTGAAAAGAAGGGCCATCTGTACCCCAATGTTTATAGCAGCAATGGCCACGGTCACCAAACTGTGGAAAGAACCAAGATGCCCTTCAACAAATGAATGGATAAGGAAGATGTGGTCCATATACACTATGGAGTATCATGCCTCCATCAGAAAGGACGAATACCCAACTTCTGTAGCAACATGGATGGGACTGGAAGAGATTATGCTGAGTGAAATAAGTCAAGCAGAGAGAGTCAAGTATCATATGGTTTCACTTATTTGTGGAGCATAACAAACAATATGGAGGACAAGGGTAGATGGAGAGGAGAAGGGAGTTGAGGGAATTTGGAAGGGGAGGTGAACCATGAGAGACTATGGACTCTGAAAAACAACCTGAGGGTTTTGAAGGGGCGGGGGGGGTGGGAGGTTGGGGGAACCAGGTGGCGGGTACTAGGGAGGGCACGGATTGCATGGAGCACTAGGTGTGGTGAAAGAACAATGAATACTGTTACGCTGAAAAGAAATAAAACATTAAAAAAAAAAGATAGAAGAGGAAACACTCTCAGAATGATTGTATGAAGGTAGAATTACCCTGATTTCAATGCCAGACAAAGATTAAAAAAAAAAAAAAACAACTACAGGCCAATATCCTTAATGAATATTGATGCAAAAATCCTCAGTGAAATACTAGGAAATCAGAATCAACAGCACATTAAAAAGATCATAAGTTGGATTTATTACTGTGATGCATGAATGATTTAACACACAAAAATCAATATGATATACCACATTAGCAGAATAAAATATAAAAATCACATGATCATCTCGGGGCACCTGGGTGGCTCAGTGGGTTAAGCCTCTGCCTTTGGCTCAGGTCATGGTCCCAGGGTCCTGGGATCGAGCCCTGCATCGGGCTCTCTGCTCAGCAGGGGGCCTGCTTCCTCCTCTCTCTCTGCTTGCCTCTTCATCTGCTTGTGATCTCTCTCTGTCAAATAAATGAATAAAATCCTAAAAAAAAAAAAATCACATGATCATCTCAGTAGATGCAGAAAAACATTTGACAATCTTCAGACTCTTTTCATTATTAAAAACTTGCCCAAAAAATGGTATGAAAGGAACAAATATCAACATAATAAGGGCAAATTTGAAGAACCCACAGCTAACATCTTACTGAATAGGGAAAAACTGAAAACTCCACAAAAAGTCATTAAAACTAATAAATTCAGTGAATTTGTTGAATACAGAATTGACATAAAAATCAGTGGCATAAATATTTACTAATAAGAAATTATCTGAAAGAGGAATTAGGAAAACAGTCCTATTCACAACAGCAACAAAAATAATACATTACTTAGGAATTAACTTAAAAGAGATGAAAGACTTATACACTGAAGTTTCTGAAACACTGATGAAGGAAATTCTAAAGGACACAAAAGGAAAGATATCCCGTGTTTCCATGTTTATGAAAAAGAACAATTAATATTGTTTAAATAGTCATATTACCCAAAATGATCTGTAGATTCAATGTGATGCCTATCCAAATCACAGTGATGTTTTTCACAGAAAGATAAAAAATCTTAAATTCATATGAAATCATAAGACTCCAAATAGCCAAAGCAATCTTAAGTAAAAAGAAAGCTGTAGGATCCCATTTTCCAACTTTAAATTATGTTACAAAGCTACAGGAACCAAAACAAAGCTATAGGAACCAAACCATATATATATATATATATATATATATATATATATATATATATTTGTGTGTGTACACACACACACACACACACATGTGTAAACATATAGACCAATGAAGAGGATACATATTCCAGAAATAAACCCACATATTTAGTCAACTGCTCATTGACAAGTGTTCCATGTACAGCAAGGTAAGTATAGGTTCTTCAACAAGTAATGATGGGAAAACCATGTATCTGTATGCAAAACAATAAAGTTGGATCACTAACACACAACATACATAAAAATCAACACAAAATGGATTAAAGACTTAAATGTAAGACCTGAAACCATAAAACTCCTAAAAGAAAACATAAGCAAGGACCTCCTTGAAATTAGTCTTGGCAAAAATTTTTTGGCTAGGACATCCAAAACATAAGCAACAAAAGCAAAAAGAGACAAGGGGACCACATCAAACTAGAAAGTTTCTGTACAACAAAGAAAATAATCAAGAAAATGAAATGCAATCTACAGAAAAAGAAAATTATTTGCAAGTGATGTATCTAACAGTGGATTAACCTCAAAATACAGAAGTAACTAATACAACTCAATACCAAAAATACAAATAACTCTATTTAAAAATGGGCAAAAGTCCTAATAGACACAAAAGAAGAAATTTAAATGACTAACAATTATATAAAAAGGTGCCCAATATCACTAATCATTAGGGACATATAAACCAAAATCCTTTTTTTTTTTAAAGATTTTATTTATTTATATGGCAGACAGAGATCACAGGCAGGCAGAGAGGCAGGCAGAGAGAGAGGAGGAAGCAGGCTCCCCGCTGAGCAGAAAGCCTGATGCAGGGCTCGATCCCAGGACCCTGGGATAGTGACCTGGGCTGAAGGCAGAAACTTTAACCCACTGAGCCACCCAGGTGCCCCTAAACCAAAATCTTAATGAGATATCACCTCATACCTATTAGAATGGCTATTATCAAAAAGACAAAAGTTAATAACGTTGGCAAAAAAGTGGAAAAAAGGGAACCTTTGTGCCCTACTGGGGGCAATGTAATTTGGGACAGACAATATGGGAAACAATATGGACATTTCTCAAAAAATTATATAGAATTATCATATTATCCAACAATCCCAATCCTGGGTATATTTCCAAATGAAATGAAATAATTACCTCGAAAATATGTCTGCACTCTCATGTTCATTGCAGCATTATTCACAATAGTCAAGATATAGAATAAACCTTACTGTCCTTTGACAGATGATTGGATAAAGAAAATGTTACACATACACATAATGAAATGTTATTTATGCTAGTAAAAAAGAACATCCTGTCATTTGTGATATGGCTGGAACTGGAGGATATTATGCTAAGTAAAATAAGCAAGACACAGAAAAAAAAAAAAAAATACTGCCTGATCTAACTCACATGTGGCATCTACAATAGTCAAATCCTGAAGCAGAAAGTAGAATTGTGATTGCCAGGGGTTTGGGGGAGGGAAAATGAGATGATGTTAGTCAAAAGGTATAAAATTTCAGTTACATAAGATGAATAGTGATCTATTATATAATGTGATTGACGATAGTTGACAACACTGTTTTGAATAATTAAGATAAAATTTCTCTCCACCCCCAAACACAATGCTAGTTATGTAGAAGTGATGATATGCTAATTACCTTGATTTTGGCACTCTTTTCACAATGTATGCAAGTATCAAAACACCAAGTTATATCTTAAATACATATAATTTTATATGCCAAAGATATCATGATAAAACTACTAGAAATAAAAAAGAAGGTTACCCCAGCATTTGAACTATGGGTCAAAAAAAAATTAAATATGGAAGCTGTTACAGTGCTTCTTTTCTCTTGAAAATGGTTTAAAAGCGATAAAAATGGTTTAGACAGTAGATGCATATCTTGTCATATATAATAATAAGTAATTGTTAATAAAACATGCTTTAACTTAATAATACTATGTACATTCCTAGTTACAAGACAAATACATTATAACTAGAGCTTATTTAACAAGTAATATGGTTTGTTTGGGGAATGTGTTAGAGTTGCCACAAGTATTACAGAATTAGAAGTTCTACATAGTATTTAACTTTTTGGTTGTGAAAATGTCTCAGAAATACTGAAAAAAGTCATGTAGATTTACCTGGGAGTTGGGGAATTTACTTTGTTTTTATGTTTTTTTTTGTTATTTTTTTATGGGTATATGAGAACAATGTTATATTACAAAACCCCATTATACATTTTTCTCTGAAAACAGAAATAAATTCTCATGAATTCTCACTTCATTACTCAGAAAGCTTAATAAATTTGCCATCTGTTTTCCAGAGCCTCATTAAACTTCTCAGAACTTTCCTAGTAGAACAGGGAAATGGTTCCCAGTTGAAGTCATGAGCAAATTGTAGCTATTTAACAGTTTACCAAAAATCTCATTTTATTGCTATTGGGAACTTTAAAAAAGTGGCTTATATCTTTTGTAAATATGACACTAGTATATGAAGGATTACTAACATATTCTTATAGTCATTCCTACTAAATTTTCTAACCATATCTGTTTTCCTTTACTACTTCTAATATCTTGTTTTTGTATTTATGTATATGTATTTTTCAAATCATAATTTGATATAATATGGCCAGACAATCCTCTGACTTCAAAACAGGTTGTCTTTGAAAAACATCAATGAGGCTTTATCATTAAACTTAATAACAGTTTCCCTCAAAAGAAACACTTAAAATATTGCCTAAATTAGTTTGTACAGCATGTTAATCCTAAATTGCTAAACTTGAGATCTGGAAGCCAAGGTAGTGCTTTTTTGCACAGTATAATAAAAGAAAGAAAAAAGGAATTGCTTTTCTATTTAGTGGAACAATGCAGAGTATAGAAACACATTTCCGTTGATTTGCTCATTGGAGTCTTTTCCCCCAAAACCATTTCCTGCCCCCAGTTTCCAACATCTCAGAGGCTCTATGCTGCTGGAGGATAACTTTTCCCAAATGTTAGGTTCAGTAAGACTTAAATCAAAAAATCAAGAATTGACTTCCAGCATTGCCACGTTTAGCTAATCTGTATATATCTTCATTTTCTCATTATAAATTGTGGATAAAATTCCTATCTTAAAAGAGCTCTGTAGGGACAACATATTTTGCTGTTTGATGGTAAGGATTGAATATATAACACAATAGATGGAATATTTTGTATGCTCAATGTCTGTCAAAGATGCTACTTAAGAATTCATGGTGTGCTGGTTTTCTTTTTGGAGAATGACTGGCAATTTAAGTGAATTCATATTTGTATTTAGCACTGAGGTCTCATAGATGAGGAAGTTTAATATTCGCACACCTGGGTAGGTATTTGAGATGAAGGAATTCCCTCTGCATTGGAAATGAAGGATCATCTTCCTATCCTACTTTTCACAATTTCTGACTTTTTTTTTTTTTTTTGCATCTGGAATGAAAGAGTTTATAAAATTCCAAGATTCTCTTCCTTTCACTGCAAATTATTGACAATACCAGCTGTTTAGACTATGGACAAAAACAAATGAGGCTAGGGCAGGGACACCTACTTAGTAGTGCTGGTCCTGCATCCATCCACGTTTTGTAGTGCTTCATACTGTAAAAGAAACTGAAGCATCAGTACATTGATCAGGGGAAAATTGAAGTCATTTGTGTGTGTGTACATAATTTATATACCCATTGTTTTATCTGAAATGTTTTTTCAAACTACTGATTGGATTATGAAAAGAAATATGTGGTAAAGGAGATACCTGGGCTTATGCTTCTACTTTTAAAAGAACTTCTAAACTCCTGGGAATCACTGAGGATTCCAAACCATTTTTATTTCCTATTGAGAGTTCTTTTTCTTTGTACATAATTTATTTTTCAAGTCTTCTATTTTCTCTTTAGGCATATTGAACTTGGTCATGTGTGTTAGGAGTCAAAAACATTTCTTAACTTGCTAACCTATAAATTTAAATTGACATCTTTAATGTAAAACAAATACATTAACTGTCTCTAAAATAAGTAACTGTCAAAGGGAAATGTTCATGGTGTGATATATTTGTTTTCCTTTTTGCCCAAAGTACCATTTACTTATAGAAGGAAAGTTATTACATTTTTATTTTATTGATGTAGGTAAAAACATTTTGAAAATCAAAATTTTAAGAATAAAGTTACGCATGGGGTGCCTGGGTGGCTCAGTGGGTTAAGCCTCTGCCTTCCGCTCAGGTCATGATCTCAGGGTCCTGGGATCAAGTTCCACATTGGGCTCCCTGCTCGGCGGGGAGCCTTCTTCCCCCTCTCTCTCTGTGTGCCTCTCTGCCTACTTGTGATCTCCCTCTGTCTGTCAAATAAATAAATAAAATCTTAAAAAAAAAAAAAAAAGATACACGTGAAAGCATTTTCCTGCGTGGTAAAATAACTTAAAATAGAGTATAGTAACCAGGTACTGTATTGTCTTCTCTTAATAAGGAAATAGATTAAAAATTACAATAATCATGAAATCATTTGAAAATGGGAAAAATTGGATTTTGATCTGAAAAATTATTTAATTGTGAAAACAAGTGCTATAGAATTGTTCATAATATGTACATATTTAGAGTCTTTTAGATTTTCATTATGATCAACTGTTTAAATTATCCCATATGAGTTTCTTAAGTGCATAAGTCATGTCTTCTTCAAATTTATGGTCCCAGTGAATATCAGTACATTGTCTGGTATATTGTTATTCACCAAATAACTTAATATTAGAGAAATGGTATAAATATGGTAATAACATATATCAGTATCTTATTCTTTTAGTTAACTTAGGGAATGACATAAGATATTACTAAATAAGATTCTATTACATCAATATCCTAGAAGTACTTAAGCCTTTGAAAGTAAGCAGATTAATATAGATTGACAATTAAATGAGTCTTTATTTTTATTCAACAAGCCTTGTAATTAAAAGTCAGAAAGCCAAGATAAATAATAAATCAATAATCTAAACCACATAAAATTTGCAAATCACTGTACCTTAAGGCATCTTATAAAATCAAATATAAGTGTGGGTTGGATTTCTAGAATGGGAAAATAAAATCTTGTAAAATGGCACTTCTCTGGAAAAGCAATGAAAAATCAGTCAAAATTATCAGGATTAAATTTTTCAGAACTTCAAAGGAACCATGTTTGCAATAACTGTAAAGTATTCATTACAGACAAAGCAAACATAAAACAAACAGCTTAGAAAACATGACAGCTATGAAAAACAGTACCCCCGAAGCCACTGGAGAGTACAGACCGGGCTTAGAGTTTCTCAAAAAGCCTACCCTAGGAAAATTGTAATTATTTGATCTTCTTTGATCTATCTGGAAGCTCCATGGAAAAGCACATTTGTAGTACTTGTCATTACTTGACATGACTCAAACCGTGTTCATTGAGAAAACCCAACACCAAAGAATTTATTGGTATTTGTTGAAAACAATCAGAAGCACATTATAATTACCTGAGTTGGTGATTTTAGTAGTGGCAAACAAAATGCTAAGGAAACCTTAAAACTAAGATCTGAGGAATAAGGGGCATTGAAAAACTCTTAATTATCTTCCTGAGAACTATAATGATGTATGGTTAGGTAGAGCTGTGTGCATGACCTAATGTCTCAGCCCTGCTGAGTCAGACCGTTATAACACTGGACCACTAAGAGACTACTGGCAACAGTGATGGGAAATACAGTCTTTACAGAATGATGAATTATGTCAGGAAGGTCACTAAAAAACAAAAAAACAAAAAAAAAAAAAGAAAAGAAAAGGAAGAAAGGATGAACAATAACAAACTATCAAACTGCCTCAGATCCCAGGGAAGGATGAGAATCTTTTTTCCAAAGTATGTTATTGAAATGTCCAGTTTTAAATAAAAATTATGATACATTTAAAGAATCAAGAAATTGTGGCACTTACATAAGAAAATTAACTATCAGTAAGAACTTCCCCTGAGGAAATCCAGCTATTGGACTTAATAGACAAAAACTTATAATTATCTACTACATACATGTTCAAAAGGCTAATGGAAACCATGCTCAAAGAATTAAAATAAAGTGTGATGTGTCTCATGAAATGGAAAATGTCAAAAAAGACATAGAAATAATAAAGAGAATCAAATCAAATTTTATCATATAAAAATGCAATAACAAATAAAGAATTCCCTGGAGGTATTAAACAAAAGATTTGAACTTGAACAGAAAATGAGAGAACTTGAAGAGTTCATGATGTGTCAGTCTCACTAAATCAATTGAGATTATCCAATCTAGGGACCAGAAAATGAGAAACTGAGTAAAAATGAACAGATCCTCAGAAACTTAAATGTGTGACAGCATCAATCACATACATAATGAGAATCTAAGGAAATCAGGGAAAAAGGGGGAAGAATGATTATTTGAAGAAGTAAAACATCTCAAATATAATGAAAAGCATTAACCTCCAAATCCCAGAAATTCAGTGAATTCCAGGTATGATAAACCCAAAGAGAAACAAACATCGTGATTGAACTTTGAAAAGCTCAAGTAAAGAATTTTGAAAGCAGCAAGAGAATGATTCCAACAGTACTTGGAATCACTAATAAGGGTAACAGCTGATTTCTAAAAGTAAGCGATAGAGTCCACATGGCACTAAAATGACATATTTAAGTCCTGAAACAAAGATTAGCAAACAAGAGCCCTTTATCTAGCTAAATTTCCCTTCAAAAATGAAGAGGAAATTAATTAAATCTTTACTAGTTTAAGCAACAACAACAGTTTGTCACTAGTAGATCTACACTATAGGAAATGTTCTTCAGAATAAAATAAGAGAATAGTAACTTGAATCAACGTGAAGAAATCAAGCATACTTTTAAAGCTAATTCCATAATTAAATATAATTGACAGTATAAATACATTTTGTTTGTAATTCTTCTGTTCTTCTTACTGATTTAAAAGATCACTCCATAAAATAAAAATTATAAAATTATAAAATTATAATTTTATATATAATTATATATAATATATATTATATATAAATATTATATATAATATATATAATATATATAATATATATATAAATTATAAAATTATAAAACTGTCACTGGGTTTACAATTTACAAATATGTAATATGTAAGACAATAGCATAAAGGAAGGGGGAACAAATTTTTAAATACTATGAATTAATACAATTAAATTAAATTAAAATACAAATTTTTAAATACTATGAATTAAATTGGTATTGATCTGAACCAGATTGTTCTAAGTTGTTAATTGTATTCTCCAGAATAAATAAGATAAGTAAATATATAGTAAAATAACAAGTGAATTAAAATTATATATGCATACACACATAAAAGAAGGCAGTGATAGAGGAATAAAAGAATAAAATATATTGTAAACAAATAGCAAATGATAGACAAAATTATACTTTATGTATAACTACATTTAAAGTAAATATATTAAGCATTCCACACAAAAAACAGATTAGCAAAATGAATTAAAAAAAAATTCTTGGGGTGATGACCTCAAGAAAAATGCCTTAGATTTATAATTAAGCTCTATTAATTAATTAATTAATTTTAACTTGAACCATTTTTCTTCAGGTTTTAAAACTTCATTTTGAGTTGAATCTTATGTGCAGTATAAGATAGTGGTCTAGTTTCATTCTTTTGCATATGACTGTTGTTGGGGTCTGTTATCAAAGGAATGAGACTGAAACAAAGTGAAAGTTATGCAAAGCTTTATTCTATGCCAAGCATTAGAAGTTAGACTGACCAGCCAGGGCCGCCTCTGAAAAGAGTAACCCCATCCCGATCTCACAGGCTGGTTTTATAGAACATAACTGCAGACCACAAGGTATGTGGCTTCTATTGTTAGGGTGTTTACTCCTGGAATAGATAAGCAGAACCAATACCAGGAATTGCTGGGATGTTTGGAACTGCTGGGGCATGTTGGGGTGTTTAGAACTGCTGGGGCATTTATTCCCAGAATGAAGTCCGTAGATATAAACAACAATATGGCTACCCAGGTAATATGGAGTCGCTCTGGCTAAGCAGGCCCTAATAGTTAAACAGGTTTTAACATTAAATCGGCCCTAACACTGTCCAGTTTCCCCAACACCATTTATTGAAGAAATTGTCCTTCCCTCATTGTATATTCTTGGCTCCTTTGTTTTAAATTAATTAAATATATATATGCATGAGTTTATTTTTGGATTCTCATTCCCAATTGATCTATGTGTCTGTTTTCATGCCCATACCATATCGTTTTGACAACTATTTCTTTGTAAGAAGTTTGAATTCAGAGAGTGTGATGACTTCAGCTTTGTTCTTTCTAGAGATTGCTTTGGCTATTCAGGTCTTTTGTGGTTCCATAAAAATTTAAGCTCATTTGTCTTATCTTTATCAAAAATATCATTGGAATTTTGATGGGGATTACATTGGGTCTATAGATTGCTTTGGGTAGCATGGACTTTTTTTTTAAAGATTTTATGTATTTATTTTGAGAGAGAGAGAGTGCACAAGTTGACGGGGAGGGACAGCGGGAGAGGGAGAAGCAGACTCTCTACCAAGCAGGGAACTCAAGCCAGGCTTGATCTCAGGACCCCAAGATCAAGACCTGAGCCTAAGGCAGACACTTAACTGACTGAGCCATTCAGGTGCCCCATGGACATTTTAACAGTATTAATTCTTCTAATCCATGAGGACAGAATGTCTTTCCATTTATTTGTGTCTTCAACTTCTTTCTCTCTGTTTTTTGGTGTCTAATGTACAGGTCATATACCTCAATGGTTATATTCATTCCTAGGCATTTTATCGTTTTTTATTCCATTGTAAAAGAGACTATTTTCTTAATTTCTCTTTCTGATAGTTCTTTTAATAATGAACTACCGTGTATAGAAATGTAGCAGATTTCTGTATATTAATTTTGTACTCTGCAATTTTACTGAATTTGCCTATTAGTTCTAATCTATTTTTGGAGGAGTCTCTAGAATTTTCTTATATAATATTCTCATCACCAATGTCTGGTCTAACATGGTGTTTAAAGATGACGTTTCTTTATTGATTTTCTGTGTGGATGATCTATCCATTGATGCAAGTGAGGTATTAAAGCCCCCTACTTTCATTGTATTGCTATTTCTTTCTTTAGAGCTTTTAATTTTTTTTAAGATTTTAGTTATTTACTTGAGAAACAGAGAATGAGAGATGGAGAGAGAAAGAGAGAGAGCATGAGAGGGGGGAGGATCAGAGGGACAGGCAGACTCCCTGCTGAGCAGGATTCAGAACTCCAGGATCTTAACCTGAGCTGATCTTAACCTGAGCGGAAGGCAGTTGCTTAACAAACTGAGGTGCCCCATCCCTTTAGATCTTTTAATATCTGCTGTATATATTTAGGTGCTTCCTAATTTCTTAAATATTAGATAAATATTATTGATTTCACTTACTGATTAATTTCTCTGCTCATTTAAGAAAGAAAAACAGACTTCTCTAAAAGATTACTATCTAAACTTGCTCTTTTTTTTTTTTTTTCACTTAATCACTTGTGAACTGATTCCTATGGATCTTTTGCATCCACTTCTCCATTAAACTACTTTGTCAAGGATAAAAATGTTAAATCCAATAGTCAATTTCCAGTTTTCATTTTACCAGACTCTCTGTTTTATCTCTCTTCCCGTGGCAACTACCACTCTCTTTTCTTTGCTGGTTCTTCCCTATCTTTCCTAATTTTATATTGTAGGATCCCCAGGATTAACCCTTGATCCTTTTTTCTACATACCCTCCACACCTTGAACTTCTCACTCAGATCACAGATTTATTCTTTATCTCATCTATATGCCAACACATCCTAAATTTTATGCCAACCTTGATTTTTCCCTTAAGTCTACACTAATATATAGAGCTATATAATTATCCTTGTCATTCTAATATGCTCTCAAATATAACAGGTCCAAAGCCAAAATCTTGGTCTTTCATCCCAAACCTATTTTTTTTGTAATTCCTCCATTTTAGTAAATGACAACACTCTCCTTTCATTTGCTCAATCAAATATTTTTGAATCATCCTTGACCCAACTTTACTTACAAATTCCATACCTTTCCTTATTAAAAATGTTATAATATTTCTCCTTTTTTCTATCTTATTTCCATAGAGCTCAGAATTATGATTTTTTTCAGAATTATAATTTTAAGACTTATGTCAATTCTTATCACACTCTGCTCAAAAATCTCCCATGGTTTTCCATGTCACTCAGAGTCAAACTCATGAAGAGTCCATATGGCACTCCAAATTCTGACCTGTGTTATTTCTTTGACTTCATTTCCTATTAATTACTCCTTAATTCATTCAGTTCCCACAATAGCCCCCTGCTTTAACTCAAAGTCTCCTAGAATGTCTCTCAGGGCTTTTGAAATAACACATCTGTCTGGAATTGTTTGTTTTACAACATTCAAATGGTTTATTCCTTTGTCCTCTTCAGATTTTGCACACATGCCAATGAAGGTTTTCCTGTCTTGCAACTCCTTCTACACTCTTTTCTCTCTTCTCTGTTTTGTTATCTTTACTGTACTTGCAAACATATTCATTAATATTATATTTAATGTATTTATGCCCTTATATATTGTCTTTTGCCACTAGATTGTAAGACCCTCAAGACTTTTTTGGTCTGTTTTGCTCAGTATTTATATCTTTCCACCCAGAAAAAGACTAAAAGCATATTAAGCACACAATAAATATTAATTGGATGAATGAATGCTAAAAATTTTGAAGAGAACTTAAGTTTAGTGAGATTTATAGGGTTCAGAAGAACTTTATTACAAGGAGGTAAATAATTTGATGGATGCCATTGTGGATGCTCAGCAGTAGATGGATATGTAGGTCTAGGAGTCATATTAGAAATGAGTAAAAATATATATAGAAAGAAGTGATAATTGAAGCCCCAAGAAGGGATATAGTGGCCAAAAGTGAGTATTGAGACAGAGGAAAAATGAGTTGACATTGGTATCAAGAACCAAACCTGAACGCATCTCTGCTTCCTGCTTTCTCTTTTTTACCTATTATTTCCTCTCTACCCCTAACTCCCCTGAAAAAAGGTATAAAAATTTTACAGTGCCAATCTACACCAAATAACTAGGTTACAATTTATAAGGCATGAATAATTGAGAATATTAACCTTTCTAAAAATTTCTGGGGGCGCCTGGGTGGCTCAGTGGGTTGAGCCTCTGCCTTTGGCTGGGGTCATGATCTCAGGATCCTGGGATCCAGCCCCGCATCGGGCTCTCTGCTCAGCAGGGAGCCTGCTTCCTCCTCGTTCTCTGTCTCTCTCTCTGCCTGCCTCTCTGCCTACTTGTGATCTCTGTCAAATAAATAAATAACATCTTTAAAAAAAATTTCTGTATAGTTACATATCTATTTTTATAATCTCCAAATTAGTGAAGATGTGGCAGAATTATTTTTGAAAAAAGTTGTTATATTTTGCCTACTTGCAATATTCAATTTTCCCCTTTATCAAGAGTGAATTGCATATTTTTATTGTTTTCTTTTTTAATAGTACATAGGCACATTTCATATTTTCTAAAATTTTACCACCCTTTTCATATCTGATGCCCTTAATATGGATTGATATCAAAAGTAATTCAGAATCTTCATAATCTGGCTGCATAAAGAACAGGAGGACTTCAAAGTTGAGTTAAGGCAATAGAAAAGCTGCTAGTTGACAAGTAACATATCATAGTGCCACTGTAGTGGATTCTTAAGAATAAAGCTTCTGAAATAATTATGATGGAATAACTAAAATCATTTTTAGATTGAAGTATTTTAGGAAATTAGAATAGTTAAATCTTCACTGCTTTCTAGAGTAAGTCAACATTTGCCAACTATGAAATACTAATGTTTTGAAGGGAATTACTGAGAAAGCATAGTTATTTAATGTATATTATGTATATTTTACAGAACTATGAATGAATTTGTGTTGTGCTCTATTGTGCTTCTACTGCATGATCTGATAAACTATTCTAAAGGTGAATTATTTTGCTTAAATAATTTCCTGGTGCATAACACATATGATATCTCCCAATTAAATAGATACTTTGTATTGTTTTCCATCATCACACACTACAAATTGCAAACACTATTACTAATGTGGATATAAATTGTAATTCTACATCTTTTATTGTAAATATGAATTATATAGCAACAGCTTTGTAGGCAATTTCATATTGTTTACTACCCTCTAGTTATCCTTTTTGTGATATTTATCATATAGACTCCATTAAACATATGTATGAATTTGCCTTTCTCAACCCTCTTGGAATTAAAACATTTTATGGGACTAGTGATGGTTTTCCATACCTGATCACCAAAGCTGATGTCAGCTTTTAAAATCTATACTGAGCATCACCTCATGATTTTACAGCTAGTCTGACATCTTTCCTGGCTTGAAAATAATCAAAACAAAACAAAACTCTTTTCTGTTTGTTTTTTTTTTCCAATGTGGGCCACATATTTCCTTAAGGATCCAAATGGGAAGCATATTTTAAAAAATCCAAATGATTAGTGGGCCTTGGCTGATTTTTTTTTTAACAACCAAATACAACAAATTTAAACAACCAAATACAACAATTAAAATTAATTACATTTAAGATTAATGCATGCAGTATATTTTGGAATTGAACGATTTGGCTCCTAGTGCCATAAACATTCATAATCTTTCACTTTCAGCATTTCTTATTCAGTGACTTATGATAAATTGTAACTTATTCTAGGGAGTAATAGAGAATATTTTTTAAATTATTTCAATCCAAATCTATCATGTGAAATGTGTATAGAGAGATTAAAAATATATTTTAAGCTACTCCCATGTTTTGTACTTTATCAAGAATAAAATTTTATTCTGATCAAATATATTTCTATCTAGCATTTATCAATACTGAAATGACTTTCATAGATAACAAAAATGCTTAGTATTCTAGCTGTTAGACTGTCATGTTTTGAAGTAAATCTGTAATACATCTGATATTTATATATTGATTAAACATTTCTATAGCTTCTATACATTTGATATATACATAGATTCAATGTATATTGATTCAAATCATGTTTATTGAGCTTGGAAAAAAACTCATTGTCTAGTTGTCTAGTTATTATCAACTTTTTTAAAGAAACTGATTTTTATTTTATCTAAAGCATTTCTTTTTCCCTTTCAGGAGCTGGAGTTTTCAAATCTATTTGCTGTTCTTCACTGCATTCATTCATTTTTTGCTGCCAAAGTAGCTTGTTTGGACCCTCTCTTTTTAGGCAATCAGGCTACCGCTTCTGCTGCTGCCAGCTCTGCTACTACAAGCAAAGCAAAGTACACAACTTGACATACCGAGATTTGCATTGTCACTTACTATGACTATATAAAGAAAATAAACATAATCATCATTTTAGACCCTGGAGAAACAATCATATCACCAAGTAAACAGTGAATTCAGTTTGAAATTTGAACAGAAAGCAAGGTCATAAGGGATCTCAAAAGCACTTCTATCTTTGAAGACATTGTGAATAATCTCAAATGAACATAACAGCTTGTTCTCAGTTTATTTGTACCATCGAAAGTGAAGACAAAAGAATGAATGATTCAATGTATGTAAATAATATACAAATTGTAAGCTACCTATAAATAAAAATACCACTTAAATGGTTATTTCTGTATTTTAGATTATTTGGTATGACAAATACATGTTGGGCCAGATCATGAACTAATGCCCTATCATTGAATTTTGAGTGATATAAAGGAGGCAAATAAACCACATGGCAGTGAAGAAAATAGCATGTAAAAAATTTCGTCAAAGAAGAAAGCACTTTAATTTGCTAATGTAGATTTTCCCTGCATTCTCATTCTGCAAGATGACACTGGCATTCCAATTTTATCTTGTTGTCAACTATTCCTAAGATTTTCAAAAGAATAAATACATTGATTCTATGATAGTCACAATGTAAAATGTACTATTTTTCCTTAAATCACTGATATCAATGTTTTATTGCTGCTAGTGTCAACCAAATATGCTGACATGTGTTAATTTAATTATGAACCAAGAAAACATTCATTAACCTCTTGTTCTTTCCTTCATTTAAGGAGGTTTATACTTACCTAATGGGATTTGTTATCAAATTAAAGTTTTATAAATTTTCAGTGACCCCAAAAACTTTTGTAGAGAAAATAATACAAAAAATGCGGTGCGAGAAACTCATACAATTCTTTGTATGCTAATCTACTAGTGAATCATGGACTGAAATGACCTTAGAGTGTAGTCTCAGTTTTACTTATTTCAGGAAAATGATATTTTCCCATTTTAGAAATATTTCATGAGAAAGTAAGGTGAGATATGAAAATAAAAATTTTAATTTCTAGCTTACCATGTCATAAAAGTGATTATATAATGCAAGAGTTTGTGGGTTATTTTAGTTATCTTGTCTTAGTAAATGTGAAGAAGCTGGAAATTTGAAAGTATCAGAGGTATGGGCACCTGACTCAGACCCTGGTATTATATAACTATTGGTTTAATGTGGAAAACACTATCTGTCCTTTACTACCGCTGGACTGAGAACTGCTTTTAAACAACTAGCTGCCTATTAAAACAAAGAAAAAAAATACTTTTTAAAACATTAACACATGTGTTCCCAACTAAATCAAACATAGATAGTTCCTTGTGAAGATGATGAACTATCCAATAAGGTGGTTTAATTTTCTTTTTTAAATAGGAAAAAAAAAAGTTACTCAAGAAGGAAACAAAATTATTTGTAAAAAGGACACATGATCATTATGCTTTAAATTTTATTAAACCATTTCCATAATCATCATAAATTATTTATTCACTATGCATCTGGTTAATTCTTAGGCATGTTAAATTAAAAAGAAAAATTGAAGGTTCATCATTGTACCTGGCAAGAGTTAAGCTGGATCTAGGACACCTTACTAAAAGAACTATGGCTAGTTGGACACTACATAGTTTAAATATATTTTATCTTGAACATAAAATTAATTAATTATATTCATAATTGGGATGACACTGTGGAATTATTGCTTACTAAGTATTCACCAAATAGAACAGTCATTCTAAAGTCAGAAGTCCACCAAAAGCAGACTTCAGTAAGCCTCTGTTGAGCATATGGGGGAAGAGCAGAGGGAGGCATCTACCTTAGGGTCAGAAGCAGTAGTAGCCACTTCATTATAGAATCTCTGCTATGAGCTAGAGTTGTATCTTGGTGTGCCCCACACTGGGGTAACATTTATGTGTCCACAGTGTGATAATCTGGTCTATTAAGTAATATGAAATGGGCTAGTTAGCCAAAAGGAAAAAAAAATAGTTTTAAAACTTAAATACCTGCTATATAATCATTTTTAATAAATAAAATATCAGATTTTTGTAAAAGCTCCATTTTAAATATACAAAAAATTAATCAAATATCCTTTTTCATTATATCATAAAAATCTTCTAGTCTGTGCTTATGTGTATGATGAAGGAAAAGGTGCACAATGAGATATGTATGGGTATATATCTCCTTGTACAACACACACACACACATACATGTGTGTATATGTATATAATAAAATGCTACCCTCAAAATATATTAGAATTATTAGAATATATTTCAAGTAATATATTTAATATACTTTAAATTTACACTGTAAATTGTAACGAATTAAAATTTATGATAATATTGTGTTTATTTTTGATACCATTGATAAAAAGCTAACAGGCTTAAATTACTATTTAACATTAGTGGAGCACCTACTTATTAGAAAAATATTATTCTGATGTTCATCAGTTACCAAATAGTATTTAACATTTTCCTTTACAGTGGAATGATTAACCACTGTCATTTGTTATAACTTGGACTATTTAAATGAGAAAGCTTAAAAATGAACAAAATAATCAGACAAATCTCCATTTCTCATGTAATTTATGTTTAGGTGCATGAGATTTATTCATGAAATCCTAATTTGTACTAGAGCACATTTTAATAGCCGAATGCTTATTTATGTGTTAACCCCTCCAGTGCCTTGGGATATATGTGAATGTGTGTGTGTACACATTATACATATATATGTATGTCTGCACATACATATATATACATATGTATATATGCACATACATATATATGCACATTAAAGGATTCATTCTAGTGTACATAGTGCAAGCTCAAAGGGAATATTATATTATAGGTACTTACGTCAGAGAAGGAAGTTCAAATATCATTTGAAGTCTTTGTTAACTACTATAATAATGTATTTTGCCTGATAAAGAATAATAATTAATTGAAGCTGAAGTATATTGAAGCAGGGGCATTTTTAATTTGTTATACTGCAACAAATATTTATTTAAGAAATACTTTAACATAATGTATGCTATAACATATACCCCAACATTTATCATCCAACACTATTTTAAAGGGAGAATAACTAGCTAATCATTTTTGCCCATTTTTCAGGCAGGTACCAAATTAGAGTTTTAAAGTCTTTGCTCACAAAACTGGTTTTAAACAGGAAGAAAAGTAATTACTTGAAAATAAATATCAAGTTCATATTAACCATGTTAGCAGAGAAACTTTCCTTTGGGTGCATTGGTTTATAGATGGACATTTTCTTCATTTACGAGGACAAAACTTGTTCATAAACTCTGTTTACATGGAATGCTGGGTTTGCGAGAAGCTTGATTTATTATTGTGGAAAAGTAATAATCCTAACAATTATTTGAATTACTGCTAGAAATCATCAGGTGGAGAAGCTTTAAAAGCACAAGGATGATCTTGTGCTTAACTTTTTAAGGTAAGTGTACATGTTCCGAATTAATAACAAACATTTTGCTACTCTTAATAGTGCTGTACTCATGAGCTCTTCTTAAGGAATTGCTTTATTCATACCTCTAAAACTCTTGTTTATGATTTATTCTTATTCCTTAACACTTTAAAATCATAATTCACTTATTTGCACATTTGAAGTTGCTTTTGAAGATAAACAAAATATTATAAATGTTATATATTTTATACATATTAAAATGCAATGAAAATACCAGAAATATGAAATGTAAATATATTTATTTCATTTTTAATTGTTTTGGTGGATGTTTGTAAAATGTAAATTAATATCTGTGACAAAAAGTCTTGTCACTTTGTTCTTTAAGTTCATTAATGTATCACTAATAATACTGTACCTTTTTTAATGAAGCATACTGGAAAATAAAAACAAATACTTTTTACTACATTTGTATTTTTACTTCATGGGTTTGATTTATAAGTTTCACATGTGTTTAGAGCATGATTCTGATGAACTTAACTGTAATGAACAGGGGCATATAAGAGCTGTCAGCCTGGGGTGCTGGTCTCTGGGGGAGCATGATCTGTTCTGGTTCATCAATATTTATGAAGATTAGACATTTGACCCCTGAAGACCCTAAAGATTGAAAAAAAGATGTATTTGCCAAATTACTTAAACAACCAGACTTGCACCTTTTGAAAATATGACAACTTTGATATTTTCACAGTGGTCCATTGTGAGGCAAATCTACATTGAGAGAACTGGTCCAACAGGGTATCGACATCTGCCCATTTTTAACTGAGAAGGCCACAGTTGTCTTTCAGGTAATTACAGTGCCATAAAAGAGAGTGATTATAGGAATCAATTTAAAACAATTATTTCAGTTCTTATTCCAGTTGATATCTATATTATTATTCCAGTTGTTAAATGAACATCACTCTCATTTTTTATATATTTTTGTTTTGGAAAAGAAAAAAACTCTGCTGAAAAAATAGTACATGCCCATCATTAGTAATTTAAGCCACTAAAAAATATTAAAAAGTAGATACTATATTAAAATCTTACAACTACAAAAAAAACAATTCATTTTAGAATTATATATATATATATACACATATACATATACATATACATATATTTTTTTTATTTTATATAAAGCCCAAAAGAAGTATAATTAGTTGAGAGACTGATGTACAAGGGCATGGATTAAAATGCTTCTATAAATATATTCTTTAAAGAAGTAAAATATAAAACAGATAACTGTGTTTTGGGTGAATGTATGAAGAATAATAGCAAAATGTGGATTTTTAAAAATTAACTAACTATTAACAATAACTAGAATTATGCATATATTTTAAAAGGATCATGAACTCAAGAATATTCTTTTTAAATTTTTAAGATTAATTGCAGTTTAAATACAAAAATATCAATTTTCCAGAATACAATCCTGTATGTTTTGATAAATGGATATGATTGCACACTACTACCAAGATAAAAATATTGCATAGTTCAGTCTCACCAATAAATGCCCCAGTGCCACTTTGTAGACAACCCCCTCTTCTAACCTTATAACTTAACCTTCTAATTGTTCTTCTAACAATCTGTCCCCATAGCTTTCCCTTCTCAAAACTGAAATTTACAGTATGTTATCTTTTGAGATTACTCCCTCTCTTTTGGGAGATTACTTCTCTACAAAAAGTCTTTTTGTGTATGTTCTCCTTCAGTAGGATACCAATCTTGATTCTATTCATCATGTCCACAAAGGTTCTAGAACCATCATTATCTTTATCCATTGGATCCCTCCTATCTTCTGTCAGAGGCACCTGTAACCAGCTTTGTAGTCTTCTAGGCATGAAACAGGTACTACCTCTTATGTGAGCAAGTAGGGAGACAAGGGAGGAAACATATTCTTATAATTTGAATTCCATTTAAGGAAAATACAACTCTCTCTCTCTCTATATATATATATAGAAAGAGTTTTTTATATATAAATAAATATATATTTATATATTTAAAAGAAATATATTTTTAATATATGAATATTAAATATATAAATTTAATATATGGTAATATATTAATTTAATTTAATTATAAATTGAAATTTAATTTTAATTAATAAGTACTATATATTTAATATATATAAATAAAAATATTAATAAATATATAAACATATATTTAAGAGCTTCCATGAGTTTACTTTTCTTTTTAAAGATTTGTTTATTTATTTGAGAGAGAGAGAGAGTGAGCAAGCATGAGCGGGAGGCGCAGAGGGAGAGGGAGAGAGAACCTGGAACAAGACTCATGCTAGGCTCTGAGCCTGATGCAGGACTCAATTCCACAACACTGAGATCATGATCTGAGCCAAAACCAAGAGTCTGATGCTCAACCAACCAAGTCACCCAGTTGCCCAAGACTGAGTTTACTTTTATGTGAACACAAGTTTTTAAATTGAGTAAATGCAAAAAGGTTAACTGCCATGTCATATGGCAAGAGTATGTTTAATTTTGTAAGAAATCATTAAAATTTCTTCCAAAGTGAAAGTACAAGTTTGCTTTCTCACCAATAATAAATGTGAGTACCTTTTGCTTCATATCTGCCCCAGCATTTTGGCCATACTAATAGCGGTAGCCTTATTTAACCATAAGCAGAATACGAGTCTTAGTTCTCATTGCCCAGTAACTCCTATTCTTCCCAACTGATTCAACTTGAAATTCCTCATCATCTTTGTATTTGTTTGTTAGAGCTGCTGCAACAAAGTATCACAAACTGAGTGGCATAAACAACAGAAGTCTATTAGCCTGCGGGCCTGGAGGCTAGAAATCTGAGTTCAAGGTGTCAGTGGAACCATGCACCCTGTGAAGGCACTAAGGAAAGATCTGTTCTGGGGTTCTCTCCTAGGGTCTGATAGTTCCTTGATAGCATAATTGCAATCTTCGCATGGTATTCTCCTGTGTGGGCGTATGTCCTTTTTAATAAGGACATCAGTCAAATTGGATTAGGGGTCTGCCATACTCTAGTATGACCTCATCTTAACTCACTAAATCTGTAATGACCCCATTTCTAAATAAAGTCACATTCTGATGTCTGAGGGTTAGGATTTTAACCTATTAATTTTGTGGAAAACACATTCCAACATATAACAGTTCCTTAGATGACAACTTAAATGTCCCTTACAATGAGAAGCGTTTTTCCTTTTCTTCATCAGAAAAGCTAAATTATTTCTGCCATGTACTTATAACGTGGTGGTTTAATTTCCTATTTTCCCTATTAAACTTCTAATTTTTATGAAGGCAGAGATTATGTCCATTTTGCTTACCTTTGTATATTTACCACCTAGCACCATGTTTGGAAAACAAAGGTACATAATGAAAGGTGTTATTGTTGTGGGTGTTAATAAAAACAATAACCAAAACTGAGGTTTTAAAATTTTATTTATTTATTTGACAGAGAGAGATCACAAGTAGGCATAGAGGCAGGTGGGGGGAGGTAGGGAAACAGGCTCCCTGCTGAGCAGAGACCCTGCTGTGGGGGCCGATCAGGACTCTGAGATCATGACCTGAGCAGAAGGCAGAGGCTCAACCCACTGATCCACCCAGGCACCCCCAAAACTGAGGTTTTTGTCCAGAATTAAAGTAGGTGGCATTATAAAAGTGACTACATTATGCTATTTTAGTGATTATATTGACATAATTGCTTATTTTTCTAAGAAAATAGTTGGAGAGTTTGTTCTTATAAGGAACTGCTAATCATACAAATAATGGCTGACAAAATAAGAAAACAAGAGTTGATATTTCTTTGTATGTTTTAAGTTATTTAGGTCTGATGTTTCTTGTCTTGCATTATCATTTTATTAAAAACCATGTAGTTATATATATATGTATATATGTGTGTGTGTGTGTGTGTGTGTGTGTGTGTGTGTGTGTATATGTGCACGTATATGAATACATTTTAGTAATCTGTAAGAGTGACCTATATTGGTAACACATAAATACATTATAAAAATTGTCAAACTTTAAACTGAGTAGTACCTATCTTTACAGAAGAGTTACATTATTCAGAGAGACTTTTATTAAAAGCAAATATAAATGAAAAATTTCAAAATTAAGGCATTGTAAAGTAAATATTAAAAAATGTATATAGATATAGTATTATGAGTGGAACTCAATTTACCAATTCTGTGAAATCCTCTCAGAAAGATAAAAATAATCAATATGCATCCCGAGAGGATAAGGATCCCTGCTATCTAGCAGTAACAAATTAGCATTCTTAAGAATAGTCAGGATGAAAGGAAAAGGAACTATTTCAACTTTTCCTTTTCTTGAGTTACTGATTTTGTTCAATAAGTAAGTGAAACCAAAGAGTCAAAGTCAAATAACCATGAATATGTTATGTTGACATTTCTAAATGACTTTGAATGTGCATAATGGGATTTGCAGATCTGGTTTATGACAGTTTCCAAAAATGATTATATGAAACAAAATTATGTCATTTAAAAAAAATGATTGTGTTGCCGGGGTCACTTCTGTCAGGAACACTCTATCTTATTTCTTTTATACCAAGCAGTTTTAGTTTCACGATTGTTATGTTCTAAAATTCTAGTGCTTTGTAATTAGGTATAACTTACTTTATTCTTTTCCATAGAAAATGTTGCAAATGATGATCAGCTACTGTCCTAAAATAATTTATTGAAAAAATAATTTATTGCTGTGAAATTTATATAACATAAAATTAACTATTTAAAGTAAACAATCAGTGACATTTAGTATATTCACAGTCTTGTGCTATCACTACCTCTATCTAGCTTCAGAACTTTTCCATCATTCCAGTAGGCAATTTTACCCCATTCTTATTTTCCCTCAGCCCCTCACACATGTCTATATGCTTTTTGTCTTCATGGATTTATCTACTCCAGATATTTTATATAAATGGAATTATACAACATGTGACCTTTGTGTCTGACTCCTTTTACTCAGCAGAGTGTGTTCTAGGCTCATCTATGTTGTGTGAAACAGTTCTTCATTCCTTTTTATGGTTGAATTCCAACTACTCTGATAATATAGGAAAGGAAAGGAATAATTCTGCTCATTTGAGTTCCAACCCCCTCTCAGAAAAGTCAATAGTGATGGTGTTAAAGGAAGAAAAGAAGGATCTAGGTCCATTATTGGATTCAGAATGGTGTCTATAAAATATTCACACAAGCACAATTTGTCTTTGAAAGTGGGTTTTCTCCTGCACCCTGTTGCATGTTTTCTGCATAATGTGAATAACTTATGTAGTTCTCTAATGCTCCTCCTTAAACCTTCCTGGCTTAGTGTTGCCTAACATGCTCCAAAATACAAATATTCTTATCTGTATTTTATCAAAATTCATATTCCTTAAATTCAATTAAGTTAAGCTAAGAGAAATATGGAGAATACAATCAAAATGAATTCAAACTGATGGAAGTTAATGATAATAGACAACACTTTTACAGAATTTACTATGTGTCCAGCCTGCTTCTAAGCTGTTTATATACACTAACTCATTTAATCCTCATGGCAACCTTAAAAGTAGGTACTAATATTATTCCTATTTTTATGGGTAAGAACATGGAGTTTAAACAGATTTTCCTAAATCCTCTAGTAAGTTGCAAAAGCAGGAAAAATGAGAAATGCTCTGTGTGTGTGTGTGTGTGTGTGTGTGTGGAAGTACATAAATGAAATATCAGTCCCAGTAATTAACTAAAAGTTGGGGGTATTAGAAAGGTTGGTAAGCTTTTTACTTGTTTGTTTTTTATTTATAATCAGACATGAGAGAAACAAGGTTCAGTGATTGGGTGTTTGATCTTATGGATTGCTCTGTGGTGATGTTCTACTTCAGAATGTGCTTTGTTAGCAATGCCTGATGTCTCAAATTCATGAGATTACAATCAGCGTCTTCACAGTGGAATCTTTCAATGAAAGTAAGTAACAGGTCATCCCTTCAGGGGTGGATTCTCTTTATAAATTGAGATGATATTACACAAAATTGTAAATATAGTGGTAGGTGTTATAACAGCAGGGTTACACCAAGACACATTATAATTAAATTGTCAAAAGTCAAAGACAAAGAAAAAAATGGAAGCAGTAGGAGAAAAGAGAGGTTACATAAGAAGAGAACCACCATAATTCATATGATTGTTGGAAAATTTTTAACAGAAATGAATGATATATTCAAATTATTGAAAGAAAAACCTGTCAACCAAGAATTCTGTATCTAGCAAAGTTTTCCTTCAGAAATGAATTATAAAGACTGTCCCAGAACAAACAAATGAAACAAAAACTGAAGGAGTTCATTACCACGAGATGTGCCTTATAAGAAATGTTAAAGGGAGTTCTTTAGGTGGAAGTAAGAAGACACAGATAAAAGTCATAAAATTATTTTAAAAAGGTAGCATTAAACTTGCTGGTAATGGTAAACACACGGTCAAAATTAGATTCTGTAATTTTGTTATGGTGGTCCATAATTCAGCTACAAGTCTAGATTAAAAGTGGGGAAAAAAAAGAGAAAAAGAAAAATAACCATAACAATCAAAATGTGTTATTACAAATATATCTGTCCTCATACCAAAAGCAGATAAGGACACTAATAGATAAGAAAAACACAGGCTGATATCCATAATGAGTATAGATGTAAAATTTTTCAATAAAATATTATCAAATTGACTTTAGCTGCACATTAAAAGGATCATTCACCAGGATCAAGTGGGATTTATCCCTGGGGTGCAAAGTGGTTGTTCCACATACACAAATCAATCAATGTCACATATTACCTTCATAGAAGAAAAGCAAAGCATTATACAATCCTCTCAATAGGTGCAGAAAAAGCTTTTGATAAAATTCAACACCAATTTACATTAAAAACCCTTTAATAATTTAGGCATAGAAAGAACATGTCTCAGCATAATAAAGGCCATATATGACAAGCCCATAGCTAACATCTTAGATACTCAACAGTGAAAGGTTGGAAGCATTTCCTTTAAGACCAAGAACAAGATGAGGGTGCTCCCTCTAATCACTTCTATTCAAGATCATAACAGAAGCCTTAAGTAGAATAATCAGACAAGAAAAAGAAATAAAAGTTACAACAATTGGAAAGTATGAAGTAAAATTGTCTTTATTTACAGATGGTATGATTTTATATAGAGAAAATCCTAAAAATCCAACCAAAAAATTGTTAGATCTAATTAATGAATTCAGTTAAGTTGCAGGATACAAAATTGAGATTAAAAAATCGGTAGCATTTCTATACACTAACAATGAATTTTCTGAAAAACAAAGATATTAATACCATTTATGATATTGTCAAAACCAATATAATAATTAGAAATTAATTTAACCAAGGAAGGGAAAGATATGTACTCTGAACACTACAACACTAATGAAAGAAACCAAAGAAGACACAAATAAATAGAAAGGCATTCTATGTTTATGGATTGAAAAAGTTAGAATGTTAAAATGTCAATATTACCAAAACCATTTATACATTCAAGGCAATCCTTATTAAGATTCCAATGGCATTTGCTACAGAAATAGAAAACAAATTCTAAAATGTATATGGAACAAAAGACCTCAAATACGCAACAAAATCCTGAGAAAGAAGAATAAAACAGGAGGCATCACACTCTCCGATCTCAAAGCAGTATGATACTCACATAAAAACAGACAGATAGACCAATAGAACAGAATTAAGAGTCCAGAAGTCAACTCAAGCATATATGGTCATCTAATATTTGATAAAGGAATCAAGAACTCTCAAAGGAGAAAAGACAGTGTCTTCAATAAATCGTACTGGGATAATTGGATATTCACATGTAAAAAATATGAAACTGGACACCTATCTTATTCTGTTAAAAAAATTTACTCAAAATAAATTGCACTTGATCTTAGCCAAAAGGCCGAGAAGCGATTACTCAAAATAAATTGAAGACTTAAGTGTAGTACCTAAAACTGTAAAACTTGTAGGAAAAAAAAGGAATAAATTTCTTTGATATGGGCCTTGTTAATGATTTTTTGGGTATAACAAGGCACAAGCAGCAAAATAAAAAATAAACAAGTGGGACTCCACCAAACTAAAAAGCTTCTGCACAACAAGGTGCTCGGGTGGCTCAGTAATTAAGTGTCTGCCTTCAGCTCAGGTCATGATCCTGGGGTCTTGGAATCAAGCCCCATGTCGGGTTCCCTGCTAAGTGGGGAGCCTACTTCCACTCTCCCGCTTGTGTTCCCTCTCTCGCTGTCTCTCTCTCTGTCAAATAAATAAATAAAATCTTAAAAAAAAACATAAAAAATTAAAATAAAAACTTCTGCACAGCAAAGAAACCATCAAAAAAGTGAAAAGACGACCTATGGAATGGGAAAAAAATATTTTCAAACTGTATATCTGATATGACTAATACATAAAGAACACATATAACTCAGTAGCAAAAAAACAAATAATCCATTTTAAGAAACGGTCTGAATAGATCTTTTTCCAAAGAAGATACATAATAGGTCAGCAGCTACATGAAAAATGTTCAGCATCACTAGTCATTAGGGAAATGTAAATAAAATCCCCAATGAGATGTCTCCTCATGTCTGTTAGAATGGCCATCACCAAAAAGACGAGAATAACAAGTGCTGGCATGGATATGGAGAAAAAGGATTCCTTTGCACTGTTACTGAGATTTCAAATTAGTACAAACACTATGGAAAATAGGATGAAAGATCCTAAAAAAATTATAAATGGAACTATCATTGGTCTAGCAATTCCATTTCTTCAAATATATCCAAAAATGATGAGAACACTAACTCAAAAATACCTGTACCTTTATATTTATAGCAGCATTATTTACCATAGACATGGGGACAAACTAATTGTCCGCTGATAGACGAATGGAGAAAGTTGTTGCATATTTATACAATGAAATAGTATTCAGCCATAAAAAATGAGGAAATCCTACCATTTGTGACAACATGAGTAGATCTTGAAGGTATTAAGCAAATTGAAATAAGTCTGACAGATTGTGGGGATTCATAGTGCCTGGATAGATAAGATTTAGGTGAAATATGTCTTCCAAGGTGAGACCAATTGAGAAGCAAAAGAGGGTGCCTGGAATGCTGGGTCTCCTTTAAATTTTCTGAGCTGTCAGGGTGCCTGGGTGGCTCAGTTGGTTAAACAGCTGCCTTCTGCTCAGGCCATGATCCCAGAGTCCTGGATCAAGCCCTACATTGGGCTCCCTGCTTAGCGGAGAGCCTGCTTCCCCCTCTCCCTCTGCCTGCTGCTCTGCCTACTTGTGCTCTCTCTCTCTCTCTGTCTGTCAAATAAATAAATAAGATCTTTAAAAAAAAAAAGTTTCTGAGCTGAAAACAGCCAGATCCTAACGGGCTGAACCCTCTTACCTGGGGACTAAACGTTTAACTTAGATGAGAAACACTCTCACGTTTTAGTCATGTATTCATCATACCCTTAGCCTGCACGCATGTCACGAACACCCTTTGCTTCAATCATGCATTGCTCCATATGTCTATGTCTTGATTATTAAAGCCTAACATTCCTTTCCATTTTTCTGCTCTTACTTGATGTATTGTTAAGACTTGCAATAAAAGTGGAGACTAAATCTGGCCCGGGACTTTTAGCCACTAGAGCAACTGGGCCCCTTGCCTTCTCCTTTCTCTTATATAGGTGTCTGGAGTAATGTTTTCAGTCACCACCTCAGGGTTTGCTGGCCAAACCAAGCAACAGAGAAAGACGAATACTATACAATCTCACTTATATGTGGAATTAAAAAACTCATACAAAAAGAGATCAGACATGTTGCATGTTGTTACCAAATGCAGAGGTTTGGGGGAGAATGTGGTCAATGTCAGATTTCCAGTTATAAGGCAGATAAGTACTAGGGAAACAATTTACAACATGATGACTATGCTTAACACTACTATATGATATATGACTTCACCTCAAAAGGAGAAAATTTGCTTCTTTTCTTCTTTCTCTTTTTATTGTATCTATATGAGATGATGGGCAGTACATGAACCTATATCAATAATCATTTCACAATATATGTAAATCTAACCATCATTAGTGTTTTAAACATATCCAATGATGAATGCCAATTATTTCTCAAGAAAACTAAAGAAAGAAAAAGAGAGAGCGATTAAAGGGAAATCAAGACATTCACAGGTTAAGTAAAACCAAGAAAATTATGAGCCATAGACTTACTCCAAAAGAATGGCTAAAATATCTTTTGTAAGCATAAAAGAAATTACTAAAAGCATGATCTTGGCATATTAGGAAGTAAAAAGAAACAATAGAAAAAGTAAACATGATTTTGAGCTTTCTAAATTATAAATGATGGTTGAAACAAAACTAATAACACTAAATATGCTTCCAATGCTATATTATGAATATGACTGTAATATAATATTATATAAAAATTATAATAATTTATTCACTAGCATTTAGGCTAGGAGACTGTAAGCAATGATATTGGTTACACCAGGCTACCATAAAGCAAATATATTGCTGCCTCTTTATTATTACTGCATGAATCATTACACTTGTAAATAAGTATGAATTTCTTTTTCACATTATATTTTCTTTTTTGATGTTTAGTGTTGGTAACATGTAAACATCTACAGTGTTTTATATCATGTAAGTCAATATTAAAGTAGGAACTAACAGATGACTAATCTTGCAAACACATGATATGAACTTATGGTATCAATAAATACAGTAGTGGGGCGCCTGGGTGGCTCAGTGGGTTAAGCCTCTGCCTTCAGCTCAGGTCATGGTCTCAGGATCCTGGGATCGAACCCCACATCTGGGCTCTCTGCTCAGTGGGGAACCTGCTTCCTCCTCTCTCTCTGCCTGCCTCTTTACCTACTTGTGATCTCTCTCTCTGTCAAATAAATAAACAAAATCTTTAAATAAATAAATAAATAAATACAGTAGTGTTATAAATGTATTTTCTCTTCCTTATGATTTTTTAGTAAACTTTTCTTTCACTAGTTTATTATAAGAATATAGTATATAATATATATAATAAATAAAACATACAAAATATGTTACCTACTGTGTGTTATTGGTAAGGATTCCAGTCAACACTAGGCTATTAGTAACTAAATTGGGGGAGAGTCAAAAGACTTAGGTAAATTTTCAACTTCACAGGAATCGGTGCCCTGCACCTCCTCATTGTTCAAAGGTCAACTGTGCTTTTTTATACCTGAGAAGCTGCATACTCTTAAAGACTAAAATTCAAGTTGTTGTAAATGTATATTGCAAACTGTAGGGCAACTATCCAAAAAAAGTTAAAAAGAAAAGTAATCAATATGTTAAGAAAAAATTTAAAAATGGAATTCTATAAGCTGATCAAATTAGACAGAAAAAGGGATCAAGATAAAAAGGGAAAAAAGAGTAACTGCATAAATTTAAAAAACTATCCTTATATACATGGTAGATATTAAATCAGCTATATAAATAATGACATCAATGTCGGCAGTATAAATATAGTAATAAAATACAAAGATTTTCAGAGTGTCTAAAAAAAAGGCCAACTCTATGTTAATCTTCAAGAAACTCATTTTAATAATAGAGACACAAGGAGAATGGAAAAAGGTACTCTATGCTCACACCAATAAAAAGAAAATAGGAGTAGCTATTGCAGTTTGAGATAAGACAGATAACAGAATGAGGAGACAGGGATAAAGAAAGGCATTATATAATGATAAAAGGGTCATTTCCTCAGGAAGACACAACAATCCTTAATGTGTATGTGCCTAAAAGAGAGCATCAAAATTTAGGAGTTGGGGAGGAAAGCCCCGGGGTAGAACTACAGGAAGAAACAGGTAAATTGTTGACATTGGAGAGGTCAATACCTTTCTTTCAATAACTGATAGATTTTGCAGGCAGAAAAATGAAAAGTGGTTTAACTAAATAGCAACATTAATAAAATATAATTGACATTTATAGATTAATCCACCCTCCAACAGCAGAATACACATTATATTCAAGCTCATATGGAAAATTCACCAAGATAGACCACATTCTAGGCCATAGAAACCAATGTACCTAATTAAAAATAAATAGAAAGCATGTAAAATATGTTCTCAGACAACAATGGCATCAAATCAGAAACAAATTGCAGAAAGATAGCTATAAAATCCTAAAATACTTGGATATTAAACAATAAACAGTAATACACGGGTTTAAGAAATCACAGATAATTTAAAAATATTATTAAATGTATAAATAAAAATAAAATAAATAACAATTTGAATGATATTCTGCATTCATGGTTTGGAAGATTCAAATTGTTGTCAATTTAACTAATGAGTTATAGATTCAAAGTAGTCCCCAGTTAAAATTCCAACTAGCTTTTTTATGGACATCCACAAACAAATTTTTACAGATTATTTCAAAAAGCAAAGAATCAAAAAATAGCCAACACATTACTGAAAGAGAAGGACAAAGTTGGATGATTCACATTATCCAAGTTCAAGTATTAAAGTTACAATAATCAATACAGCATGATATTGATAAAATAATAGACACAGTGGGGGCGCCTGGGTGGCTCAGTGGGTTAAGCCTCTGCCTTCAGCTCAGGTCATGATCTCAGGTCCTGTGATGGAGCCCCACATTGAACTCTGTTCAACAGGGAGTCTGCTTCCCCCTGTCTCTCTGTCTGCCTCTCTGACTACTTGTAATCTCTGTCAAATAAATAAATAAAATCCTAAAAAAAACAATAGACACAGTGATTAATGGAATAGAATGCAATGCCCAGGAATAGATTTACACAAATATAGTCAATGGATCTTTGACTAAATAACAAATATAATTACATGGAGAAAGGTTAGACTTTTCAAGAAATGGTGTAGGATCACTTGGATACACATACAATCTAGAAACAAAGCTTACGTTGTTTTAAAAGTTAACTTTAAATGGATCACTGACCTAAACGTAAAATACAAAACTATAAAAATTCCAGGAGGAAATATAAGAGAAAATGTAGGTGGCTTTCTGTTTGTTGAAGAGCTTTTAGATACAACACAGAAAGCATAATCCATTAAAGAAAAATTGATAAATTAGACTTTATTAAACCTTTATCAAAAACTTGTGCTCTGTGAATGATATTATTAAGAAAAAGAAAAGACAGACTAAGAAATATTCGTGCCAAACACACATGTGATAAAGGAATGTTATAAAAAAAAAAAAAGTCCTCTTAAAACTCAACAATAAGGTGTGCCTGGGTGGCTCAGCAGATTAAGCCACTGCCTTTGGCTCAGGTCATGATCTCAGGGTCCTGGGATCGAGCCCCACATCAGGCTCTCTGCTCGGTGGGGAGCCTGTTTCCCCCTCTCTCTCTGCCTGCCTGACTCTCTGCCTACTTGTGATCTCTGTCTGTCAAATAAATAAATAAAATCTTTAAAAAAAAACAAAATAACAAAACAAAACAAAACAAAAACTCAACAATAAGAATACAGGGCAATCAAAAAAGGGGCAAAATGTCTGAATAGATACCTCATAAAAGAAGATCTAAAGATGACATGGATATGAAAATATATTCAACATTGCTTTAGAAAACTAAAAATTTTAAAAATAGATTTTAATACATATCTACTAGAATTGCTAAAATTCAAAACACAACACCAAATTCTAAGATGTGAAGCAATGTGATCTTTCATTTAGTACTGGTGAGAATGAAAATGGTATAGCCACTCTGGAGGACACTATGTTAGTTTCTTAAAATTCAAAGATAAGCTTATTGTACAATCCAGCAGTTGTCTTCTAGATATTTACCTGATTGACTTGAAAAATTATGCCACATGAAAACCCATATAAGCATGTTTATTGCTGTTTTATTTATAATTGCCAAAAAATGGAAGCCACCAAGATGGACTTTAACAGGAGAATGGATTAAAAAAAACAAAATCGGTGGTTCATCCATATATCTACACATCAATCAGCAATAAAAAGAAAGGAGCTCTCAAGCCACATGATGTTGTAGAAGGACTTTAAATGTACATTGTTAAGTGAAGAAAGCTAGGGTGAAAAGACTACATACTATAGGTTTCTAATTACATGGTGTTCTGGAAAAGAAAAAAAATGTATATAGGGACGGTAAAAAGATCAGGGATTGCCTGGGGTTTAGGGAGGAAGTATAAGGGTTGAATAAGTGAAACACAGAGGAGTTTCTGTCTTAGTCTGTTGAGGCTGCTCAACAGAATACCACAGACTGTCTGCTATGGAAAAGAGATTATTCCTCAGGAGGCTGGGAAGTCCAAGTGCAAGGCATCAGCAGATTTGGTGTTTGATGAAAACCTGCTTCCTTACACATATCCATAAACAGCCATATTTTTACTGTATTCTCACATGGCACAGGGGGCATGGGATTTCTCAGGGAACTCTTTCAAGGGTGCTAACCCCATTGATGAGGCCTCTGCTATCATGACCTAATTGAGAACCAAAGACCCCATTTCCTAATATGTTCACATTGGGAGTCAGTATTTCAATAAATTAATTTTGAGGAGACATGAATATTCAGTCTAAAGCAGGCAGTGAATCTATTTTTTATGCTACTGCAATGGTTGGTACCTGACCTTAAATATTTTTCAAAACCCATAGAAATTTACAGCGCAAAGAATGAACCTTAATGCATGCAATTTAAAAAGGCCATTTCAGAGGTGAAGGATCCCAGGAAACAATGCAAACTGTGACAAGATCATCTAAGTATATGACAAATGTATTAAATATCCCTACTAAAGGAAAAAGTGGGAGAAGGCAATTACCTAAGTAACTCGAAATGAGTAGGCCCTATAAGAATAAAGGAAAGAGGTGCTGGACATAAGCAGTGTA
Organism: Martes martes; assembly: GCF_963455335.1. Taxonomy (NCBI): domain Eukaryota; kingdom Metazoa; phylum Chordata; class Mammalia; order Carnivora; family Mustelidae; genus Martes; species Martes martes. Next base: position 80,085,016 of record NC_137891.1, on the reverse strand, counting down.
CTTGTTGATAAAGTTGTTTCCCATAGGAGGAATGGTTGACATTCAGATGCTGTTATATGTGTATGCTGGAATGAAACAAGTAAGTAAGTGGATGGCAAACAGTAGGAACCAGTTTTCTTACTGTTAGAGGGGGAAGGAAAGAGATAAGACTAACCCATATAGTGGTGGGTTAGAGTTGAAGACATCAGTAAGATGCAGTAATGATGCAGATGATTACACATACAGATCAGTTAATATTACATATTTAGGTAGTATACACACTTCTATTTCTTTTCTGTGCCAGTAAGAAAGTGCCAAAACGAAACAATACTCTACTAGTAATGAGCACACATACCCCACAGATCTTAATTTTTAATTTCATCCTCAATTAAAAAAAAACAAAACAAAACAGGATCCTTGGAGAAATGGCTGATTTTAGGAATGGGAGAGGAAAATGGGAGAGGAAAAGTATAAGATGAAATTGGAGTACTTGCCGTGCCAGAATGTAAGTGTGCTAAAAAAACAACAAAGAAACCCATAAAACCCCAAATAATGGGGACATGTCAAAGGGAGCCAAATGAGTGATCTTTCATGGACCAAAGTTGGAATCTTTGAACAACAAAATAAATAGGATCAGATTATAACTCAACGTATAAAATAAACAAACAAATAAATACCTATTCATACTCACATATATAAATGACTAATTTTGTATCTCAACTTGACTGGCCATAGGGTGTGTGATTAAACTATTTCTGATGGCATCTGTGAGGGTATTTCTAGATGAGATTAACATTTGAATTGGTGGATTCAGTAAAGTAGGTTTTCCTTCACAATGTGGGTGGGCATTATCCAATCTGATGAGGAACTAAATAGAACAAAAGGCTAAAGACGGAGGGATTCACCCTCTTCCCTGCATCACTGAGCTGAGACATCTTAGCTCATCTTCTCTGGCTCTTGGACTGGCTTTTACACCATTGATTCTTCTGGTCTCAGGCTTTAGGATATGGACTGAAGTACACAACTGATTTTCCTGGGTCTTTAACTTATAGACAGTAGATCTTGAAATGTTCCACCCTCCAAAAAAAAGTGAGTTAATTTCTCATAATAAATCTCCATTATATACGTGTTTTGGTTTTCTGGAGTACCTTGACTAGTACATGGGCTGTGCATAGCGACTTCCTTTGGTAGAGCATAAAGTATAATATGGAAAGGAGGGGTAAAGAAGAAACTTTGCAGTGGAGAAACTTCAACCAGGTGATCAAAAGCATGACTGAAAAGTCATGTTGTAGTATATACACTTAATATGATTAGGTGAAAATGACATTATACTTTTGTGCTCTTCCTCCCCCAAACCAATTAACTCAGTTTCATCATGAGAAAATCATGAAAAGTCTGAGAAACTTTGACCTCCAATAGAAGCATGACCATTAAATATAATAAATATTGAAAAGAATTATTAACAAATTAAATGGGACTAATACACAGATCTCTGAATTTTTATAAGGGTGTTTTCATGTCTGTTTTTTTCAGAGTATGTATCCCAGTTAATAATTACACAAGTAAGGGGTGCTTGGGTGGTTCAGTGGGTTAAGCCTCTGCCTTCAGCTCAGGTCGTGATCCTAGGGTCCTAGGATTGAGCCCCACCTGGGACTCTCTGCTAAGCGGGGAGGCTGCTTCCCCCTCTCTCTCTGCCTATCTCTCTGCCTACTCATGATCTATGTCAAATAAATAAATAAAATCTTTAAAAAAATAATTACACAAGTTATATTTTTATTGAGTACAACCATTATTCATCAAGAACCTTAAGGGTATTTTTCAGAAAGTTTGCAATCTAGATACAATGTATCTTCAAACAAGCAGTGGCACACTTTGTAATGCTAACTTTCATGAAAGTCAGTAATGCCCTGTACAAGGGTATTTAGCAAAAATCCAGCCTGTGTTTAGTTTTCCAAGCTGCATGCACTGATGTAGGTGGATATACATGGAGAAAGGAAGAATATTTTTCTAATATGGGCAGGGGCAACATGATTGCATTTCTATTGCTATTTTCTACCAATGAAGAGTATCATCAGCTCAGCCAAGCCAGAAATCAGTCTATTCTTTGACTTCAATGACTACTTTATTACACAAATCCAATTAATCAGTTCCTTTGCTTCTACTCAATTTGCATCAGTGATATACTAACACTTAGGTCACATTCCTATAAATTTGACTTTGATAACAAGATTCTTGTGCAAATTTTTAAAAAGGCAGTGCTCTTTAGAGAAATCAGAAAGGCAATCAGGAAAGCAGGACAGGCCAAGGGAAAGAGACAAACAAAGGTGTGATTATAATCAAATATCATCTTTAGTGTGAATCTACAGGGGAGCTCTGGTTTATCCTGGAGGCAAGAGAGGTGGACCTTCATTCATACTTCCAAACTAGTGAGTCATTGGCTTCAAACCCAGGTTCTCTGTCCATGCTGTTGCATTGAAACAGAACCATTGTACATGTGAGCCTTAGAATTTAAGAGTGAGCCCTACAAACAAAATTTCATTAAAAAACAAAAAACAAAAAACAAAAAACAAGAGATGGGCTTATAGAAATGTTCAAAGGATTGTGAAAAGATCTGGAAGAAGCATCAACTTTGTAATTCTTATATGTTAAAATTTTCAGCCTACTACCACCTCTTGCCCAGAACATTTATTTCCTCCCTATTCTTCTTGCCAAACGTTTTGACCTGTTCTAAAAACCCACCATGCTGCAGCCATAGCAACCTTTCAAAGATCTGATTTTGTTGCCTCCTATTTGATACTTTTCAGAAATTTTCCACCACTTTTATTTTAAAGTCTATTATTTAATATGACACAGAGAAGATTGTATGACCTGGATCCTCCTGACATTTTCACCTCTTCCCCTTTACAGCATATATTTTAATCATATTAAACTATTGGTTATGACTTGATATGTCAGGTTCTATTTTACACTGGGCCTTCACATGTATCTTCTTTACCTGGAATGCCTTTCCCTGTACCTGTATTATTCTTCGGTATCCTTCAGAGTTAACTCAGCTGTTGCATATATTGAGGAAGACCTTCTGACCTCTGTCCATCCTATAGCTCCTGCTGAAAGCTCTTTTTTGTGTCCTGCTTTTTGCTTTTCCATAATAACCTCTGTAATGCAACACAGAAGATTATAGAATATATTTTTAATTGTTCATTTATCAGTATCCACAAGAAGAGCATGACTACATAAATCCTGGGGTGGTTTCATATGCCTCAATGTATCCTCTTTGTGAGAATAATACTTGATGCTTTACAGGAATTTAATAAGTACTATATGCTAATTAAATAATGAAAATGAAATGCTGAAATAAAGATGTGGGAGCTTTCATATCGCTTTGTCCAATATAAGTCTTTTCAAATGAATAGTTTCCACCCTAGATAAATTTTATAAAAGTTGTTTATGGCGAGCTTCTATTTGTAGATCTTTTGTGTTATAAAACTTGCATAAATGTGAGCAAAAAAAAATAATTTCTTGATTTCATCTAGAATAGATATGTTATCAAAACATCATTCAAGTGTAATTCAATTCTAAATATGAAAACTACAAATAAGGAAGGCTCAGCAACATTTTACAAAATATGTCAAGCTTGATAAATGCCTACTGCAGGCAATTCATTAACTCTTATCAGGAAAAACAAATATTTAATGAAATAGTAGCACCTCAAGCAAATGTGAACATTCTTTGAGATTGCTTTGATTGAATGAAGCATTCAAATAAATTTCAAACTCATGTACTCAAACTTATCAACCCTATCTCTAGGAATTAGCTGAAGGTAACTGACATTAATAAGCAATGCTAAATGTTTCATGTTTACTAGGGTATTTACAAGATCTAAAGTTTTATAAGAAAATAGAACATCTTAAAAGTCTATATAAGCCAGGAGATTTTCTGGCTTATTAATTTTACAGATGTTCACTTGTTTCCATGGAGATCAATATTCAGATGGAGTATATCTTGATGCAGCTTCTAGGCAGAGTGCTGTGGATATAAGGATTCTTGAGAAAATAGCCAGAGAAGCAATTCTTGGGTGATATTTGTAATCTTTATGTATGGATTCAGGCAATTTTTCAGTCATCTCTTTTCTAAGGAAGGGGGTATCCACCACAGAGAACATGTGTATGAATGAAGCACTTTAGCTCTCATTTTTAAAAGGGTACATTTTTAATACATGACTCATTTTAATGATTATTTAGTTAATTGTGCACACAGCTGTACTTGTTCAGATACTAATGGTTTTAGCAGATGGTATGTTCAAATCTAAATTTTTGGATTTCCTAAAATTATTATGGCGACAGTTAAGTAAAAGATTATGAGAATAACCTTTTAATTCTGTGGGTGTGAGTTGTTTTGTGTATGTAAAAGATTTTTGCTTCTTTTAGCTAAGTTTCCATAATTTAGATTCAGTTCATGTCTTTTCTGATAAAGGTGGTTTAATAATTAGTATATTCTAATTTTCTACCAATCTGAAATATTAATATGTTAAGACTTCTAAATTTTAATACTCATTTTTTCCACCTGACATAGCCAAGCCTATTTTCATTCTTAAATTTATGACTAATGTAAAGAAGAAACCCATTTTCAAATTTGATGACATGAAGAATTAAGTTGATCTTTTTAGTGTTATTATAAGAATATATATGTGTACCATATGTGAAGAAAAAACTTAGGTCTTTATGCTTCTTTTTCCCCCAACAATAATGTTTTAATATTTTTTTTCTAAAAAACCTGTCCCTTTATTTTACTCTTTTTTATTGCTATATTCTGTATTTGCAATCATATGCCTAATCAATTATGTTATGCTATCAAATGACCCTTCCAGGAGTTATTTGGTGGGTTTTTTTTTTTTTTTTGCTTTATTTTGTGTGAGTGCATACTTTCATACTCCTATTCCACAAATTTGTTATGAACTCTGTAGTCACTAATAGAAAGAACTATTACTGATTGACTATCTACAAGAAAAATTTTTTAATTGCTGAGAAAATTTTCAGCTGTTTTCAGTAATTGGATCAGAATAAAATGTCCCATTATATTCCTCCTAGAAAAGTCACTGATTAACAAACAAGCAAACAAAAATACAGCTAGAAACGACTCTTTTTATTAGATACAGAGATGAGTTCATTCAGGATGGCTAATTCATTATAGAAAAATCAGTAGTGTGGGATAGAAACAGAAATGAAATATGATAGATCTATACAGATTTCTAAAGCCTGACAAACCCCTTGGTAGGCTCTAGATTATCATTATAGTCACTATGTAGTATTTAGATATACAAAGCTTTTGACAAACCAGAACTGGCAAAACCTTTAAGATTTTTTTGTCTCTAGTAACTGGATTGAAGATACTCATGGTGCTGAGTAAGTGTACAGCATTAACAGTTTCTTAGCTGTGCAAGGGCTGACGACTTCTTATAAAAAAAAAAAATGTAAAAACTGTATAGCCAACAAAGTCCTGGGCATGATACAGGGACACCACATCTTTCCTGCAATGTGTAACAGGAAAGTCATGAATAAAACAAGACTGTTCTCAAGAAATAATTTTGAACAATCTTTAATATTCAAACAAATGAGTAAATAGGTAACATCTATGAATCTAAACCTAAATTATTTACCTAAAGTTATTATAAATTATTTCAGGTTAAAAGGTATAAAAATAAACAGTTCTATAAGGTACCCATATAGTCATTATGCTTCTAACATGTAAATTATTACCAATATAACGGTAAAGCCTCCATATACCCAGTCCAATAATTTGCATTCTACTTATCTAGGACACCTACTCTTCTGAGCTTGGGCTTATTATTATAACTCCTTTATTTATTTTTACATATCATTCATCCTTATTCAAGATATTTTCTAGCTTTGCATGTTTTAAATCATTGTGTAAATGGTGCCATACTGCATATATTAGTTTGCAACAGTACCTATGTTTAAAATAGAACATTTGGGATTTACCCAATGCTGATTCATGCAGGTCTTATTTATTTAGACTCAGATATTAGTAAGTGAAAACATACACACACATAAAGGAGTAATTAACACATGCTGGATATAACTTGGAACACTTCAGATGTATTAACTCATTTAATCATCACAACTCTTCTAAGATAGTGATATAACAAAATCTGTATTATATCTAATTTACAAGTGAAAAAAATTGGTACAGAAAGTTTATATTAATCTACTTTATCAATTTTCCACAAAGTAGTTATTTAATCCTTTAATCTCCTATTGATGAACATTTGTGACTTCTTGAAGTATTTGCTATTTTTAAAAATGCTGCAGGGACATTCCTGTGCAGACATCCTTGTGTATGTATGGAATATGCAGGTGGCTGTGAACTTGCTCCAAAGTGATAGATGGCTGTGGGAACTCATTTTGGTTTCATTGGTATTTTCCTAATTCACTTTGTTTAATGCTATTGACCATTCACTTTTCCTCTTCTTAAAAATATCTTTTCATAGCTTTCATGTGTTTTGTAATTTTTTTCTTCCAGTAATCAACCTTTATTTTAATTGGAATGTTTTAATATTTTAAACAACTGCTGCTTGTTTTATATATGTGAAACAACGTTTTCCCTGTCTGTGGCTTATTTATAACTTTATTTTTGTTTGTTCGGTGCTTTTATGTAGTAATATTTATCAGTAACTACTTTTATGGTTTATGTTTTTTGATTTTAAGAAATTGTTCTTTGCAGTATAGTTATGAAGATATCCTCAAATATTTTCCTCTAAAATGTAATATAGTTTTTTTAAGAAGATGGAACTGATTTTTATGAACTGCATACATGAAAATAATTTGTCTTTATATGGAAATATAGCCAGTTCCCTTTCCATTAATTTTGAGTAGGCTATCATTTTCTTATGGATAATTTGTGCTAGCTCTGCCACATATTAATTTCCATATGTAGATTTCTGTGTGGCTCTATTGTTTTATTGATCCAGAGTGCTACCAGTTTGAAGGGTCTAATTAATATGACTACAATAGGTCTTGCTATCTGGTGGATCAAGTTGTCCATGTTGTTTGCATTTTATTTACTTATTTTTATCTATATTATATATTTGATTATTTTCTTTTTAAAAATTAATATATAATTATTATTTGTTTTCTGCGTACAGGTCTGTCATTCAACAGTTTTACACAATTCACAGTGCTCACCATGGCACATACTCTCCCCAGTGTCTATCACCCAGCCACCCTATCCCTCCTACCTCCCTCCCCTCCAGCAACCCTCAGTTTGTTTCCTGAGATTAAGAGTCTCTTCTGATTTTTCTCCCTCTCTGATTTCATCTTGTTGCATTTTTTTTCCTTTCTTTTCCTTGATCCTCTGCCTTGTTTCTCAAATTCCGCATATTATGAGATTATATGATAATTGTCTTTCTCTGATTGACTTAGCATAATACCCTCTAGTTCCATCCACATCATTGCAAATGGCAAGATTTCATTTTTTTTTTCTTTTGATGGCTGCATGTTTGTATTCTTTATGACTGTCTACATAACCTTTTCCTTCACATGTGGACTTTTTAGGATTAGTTTATTATTCACAGTGTTAGTAATCACTGCAGGTATCAAATTGCATTGGTTCCCTGAGCTTCAGGCTCCACAAGGTGAGGTGATAAAGGTCAGGGATTGCCTGCACTTATAGTGGGGGTTGTTACAAGGAGGGAAATCCTGAGATTAGGAGATGCTAATCTTGTATATAGGAGGCTGACAACCCTGCCAAACCTCTCCTCCAGGGAGATACATTGTCTTTCTTAACCCAGAGTGAAAGAAAAACTACTCTAGGGAGGGGAAGAAAACATATATATATTAACCTTGAGTTTTTCTGTGGAGTCAATTTGAATTTAAGGTTTAAAATAAAGTTAACCTGAGTACTAATGCCACTAATTGATGGCGGTTTTGACTTTAGGCAATTGATTTTGTAAATATTAGGAACAAGGACTACAAGACAATATAATTTTGTGTACAACCATGGCTCTGTCACATATTGGGCATAGGACAAGTTAAATGCCTTTGGCCTAAATTTTCTCACCTATAAAATTAGAAAGCTAAAATTTAACTGTAATGATAAAGGACAATGCCTGGAACACAGTAAGCACAATAATATTGGGTTTTTTTGGTCACTTTATTGATTAATTGATTTCTCATAAATGATTTACTAACTAGATTTTGCCTTTTTCTAAAGAAGTTATATATACCTGTACACTTTTTTTCCCATTCTTTATTATGGTAAAATACACAAATATAAAGTTTACCATCTTAACCATTTGTAAGCGTACAGCTCAGTGGCATTAAATACATTCATGACGTGTGGCCATCACCATCATCCATCTCAAGAGCTCTTTTCATCTTCTAAAACCACAGCTCTGTACAGAAGAGCAGCAGAATCTGACATCTTAAACATGCCATTCTGACATACTGATTACTTTTAGCTATAGGTACTTGAAAAACAGCAAATGCAGGGAGAGTCTTTCTCTGAACTCCCTTTATCACCCTTTATCTGCTTCTAAAAGGCGCTCAGTTGTAGGAAGTCCCTTCCCAGGAGTCTTCAACCAGGCAGAATGAGTGTTACCACAGGACAAGAGACTGGAAATCCATACCACACCCAGACAAAACTTACCACAAATTAACTCCCATCTGTGTTTTTAAGTGCTCATTCATCTTCCCTTCCTGTCTCCCCATTTACTCTTCCTTCAGAGGCCTACTTCCCCCTCCTTTTCCCTTGTAAAATGATATTTAATCCTGAATTCTAAGCCACCTTAGAATTACTCACTTTTTCCTGGATATTTCCCATGTATCTATAAGGTATACATGTTAATAAACTTCTGTTTTTCTTGTGTTAATCTATTGTTTTATTGCAGGGGTCTTGGCTAACAACTCAGAAAGATAGAGGGAAATTTTTTTCCTCCCATATAATACTCATTAAACAATAAATCCCCATTCTGCCATTACTCTGAGCATCTAGCAACCGCCATTTCACTTTTTATCTCTATGATTTTGACTATTCTAAGTACTTCATTTAAGTAGAATCATATAGTATTTGTCTTTTGTAACTCTCTTATTTCACTTAGCATAATGTCACCAACATTTATGCATATTGTTAGACTATGTCAGCATTTTTTTAAGACTGAATAATATTCCATTGTATGTACATAACACATTTGCTTATCCATTTATCTGCTGATAGTCACTTGAGTTCCACATTTTGGCTATCATAAATACTGTTGCTTTGAATATAGATGTGCACATACCACTTCAAGATCCTGCTTTCAAATTTTGGGATACAGAGCCAGAAGTGTAATTGCTGGATTTTATGATAATTTTAATTTTAACTTTCTGAAGAATAACCATAGACTTTTCCACAGCAACTCTCTCATTATATATTCCTACCAACAGCGTACAAGAGTTCCAGTTACTCCACATTTTGTGGTACTTATTATCTCTGTTTTTTTCTTTTTTTACTAGTAGCCAGTCTACTGAGTGTAAGGTGATATCATGTAGCTTTGATTTACATTTCCCTAATGATTAGTGATGAACATATTTTCTTGTGCTAGTAGGCCTTTTGTATATCTGCTTTGGAGAAATGTCTATTCAAATCCTTTGTGAATATTAAAAGTAAGTTATTTTTTCATTATTGAATATTTGATGATTCACTATCTATTCTGGATATTAATCCCTTATCAGATAGATGCTTTGTAAATATTTTCTCCCATTCTGTGGGTTTCTCTTTTATTCTCCTGATAGAGTTTTTTGATGCAAAAATTTTTTAACTTTTAAGAACCTGTCCATTTTTCTTTTGTTGACTGTGCTTTTGGTGTCATATTCAATAAATCATTGCCAAATTCAATGTCACAAAGATTTTGTCCTATGTTTACTTACAAGAGTTTTATATTTTTAGGTCTTACATTTAGGTCTTTGATCTATTTTGAGTTCATTTTTGTTTTGATTTTTGGTTAAGGGCCCATTTCATTCTTTTGAATGTAGATATCCAGTTTTCCCAGTGGCTTAAAAAAACAAAACAAAACTGTCTTTTCCCATTGAATGAATTTGTCACTCTAATCAGAAATCATTTGACCATATATGCATGGGTTTATTTCTGTGCTGTCTGTTACATTGGTTTATATGTTTTTACATCAGTACTACACTGTTTTGATTACCATAGTTTCATAATAGGTTTAAAAATTAGGAATGTGATTCATCCAGCTTTGTTTTTCTTTTTCAAATTTGTTTTAGTTGTCTGGGTTCCTTTGAGATTCCATATAAATTTTAGAATGGGATTTTCTATTTCTTCAAAAAAAATGTAATTGACGTTGTGATAAGGAATGTACTAGTGAAGTTAATGCCTAAGAATCTTAGTCTTTTTGATACTATCATGAACTGAATTGCTTTCTTAATTTCCTTTTAGGATTGTTTATTGTTAGTGTATAGAAATGCAACTCATTTTTGTATGTTTACTTTGTATCCTGCTACCTGATTGATTGATTTATTAGTTATAAATTTTTCTGTGGATCTTTAGGATTTTCTGCATATACAATGACATCATCAGCAAACAGATAATTTTACTTTCTAATTTGGGTTCTTTTTATTTCTTTTGCTTGGATAATTATTATGGATAGAACTTTCAGTATTATACTGAATAAAGGGATCAAAGTGAGCATTCTTGCATTATTCAAAATCTTAGAGCAAAATCTTTCTGTTTTTCACAAGTATGATGTTTCCTGTGAGTTTTTCATGTATGGCTTTTATTATATCAAGGGGTTTTCCTTCTATTCTTAATTTGTTGAGTGTTTATGCTATGAAACAGAGTTAAAGTCGATAAAATGCTTTTTCTGCATTCATTGAGAGAATCATTTGTGGTTTTTACTTTATTCTGTTAGTATGACATTTACTAATGATGGCTTTTGTATTTTATTTTTTAATTTTTTAAAATAATTTATTTATTTATTTGACAGAGAGAGAGAGTGCATGCTCAAGCAAGGGGAGTGGTAGGTAGAGAGAGAGAGAGAAAGAGGCAGGATCCTAGTTGAGCAAGGGGACTGACTTGTATTATTTTGGGACTTCCTCAAGATCAAAAGCTTGTGCACAGTGAAGGGAACAGTCAACCAAACAAAGAGGCAACCCATGGAATGGGAGAAGATATTTGCAAATTACGCTACAGACAAAGGGCTAATATCCAAGATCTCTAAAGAACTCCAAAATTCAACACTCAAAAAACAGGTAATCATTTCAAAAAATGGACTGAAGACATGAACAGACACTTCTCCAAAGAAGACATACAAATGGCTAACAGAGACATGAAAAATGTTCATCATCATTACCCCTCAGAGAGATTCAAATAAAAACCACATTGAGATACCACCACCTTATACCAGTTAGAATGGCCAAATCAACAATACTGTAAACAAGTTTTTGAGAGGATGTGGAGAAGGAGGAACCATCTTACACTGTTGGTGAGAATGCAAGTTGGTACAGCTACTTTGGAAAACAGTGTGGAGATTCCTCAAAAAATTAAAAACAGACCTTGCCTATGATCCTGCAATTGCACTAGTGGGTATTTACCCCAAAGATACAGATGTAGTGAAAAAAAGGGCCACCTGTACCTAGCAGCAATGACCACAGTCGCCAAACTGTGGAAAGAACCAAGATGCCTTTCAACAGATGAATGGATCAAGATATGGTCCATATATACAATGGAGTATTATGCCTCCATAGAAAGGATGAATACCCAACTTTTGTATCAATATGGATGGGACTGGAAGAGTATGCTGAGTGAAATAAGTCAAGCAGAGAGAGTCAACTATTATATGGTTTCACTTACTCATGGAACATAAGGAATAACATGGAGGACATTGGGAGATGGAGAGGAGAAGTGAGTTGGGGGAAATTAGAGGGGGGAGACAAACTATGAGAGACTGTGGACTCTGAGAAACAAACTGAGGGTTTTGGAGGGTGGAGCCTGGTGGTGGGTATTATGGAGGGCATGTATTGCATGGAGCACTGGGTGTGGTGCATAAACAATGAATTATGGAACACTGAAAAGAAATAAAATAAAATAAAATGAAAAAAAATTTATTGTTTATGTATTAGTATAGCCTACCATACTTTCTGATGGTTATTATTGATATAGAATGTTATTTTCCATCCTTTCATTTTCAACCTATTTATGTCTTTGGATCTAGGGTGTGGATCTTGTAAACTGAATATAGTTGAATCGTATTTCTTTTTGAATCAATTCTGCTAATCTTTGTTATTTGATTGGAAAGTTTAATTCATTTGCATTAAAGTAATTCTTGATCTAAGAAGGGGATTGTTTCATTTTGTTACTTATTTCCTACATATCTAACATATGCTTTTTTCCCTCTCATTTCCTTTATTACTGTCTTCTTTTGTGTTTACTTTTTGGCAAACATTTAAATTCTTTTGTCCTTCCTTTTTGTGTTTGTTCTATCACTATTTTCCTTGTGGTTAGGCTGGGGATTACAATTAGCATCCTAAAATTATAGTGTTCTAATTTGAATTTATAAGTTCAAGCTCAATAATATACAAAACTCTGCTCCTTTATAGTCCCATCCTCACATTTTCAGTTATTGATATCATGAGATAGTATCTTCATACATTATGTACCCCAAACAGAAACCAGTAACTATTTTAAATGAATTGATGCCAATTCATTTAAGTTAAGTTCTATATAAAGTTAAATTATATATAAAACAAGTTAAATTATATATACAAGTTAAATTATATATAAAACAAATGTGGAGTTATAAAGCACAGTTAAAATAAAACTAGACTTTAGACTATTGTTTTTCTTAAAGGTATTAGCATCTTAAATCGTGTAAAAACAAAAGTGGAGTTACAAACCACTGATGTAATAGTACTTGATCTTATAGGTGCTTATGTATTTACCTTTATTGAGATCTTTATTTCTTTATAAGCTTCAAGTTACTGCCCAGTTTCCTTTCATTTCACTATGCCTAAGTCCCTTGAGCGTTTCTTGCTGAACAGGACCAGAGGAAATCAACTCCCTCAGCTTTTGTGTATGTAAAAATGCTGTAATTTTCCCCTTGGTCTTAAAGAGCAGTTTTGCCAGTCATTTGCTAGGATTCTTGGTCACCAGTTTCGTGGTTTTGTTTTGTTTTGTTGTTTTGCTTGTTTTTGAGAACTGCCTTTTGGGCTTCAGTTTCTGATGAAATCTTCAGATAACGTGTATGTAATGAGTTGTTTCTTTCTTACTGCTTTCAAGATTCTCTCTCTTTTTTCTTTTTTTTGAAGTTTTTTTTATTTGACACAGAGAGAGAGAGAGCACAAGTAGGCAGAGCAGCAGGCAGAGGGAGAAGGAGAAGCAGAACCTCAACTTAGCAGGGATCCCTATGTGGGGCTGGATCCCAGGACCCTGGCATTACAACCTGAGGAGAAGGCAGCAGCTTAACTGACTGAGCCACCCAGGCACCCCTCAAGATTCTCTTTTTATCTTTGGCTTTTGAAAGTATAATTATAGTGTGTTTCAGTGTGCATCTCTTTGAATTCATCTTACTTTAGATTCATTGAGATGCTTAGATGTTTATAATCATGTCTTTGATAAAATTTGGGAAGTTTTCAGAAATTATTTCTTTAAATATTATCTCTACCCTTTACTCTCTGCCCTCTTCTTCTTTTGGGACTCCCACAGTGCATATGTTCTGTTTATAGTCAAATGGGTCCCTTAGGCTCTTCACTTTTTGTCTATCCTTTTTTTTCTTTTTGCTCTTCAGGTTTGATAACTTCCCCTGTCCTATCTTCAAGTTTACTGATTCTTCTGTTGCTGAAATCTTCCTTTGAATCCCTCTAGTTAATTTTTCATTTTGGTTCTTTTATATGTCAGCTCCAGAATTACTTTTTAGTTTCTTTTTAGGTCTTCTATCTCTTTTTTGATATATTCACTTTGCTCATACATTGTCTTCTTAACTTTCTCCATGTCCTCCTTTTGTTTTTTTGACCATCTTTAAGACAATTGTTTTGAAGACTCTGTCTAGAAAATCTGGCAACAAGTCTTTTCAGGGACAGTTTTGTTGACTTATTTTTTCCCCTCTGAACAGCTCATAGTTTCCTGTTTCTTTGTATGCCCTATAAATTTTTGGAGAAAACTGGGCATTTGTATCTAATAATGTGATAACTCTGAAAACCAGATTCTCCCTCTTCCTCAGGGTTCTCTTCTGTTATTTATGTTTGTTTTATTGTTTGTTTTTTATTGTTATAGGCTGTCTCTGTGCAAAGGATCACCTTGTGATATAAACTTCAAGTCTTTTCAGTTCTTTTTGGAACCTGTTATCTTTATCTAGGCATGTATCATGACTTTAAAATTTTCCTCATGGGGTGCCTGGGTGGCTCAGTGGGTTAAGCCTCTGCCTTCGGCTCAGGTCATGATCTCAGGGTCCTGGGACTGAGCCCTGCATCGGGCTCTCTGCTGGGCGGGGAGCATGCTTCCCCCTCCCTCTCTGCCTGCCTCTCTGCCTACTTGTGATCTCTGTCTGTCAAATAAATAAACAAAATCTTTAAAATAAATAAATAAATAAATAAATAAAATAAAATAAAATTTTCCTCACTTACATAGTAGCTTTTGAATGCATTAGTCTTTCATTTCTGGCTTCCAAGAGTGGTTAAGAGAAAAAGAATGGAGGCAAAAAAAAAAAAAAAGGACACTGGTCTTTATATTTCCTGGAGTTCATTTCAGCTGTAGGGTAAAGGGTTTACTATAGTGGGTAAAGTGCAGAAACAATGACCATCAGCTCTTTGTCTACATTTCTGAGATCAGAAGCAATAAGAAAGCAGCATTCAAAGGACAGATTTCTAATATGTGGAAAACAGTGACCAACAGTTTTGACCACCTTGGCTCCCACAAGCTCCATGTAAGCTACTTTTGCAATGCATGCAAGGTGGCTTGCTGGAGGGTGGGTTATGGGTAGCTCTTATTATGCTAAGACCTGAAATTGACTGAAATTACTGAAATTTGTCATCCAAATTTTCCCTGGAAGGTGCAGGCCTTCCAGAGATTCCAAAGGTCCAAAACAGATTCTGCCAGTGCACCTGTTATGTAGGTGGGGAGATCAGTTTCTGGTACTTCCTACCCACCATTCTCACAGAATCCTTTCTTAAGGAATTTTTTTTTTTTTTTTTTTTTTAGTAACAAATATCAGACCATATACCCAGTGGTCCAATGAATCTGTCTCATGCTTCAACACTGTTTGGATAGAATAAACCCAGGGAAGCACCTTCTATCAGCCTCCAACCACCTTTTAGCCTTTTCTTCAGTGCAGTCTTTAGAGCCATCTTCTCAGCCACCCTCTGCTTCAGGACCAGCAATCTATTTTGAGTTTAGCTCTGTATTACAGATCTATTTTGAGTTTAGCTCTGTATTACAGATCAACCATGAACTCCCAGATTCATCAGAATTAAACTACTGAGGTGAAGGCCACCATCAACTGCCTGGTCAACCTGTATATGCTGGCCTCCTATACCTATGTCTCTCTGGGCTTCTATTTCCACCATGCGATGATGTGGCTCTGGAGGGCACGGGCCATTTCTTCCATGAGTTGGTAGAAGATAGAAACTAGTTTGCTTAACGTCTCTAGAAGATGCAAAACCTGCATTTGTCCTCTCCCGGACATGCAGAAGCTGTATTTGGGTAAATATCTGGCATCTGTGGAAGTTGCCCTGGTTCTAGAGAATAATCTGAACTTTCTTCTTCTGGATCTGCATGCTCTGGGTTCTGCCCCAGAGACCAAAAGCACTGAGACTTCCTGGAGATTTACTTCCTGGATGAGGAGGTGAAACTCCTCAAGAAGATGGGCAATCACCTAACTAACCTCCTTAAGGTGACTGGCCCCTAGACAGGGCCTGGTGAGTATCTCCTCAAAAAGCTCAACCTCAAGCATGTCTAGGAGCCTATAAAGGCCAGAGGCCTTTGAGGGACCCCTCTGGCATCCCCTGGGTGCAAGGGCTTGTGCCTGAACCTCTCCCTATAGCCACTAGGCTGCCTTTTTTTTTTTTTTTTTTTTTTTTTTTTTTTATTCCTAAACTAGGTAGCTTTTTAACCAGCCTGCAGCCCTCTCTTCCAAGCCATGGACCAAATGGAAACAATAAAGCTTCTGCAACAGAAAAGCCAAAACAAACAAACAAGCAAAAACGGTAACATATGTGAACATCATTCAGATATTATTGTGTTATTTAGTCAATAAATATTTATTGAGCATGCATAATACACTAGTACTGAGGGTAAAAGCAGACATAAACCCTGCGCTTATAGAGTTTACACTGCATGTTGAATTTTAGCTGTACAAATTTTTATGCCTACATCCTGAATGCAGGTGATCCTGAATAAAATAAATATATTGAACATGACAGAGAAGTGCAATAAAAAGCTAGAAGTTACTGTTGTGAACTATTTTTACCTCACACAAAGCAAAATTATGAACATGTACTTAAAATTTTTACATGCTACATTTACATTTTACATTCACTGCTGTTTCTATAGTCATTTATAAAGTTATATAAAGTACAATTTTAAAGTTTCCCATACAATTTAACTTTGCAATGTAAATGAAATACGTTATTTAAATTTGAGTTTAAAAATAAATGAATTCTTTCAAAATCATCTCAGTAACAAAAAGATCTGTTTGTAGGCGTCATGGATAATTCTAACATAAGATCTAGAAAAAGTTTTGACATAAACTGTCAGTATTACATACTTAACTTCAAACATATATCAAATTTTTGGAAATATTCAGTTCTGTTACCAAAGACTGAGGCTTTGAAATTTAATTCATGTATGAAAGTGACTGAATCCAGAATAAATATGCCAACCAATGATAGAAATGAGTGTATTGAATTAATTTTATGAGCTTTGCAGTAAACTTAACAGCTATATCCAGTCATATTACTTATTTTTATTTTGCTATAAACTAAATAGAATATTTTCATGAATTTTTATTGTTTCTGTTATATATGTCATATATACACATATATTATTTCATATGTATATTATATACATTTATTATTTCATTACTTTGAATATATATATGTATATACATATACATATAATATATATATATACACAGAAAGTTAACGCCTAACTTTCTAGCACATAAACACTGATGTGCAGATTTTCTAGTGGCAAACAATAAATAATATTACCAATAAAACAAGTGATATTTTAAGAATTATGTAAATTTATATTAGTTAAGCAACTCTTAGCTTGTTCCACATACTTGAACGTTTTTAAATACTATGAAGGTTTTTTTAACAACAGATTTATTGGGATAGAATTTAAAAACTATAAAATTCACTCTGCTAAAATGCACAATACCATGATATTTAATATACTCATGAAGTTTTACAGCCATCAGAACTGTCAAATTCCAGAATATTTCCATCCTCACAGAAAGAAACTCTAGGCCCAATAATAGATACTCCTAATTCACCATTTCCCCAGTCTGTGACAACTGGTAACCAATTTTCTGTCTCTGTGGATTTGTCTATTTTAAATATTTTATATAAAAGGAATCAGACAAATAAAATCAAATGCCTTTTTTGAATAAGATTAATGTTGCCACGGTTCATCCATGTTGTGACATTCATCAGTGCTTCATTACTTTTTATTGTCAAATAATATTCTATTATATAACATTTTGTTTATATATTTACCATTTGATTGACATTTAGATTGTTTTTACTTTTTGGTCTTCTTTAATTCCTTGAAGCAATGTTTTGTAGTTTGCTTTATAAAAATCTTGCAACCTTTTTGTTTATTCCTAAATATTTATTACTCTGATGTTGTAACTAGAATTGTTTTCTTGATTTCATTTTAGATTTTTTAATTACTATTGCATAAAAATAAAAGCAATTTTTATATTGGACTTATATGCTACAACTTTTCTGAGCATGTTTTAGTTTGGTTGGATTTATTTGAAATTGTTTGTTAGTTCTAACAGTTTGAGGATTTTTTTTGTGGGGTGGGTTCTCAGGAATTTTTATAAATAGATCATGGCATCTCTAAGGGTATCTTTACTTTTTCCTTTCCAACTCTGTATGATTTTTGTTTTTTCCTTATCCATTTGCTCTGGCAGAATCATTCACTAAAATGTTGAACAAAGTGGAAAGAACAAACATACATGTCTTTTTCCTAATTTTAGATGAGAAAATTTTTTAACATTAAGTATGCTGTTAGCTGTAGGTACTTTTAGATATATATTACCCAGTGAAGAAAGCTCCTTTCTATTTTTAGTTTGTTTAGTTTTATTTTGAAAGGATATTTTGATTTAGTCAAGTACTTTTTCTGTATTAAATTGATATGATTTTCATTTTATTGGTTCCTTATTCTACTGATCTGGTATATTTAATTGATTAGTTTTCTTATGTGAAACCAACCTTGCCTTCTAGTTCGTAATTTTCTTTTTCTTTCTTATTTTTTGGCCAGTCTAGCTATGTTGACCTTTCCAAAGAACGAAGTTTTGGTTTCACTGATTTTTTGCACTGTTTTTCTTTTTTCTATTTTATTAATTTCTGCCCTAATCTTTATTTCTTTTCTCTCTAGACCCATTACTTAAGTTTACTTTGTTTTGTTAAGTGTGTTTAATTCCAAATAATGATATATTTACCCAATTTTCTTACATTATTGATTTCTAATTTCATTCCATGGGTTCAGAAATTGTATTTTCTTTATTTAATTCCTTTTGAAATTTTGCTTAATCTTTTTTGTTTCTCTTATTACATGTGTGTCATTTTCTTACTAATTACAGGGGGGGTTAAATTAATATCTTAACTTATAACCAATCCAGCTTCAATTAATATTAAATTAACTTCAATAGTATACAGAATTTTGGTCTGATATAGACCCTTTCCTTCTCCTCTCCTTTGTGCTACTATTATCAGTTGTTACATCTTTATAGGTTAAAAGCTCAGCACAGTTTTACAATTATTTTTATGCAGGTGTCTTTTAAGTCGTTAGTAAAAGAAAAAAGTTACAAACAAAAATGCATATATACTATTACTTATATTCATCTGTGTATTACCTCAGCAGTGTTCTTGTAACAAGGTAACTCAACACCCTCCCTTATCTTACATACCTCCTAGTTGGTATATCAGACAAGGCTGAGTGTGGAGCTGGGATTTTGATCATCACTGGGTAGTAGTAAAACTTCTCCCCTGCTGTTTCAGTGGAGAACCACGGGTAACAAGGCATGTCCCCACTGCTTACTCAGATTGTGATCAGGGGGGTCAAGTGGAAAGTCAGAACTCTCACCAATACCCATTAGTAATGAGTTCAACTCTTCCTAGTGTCAATGGAGGATATGTGGGGAGCAAGATTCTTTTCTTCCATCCAGTAATGTGCTATCAATGGAGGCCTAAGGAGGAGCTTGAACTACCATCTCCATCCAGTAGTAAGAAGCCTCCTTACCTCTAGAATATCAATGGAGACAAGTGAACATTTTAGACTTCCACCCCCATGAGTAAGGGGGCAACATTCTCCCTCACCAATTGAAGAAATATTAGATGAGCCCTGTTAAAATATAAGATTTAAATAAAATCCAGAATCCTATAACATAACATCCAAAATATCCAGGTTTTAATAGAAAATCATCTGTCATAACAAAAATCAGGAAAATCTAAAACTGAATGAAAAAAAATCAACATATGCTAACACCATGATGAAATATTTATTAGAATTATCTGACAAGTATTTATTTTTGAAGATCTTATTTATTTATTTGAGAAAAAGAGAGTGTGAGAGAGAGAGACCATGAGAGGGGCAGGGTCAGAGGGAGAAGCAGACTCCCTGCTGAGCAAGGACCCAGATGTGGGGCTTGATCCCAGGAATCTGGGATAATGACCTGAGCTGAAGGCAGATGCTTAACTGACTAAGCCACCCAGGTGTCCTCTGACAAGTATTTTAAAGCAGTCATCATAAAAATGTTTCATTGTGCAATAAGGAAATACCAAAGTAACAGTAAGAGAAAATAACAGAAAATTAGAAATAAATATGATGATGATGATAATAATAATAGAAAGTCCCAGCAAACCATGGGAAATTCTGGAAGAAAGACAAGATATAAAGATCCAAATAGAAATTTTAGTTCTAAAAAATACAATAACAAAAAAAAAATCCTTCAATAAATTGTCTCAAAAGTAGAAGATAAGCTGAAATAATCAGTGAAGTTAAAAATAGAACAATATAAAAAAAAGAGAATGATTTAATAATGCATTCTGGATAACAGTGAGAACATTAACTTAAAAAACTGAAAACTCAGGGATGTGAGGGAAATAACAAAAGACCAAACTTTAGAGACCAAGAAAGAGAGAAAAAGATGTAGCTGAAATGTATTCAAAGAAATAACAGATAAAAACTACTCATAATGGCAAAATATATCAGCCTTGTGACTCAGGAGGTTGGAGAGATTCCAGAAGAGATAAAATCTCAAAATCCATTCCAAAGTACATCATTATCACACATTTGAAAACTAAAGACAAAGAAAACCTTTTGAAAGCTGACAGAGAGAAATAACACATTGGCTATAGGGGAAAAACAATTAGAATCATAGTGAATTTTTCATCAGAGACTGTGGAAACTGTAAGCTATTGGCAAAACATTTTTGAGTGCTGAAAAAAGAGCATCTCAGAGTCCTACAGATAGAACTTAAAGGAAAATTAGAGAAAGGCACAATTTAAGTTGGAAACTTCAACACTGCTCTCTTTACAGTTACTGCAAGTAGATAGAAATTCAGCAAGGACATAAAAGAACTCAACACCATTAAATAATATGAGTTAATTGACATTTACAAAGCACTTTACCCAAACAGAATACACATTGTTTTCAAGCACCCATGGAATATGTACCAAAATAGACTATATCCTGGTACATAAAAAAATTTTCAACAAACTTTAATAGTTGAAATCATAAAGTGTATTCTCTGAGAACAATGAAACCAAACTAGAAATCAATAATAGGATGAAAACAGAAATATCTTCAAACATTTGAAAATTAAACTGTATACTTCCAAGTATATAACTAATGGATCAAAGAGAAACTCTCAAGGGAAATAAAAAATAAATAAAATGAATGAGAATGCAAATACAGCGTATCAAATTTATGGGACATAGAGGGGCAAATTAAAACAATAAATAAAATAAAAGCTTATATTAGAAACAAGGAAAAGTTT
This sequence comes from Martes martes, assembly GCF_963455335.1. Classification (NCBI taxonomy): domain Eukaryota; kingdom Metazoa; phylum Chordata; class Mammalia; order Carnivora; family Mustelidae; genus Martes; species Martes martes. Next base: position 80,063,802 of record NC_137891.1, on the reverse strand, counting down.
CACATCAGTAATTCAAACTTCTACTTTAGGGACTTAGAAAAAGAAGAGCCAAATCATCCTAAAGCCATTATAGGGAGGGGAAAAAATTATCAAGTTTGAAATAAGGGATATCACAACAGATCCTGTTTACATCTAAGAATAAAGAAATGTTACAAACAACTTTAAATACATAAAGTTAATCATTTAGATAAAATGGATTAATTATCTTGTAAAGTACAAAGTATAATTTGCCCAATACGAAATTGAAAAATTTGCATAATCCTAAAACTGTGAGGAAATGGAAACTTAAAAACAAAAGACCAAAAAAAAAAAAAAAAAACCCAAAAACAAAAACAAAAAAACTTCCGAAAAAGAAATCTTTAGGCCAAGGTGATTTTACTGATGCATTCCACTAAATATTTAAAACAAATAAAAAAAAATTAACACCAATTCTACACGATCTAGCATCTCTCCATAATGTAAATTTTAAAAATCTGAACAAAATATCAGCAAATAGAATTCACCAATATATAAAAAAGTTTATATAACATCATTAGTTGGGGTTCATTTTAGCAATGCAAAGCTGGTTTAATATTAGAAAATCAAATAATGTAACTCACCTGATTAACAGGTTAAAAAAAGAAAAATTCTATGATTATAAGAATTGATGCTAAAAAGTCATTTGACATAAATTATTAAAATGCTCAGAAAACTAAGACTAGAAAAGAACTTCCTCTATTTGACAAAGAACATTTACACAAAACATCATACTTCTAATGCAGGACTGAAGCTCAGAATCAAGGCTAAGATGTCAACTCTCCCCTTGCTACTTATAATAGTACTGGAAGTTGTACCCAGCAAAAAGGCAGTAAAGGAAATAAAAGTCAAATAGATCCAGATGGAAGAAATATAATTTTCTCTGTCTTAAGAATACATAAGTCTCTACATGGAAAATTATGAAGAATCACTCAAAACAAACAAGCAAAACCAAATAAAACCATCTAGTGCTAATAAGTTAGTTCAGCAATACCATATAGTACAACATCAGCATACAATGAGGAAATAATTGTTTCAACAAATATTTCAGGACCAACTAAAAAACAATAGCTAAAAAACCCACTGCTTATGCAAAATTTAATGCAAAGTGCATCAAAGCTGTCAATGTAAAATGTAAATTTACAAAACATTTAGAAGATAAAAGAAATATTCTGTAGGACTTCATATTCAAAGACTTCCCCTAAACCTGGATCTACGAAAGAAAATAAAAAGAAATTAGGCTTCACTAACACAATACAACATTTTTTGTGCCTTGAAAGATACTGTTAGAAGGGTGCCTTGAAAGATACCGTTAGAAGGGCGCCTTGAAAGATACCGTTAAAAGGGCAAGGGTGAGCCTGGGTGGCTCAGTCAGTTAACCATCTGTCTTCAGCTCAGGTCATGATCCCAGAGTCCTGGAATTGAGCCCCTGGATTTCCTTGGTCTCCCTGCTCAGTGGGGAGCATGCTTCTTCCTCTGCCCTTTTCCCCTGCTTGTGCTCTATCCTCTTTCTCTCTGTCTCAAGTAGATAAATAAAAATGTTAGGGGGAAAAAAAAAAAGAAGAAGGGTGAATGCAAGCTAGACAAGGGAGGAAACTTTTGTAGACTGCATATGTGACAAAGCACTCATATTGAGAATATATGCAGAATAAAAAACTTGGGGCGCCTGGGTGGCTCAGTGGGTTAAAGCCTCTGCCTTCGGCTCAAGTCATGATCCCACAGTCCTGGGATCGAGCCCCACATCGGGCTCTCCGCTCAGCGGGGAGCCTGTTTCCTCCTCTCTCTCTCTGCCTACTTGTGATCTCTGTCAAATAAATAAATAAATAATCTTTAAAAAAAGAATAAAAAACTCAACATTAAAAAAAAATCTAATTAGAAAATGGGCACCAATGAATAGACATTTCAGCATAGAAAATATACAGACGGCAGATAAATGCATGAAAATATATTCTACATCATTAGCCAATAAGAAATGTGAATTAAGACCACAATGAGCTATCACTACAAGTTTATCATAACAGCTAAAAAAAAGTAGTGACCATATTCTGACAAGAATGTGGAAAAATTGGGTCTCCCTTACATTACTTATGGGGATGGAAAATTTTGAAGGCACATGAGAAAATAGTCTGGTAGTTTCATAAAACGATAAAATAAACATACACTTACCATTTGACCTAGCAATTGTCCTTTTGGGCATTTATCCCAGATCATTTAAAGCCTATGTTCACAGAAAAACCTATGCAGTATTGTTTCCAGTGGCTTTACTTATAGTAATCCCAAACTAGAAACAACAAAAATGTCCCTTAATGTGTGAATGTTAAGCAATCTGCACACATCCAACCGTATGCTATTACCAGAAATGAAAAGGAACAAATTATTGGCACCTGGAAGAACTTAAATGAAGGTCAAAGACACTATACCAAATGAAATAAGCCAATATCAAAAGGTCATACACTGATTGATTTCCTTTATATAGCTCTCACAAAGTAGTCATTTCAGCAGTGGTTTGGGATGATGGAGAGCAGAAGGGTGAGTATGACTGTAAAGTTATGTCATGAGTCAGATCTTTGTGATGACAGAATAGTTCTACATCTTCACTGCAGCAGTGGTACACACATCTAAACATGTGATACACAAATAAAAGTATTGGCTTTGACATTGCACCGTGATTGTGTGAAATGTAATTAATGGGGGAAACTAGATAAGAGAACAAAGGACCTCTTTGCTCTATCTTAGTAACTTCCTGTGAAGTTGTGCCTAAAATTTTGGAAAAAAAAATAATAAATTCAGAGATAAAAACCATGCATTTTCTCCCCATAAACCTGTATTTAACTTTATAATTATCTTCATATGCACATGTATATTTATGCAAAAGTTGTCTGTTTTAAAAGAAATTACTAACTGCTCTGTGTTTTCTTTCTCTCTCTTTTTTTAAAGAATTTATTTATTTATTTGTCGGACAGAGATCATGAGTAGGCAGAGAGGCAGGCAGAGAGAGAGAGGAGGAAGCGGGCTCCCTGCTCAGCAGGCTCCCTGCTCAGCAGGGAGCACGATGCCATGCTTGATCCCATGACCCTGGGATCATGACCTGAGCGGAAGGCAGAGGCTTTAACCCACTGAGCCACCCAGGCACCCCTGCTCTGTGTTTTCTAACTTACTTTTATCATGTGAAAATATACTGAGGATTTTTTTTTCCTTCTCATTCACTACTTCCTTTATTAATATGTTTTGATGGCAGCGGTTTTCTTTTAAGTGTATTTGCCTATTAGTTTAAAGCTTAATTATATTATTTCATATCTGTATGGATATCAATTTAAATACCAACCTCTTTAAATAATGTTATTTTGTATACACTTATACATGGATTTCTTATGATAGAGCTGGACAGATTCCTGAAAGCAGAATTATAAGGCCAAAGGTATAAATAATTTGAAGTTTTTGATATTTATTTAATGAATTTCTCACAGAAATACTTTATCAATTTATATGACTTTTAGCAATATATTCAACTATGAGTTTCCACAGGGCAAGAACTTATGTGTGTGTTATTGACTTATTTACTTAATTACTGGTAGGGTTGCAGCTTCTTTTCAAATACTTACTGATCTTTTTTAAAGCCTTACTTTTTACTTATAGCATTTTTTTGCAATTTATCCATTGACTCATTGTTTATTATGTTGCACGTTTTCTATACACTTATACATAACAGTAACAATTTATTTTATAATGTAAATGTTTTCCAATTTAACATTTGCCTGTTATTTGACATGTTACTTGCCTATTATTTTACATGAAGATATATCAAATTATTACCTAATTAAACATACCAATGTTTTTTTCTTGATGACTTCTTTTTGTTTTTTAAGATTTTATTTATTTATTTGAGAGAGAGAAAGCACATCTTGCAAGTGAGGGTCTAGCTGCACTTCTTCTGGACTATATTAGCAGGATATTTTTATAGCTAAGTGCTTCAGAAGATAGAACTAGTGTCTCTCTCCATAGCATATAGCACGTTTGCTTACAGCCGTGGAAAATAAAGATAATGCCTCCCCCTGGAGCAAAGGGCAGGTATGCTTACTGCTCAATATAATAAAGATAATAGCTTCCTCTGAAGCACTTTTCGGCATACTTACTGTTCATTATAAAACTCTGGTTTTCTCCATTGTAATGCAACCCAGACCATGTATCATCTGGCCTTCTTTTCATTGCTATATGGGAATTGAGGGTCAGGAAACTAGTGCAAAAATAATGAACTTCTGGCTGCTGCAAGCAGTGTGACTAACAAACTTACCTTTAACACTGACCTAAGAGTCTCATGTCTTCTACCAACATCCATGAAATTCTTATGTTGCAACATGTTAGCTTGCAAGTACGTAGATCTCAGAGCTTTCACAACTCTTGACAATCCTATATATAATACCTTAAATATTTTTCTTATTTTCTATTTCATTCAGTTATTTTTTACTTAACATTTAAATAAGTTAGGCATTTCCAGATTGCATATTTGAGATAATAAAATTGTTAAAAGGTACAACTGTGAAGCCAGACCACCTGGGTTCATACCTTCTGCTACTCGGTAGCTTCATGAACTAGAGCATGAATTATAATCTCTCTTGTATAATCTCTTTATAATCTCTTTTATATAATCTCTCTTGCCCTCAGTGTATGTTTACAAAGTAGACAACACTTCTTCATAGAATTTTTATGAGAATTGAATGTGCTGATTTATGTAAAGTACTTGAAACTGTGTCTGGCACATATTACACACTATGTAAGTGTTGTTAACTTTAGAAGCTAAATTTCAACTTACTTGAAGGGTTGATTTATTGGTTGATAATTTCACTGTACACTAGAAAGATAATACTTTTTTTAAAATTAAAAAACAAAGATGACAAAACCATATTTTGTGCCTACTCAATCTACATCTTGGAATTTTTGCAAGTAGATTCTGCTTTATTTATTTTTAAACAATATTTAAAATTAATGTTCTAAATAAATTTAAATTTCCATACAGGAGAACAGAAAATAGTTTTGTGCCCTTGGTTTTGGGAAAGAATTCTTAAATAGGACATAAATATTACTGAACACTAAGGAAAATAATTGGGCAATGTTTAAATTAAGAACTTACGTTCATCAAAGTCACCTTGAAAATGGGTAAAAGTAAGCCAATGACTGGGAGAGGGTATGTAGAATACATTTATTTGATAAAGAACTTTTATCTAATATATATATATATATATATATATATATATATATTCCTAAGTGTGATGTGCCTGATGAAGAAAATGTATGTGTTAGATAAGCTTCATTATGTTATGAGTTATAGCGCTGTTTGGTGTGAGTTCAGTATTGAAGAATCAACAGTATACAGCACATTAAATAATATATTTCAAAACAGAATCATACCCAAAAGAGTTATGTACTGATCAGTTGACAAAAATGTTGTGACCAGAGTCTTGCAGGAACATCATCTTGTATTTTCCATAAGAACACTGCTTCAGTGTCTGCTAATTCGTGCTTGCAGTGACTTTATAGAACAAAACTCCACAAATAATTAGATTCAAATGTGTGTATGTGTATATTTGAATTCTACAAATCAATTATACAAAGGCAGATAGTTTTTTTTTTTTTTTTATAACTTAATAAAATGTCTAAACAGAACAGGTACTTCACAAAAGACAATTAACACAGAGCAGACTGACAGGTATTTTCAGAAAGCCAGAAATAAGTCAAGCCAATCTCTCCCATTGGCAGACCCTAACAGGAAGCCAATGGAAGTTTACAGGCTGCCTCTCCTTACCACAGAGAGAGAGATATATAAAGGGCTTAAGATACACACACTGTTCTGCAAAAATACTAAATGGGAAACCCTGCCCAGAGGTTGAGGTTCCCAGTGGTAACCACAGATGACAGTTGCTAGATTGTGTAAATCCCAAGCTGCTTTTATTATCTTCAGAAATATATAAGTGATCTCAAATATTGATTATAACTGGACATTTTTGCAGTCTTCATGTCATGGGCTGAGTTGGATTTAATTTGACTTAGAAGAAAATCAATTTTCTTCCCAATGAAGATTGTTCTACCATATTCAAAAGTATTTGGAGATGTTTTGATTTCATTTGACTGAAGGACAAATTGTACAGTGTGGAAGTTATCTAATTCTAGATTTGTAAGAATTTGACCATAACTGTGCCCTAGCACAGTTATATTTTCAGTAATATTTTAAAACCTTTGAAGTTGGGATGCCTGGGTGGCTCAGTTGTAAAGCGTCTACCTTCGGCTCAGGTCATGATCCCAGGGTCCTGGGATCAAGCTCCACATCAGGCTCCCTGCTCAGCCACAAGCCCTGTTTCTCCTTCTCCCACCCCCCTGCTTATGTTCCCTCTCTTGATGTTTCTCTCTCTTTCAAAAAAATAAATAAAATCTTAAAAAAATAAAAAAAATCAAGTTTATTCTATGATTATATTCATCCATATATACTTGTTTAGGGTAATTTAAAAATATATTACCTTGTAATTGTTTTGATGTATTAGAAAACTGGTAACTGTATAACTATTTATCTGTATGTGTATATGTGTATTAATTTCCTTTTTTACATAGTTAGTATGTTTTATATCTTCCTTCTTTTAATGTACTCTAAGATGTTTATTTAATTGGAGGTATTAAATCCATTTTTATTTTTTTATTTTGTCTATTTTTCACTTTACATAGTGCTCCTTATTAATTTTATATTATTTTTCATTTTATTTCTTACATTGATTTTATTTTCATACATTAAATAATCAAAACATTTAATCCTATGGTTATTCCTAAGGTCAACATTGTGGCTTTCTCCCTTAAAGTTTGATACCTGATAGTCTAATCAATGATATTTTCAAATGTTTTATAATCTCAATCATTCTATTTGAATAATCAATATTTAGGACATATTTTAATCATTACAAAATTAGTTATGGTTATTTTAAATTTTGATGTTACAGCTTATCTCCAGTTTATCAAGCTGCATCAGAAAAAGACCAGTTAAATTTCTACTTTTTACATTTATTGAAATTGTCTTGTGACCTAAGTATTATATGAATAGCTTAAAAACTATTTATAAATATGTAATTTTTCAGTTTTATTGAGTTATAACTGATAAATGAAATTGTAATATATTTAAAGTATACAATGTGATGATCCTCTGTATGTGTATATTGTGAAAGAATTTCTAACATCAAGTTAACACATCCATCACCTCACTTTACTGTTTTAAAAAAGATTTTATATATTAAGGGGCGCCTGGGTGGCTCAATGGGTTAAAGCCTCTGCCTTTGGCTTGGGTCATGATCTCAGGGTCCTGGTATTGGGCTCTCTGCTCAGCAGCGAGCCTGCTTCCTCCTCTCTCCTTCTCTGCCTGCCTCTCTGCCTACTTGTGATCTCTGTCTGTAAAATAAATAAATAAAATCTTTTTAAAAAAAGATTTTATATATTTTTTTGAGAGAGAGAGAGAGAGAGAGCAAGAGTGGGAGGGAGAAGCAGAGGGAGAAGGAGAAGCAGACTCCCTGCTGAACAGAGAGACTGATGTGGGGCACCATTCATCACCCTGTGATCATGACTTGAGCCAAAGGCAGAAGCTTAATCGACTGAGCCATGCAGGTGCTCCTTTGTTGGTGAGTTCTGCTAAGCAAATTTTAATTATACAATACAGTACTCTCAACTATGTTCACCATGTTGTACAATAGATACTCTGTCTTTTTATCTTTTATAATGTAGAAGTTTGTACCCTTTACCAGTCTCTGCCAATTTTTCCCACATCCTCAGGCCCTGGCAACCACCATTCTGGTTCTTATTTCTATGAGTTCCACTTCTTAAAAGATTCTACATATAAATATTATCATTCAATATTTATCTTTCTTTGTCTGGTTTATTTCATTTAGCATAATGTCTTCCAAGTTCATCTATGCTGTACGAAACTGACAGGATTTACTTTTTTTTTGTTATTTTTTATTTATTTGAGATTGAGAGCTCACTAGCAGGAGATGGAGAGGGAGAGGATTAGATAGAGAGGGGCAGAGGGAGAAAGAGAAGCAGACTCCCTGCTGAGCAGGGAACCTGATGTGGGGCTGTATCCCAGGACCCTGGGATCATGACCTGAGTGAATGTAGATGCCTAACAGGTTGACCCACCCAGGTATCCCAGGATTTACCTCTTTTAAAGCTGAATAATATTTTACTATATATTATATATCACATTTTCTTTATCCATTCATCTGTTATTTGACAATAATGACATAGTGATAGTTTCACTTCTTCCTTAGAAATTTGGATACTTCTTATTTATTTCCCTTCTCTGATTGCTGTGGCTAGCACTTCCAGTATTATATTGAATAAAAGATTTAAGAGTGGACATCCCTTGATCCTGATCATAAAGGAAAAACTCTTAGCTTTTCATAATTGAGTATGATGTTAGCTGTGGACTTGTCATACATGATCTTTATTATGTTGAAGTATGTTCCTTCTACAACAATTTGTTGAAAGTGTTTATTAAAACCAAAATTTACATTGTGTCAAATGATTTTTCTGGATATAAGGAAATGATCACAAGATTCTTATCACTTTTTTTTAATGTGGGTATCACGTTGATTTATTTGTGAATTTTGAACTGCCCTTGAGTCCCTAGAATGAATCAATCCCACTTGATAATGGTGAATGATCCTTTTAATATACTGTTGAATTTTAGTTTACTAATATTTTTTAAATTATTTTTATTAACATATAATGCATTATTTGCCCCAACGGTACAGGTCTGTGAACTGTCAGGCTTACACACTTCACAGCACTCACCATATCACATACCCTCCCCAATGTCCATAATCCAACCACCCTCTCCACACCACCCCAGCAAACCCCCAGCAAACCTTAGCTTGTATTGTGAGATTAAGAGTCTATTATGTTTTGTCTCCCTCTCGATCTCATATTGTTTCATTTTATCCTTCCCTACCCACCAAACCCCCACTCTGCCTCTCAGCTTCATCATATCAGAGATATCATATGATATGATATCATATCATATCAGAGATATCATATGATAATTGTCTTTCTCTGATTGACTTATCTTGCTCAGCATGAAACACTCTAATTCCATCCACATTGCTGAAAATGGCAAGATTTTATTTCTTTTGATGGCTGCATGGTATTCTATTGTGTATATATATATATATATGACATCTTCTTTATCCATTCATCTGTTGGTGGACATCTAGGTTCTTTCCATAGTTTGGCTATTGTGGACATTGCTGCTAAAAACATTCAGGTGCACGTGCCCCTTTAGGTCCCTACATTTGTATCTTGAGGGTAAATACCCAGTAGTGTGATTGCTGGGTCATAGGGTAATTCTGTTTTCAACTTTCTGCGGAACCTCCATGCTGTTTTCCAGAGTGGCTGCACCAGCCAGAATTTGCACCAACAGTGTGGGAGCGTTCCCCTTTCTCTGCATCCTCTCAAATACCCGTCGTTTCCTGGCTTGTTAATTTTAACCATTCTGACTGGTGTGAGGTGGTATCTCATTGTAGTTTTGAATTGTATTTCCCTGATGCCAAGTGGTGTTGAGCACATTTTCATGTGTCTGTTGGCCATCTGGATGTCTTTTTTGCAGAAATGTCTATTCATGTCCTCTGCCCACTTCTTGACTGGATTCTTTGTTCTTTGGGTATTGAGTTTGGTAAGTTCTTTAGAGATTTTGGATACTAGCCCTTTATCTGATATGTCATTTGCAAATATCTTCTCCCATTCTGTCAGTTGTCTTTTGGTTTTGTTGACTGTTTCCTTTGCTGTGCAGAGGATCTTGATGAAGTCCCAATAGTTCATTTTTGCCCTTGCTTCCCTTGCCTTTGGCAATGTTTCTAGGAAGAAATTGCTGCGGCTGAAGTCAAAGAGGCTGCTGCCTGTGTTCTCCTCAAGGATTTTGATGGATTCCTTTCTCACATTGAGGTCTTCCATTCATTTAGAGTTCATTTTTGTGTGTAAGGAAATGTCCAGTTTCATTTTTCTGCATGTGGCTGTCCAATTTTACCAACACCATTTGTTGAAGAGACTGTCTTTTTTTCCATTGGACATTCTTTCCTGCTTTGTCAAAAAATTAGTTGACCATAGAATTGAGGGTCTATTTCTGGGCTCTCCATTCTGTTCCATTGATCTATGTGTCTGTTTTGGTGCCAGTACCATACTGTCTTGATGATCACATATTTATAATAGAGCTTGAAGTCTGGAATTGTGATGTCACCAACTTTGGTTTTCTTTTTCAACACTCCTCTGGCTATTCAGGGGCTTTTCTGGCTCCATATAAATTTTAGGATTATTTGTTCTATTTCTTTGAAAAGAAATGATGGGTTTTTTTTTTAAGATTTTATTTATTCATTTGACAGACAGAGATCACAAGTAGGCAGAAAGAGGCAGGCAGAGAGAGAGGAGGAAGCAGGCTCCCCACTGAGAAAAGAGCCAGCTGTGGGGCTAGATCCCAGGACCCTGGGATCATGACCTGAGCCAAAGGCAGAGGCTGTAACCCACTGAGCCACCCAAGCACCCCAAAAAATGATGGTCTTTTGATAGGGATTGCATTAAATGTGTAGATTGCTTTAGGTAACATAGACGTTTTCACAATATTTGTTCTTCCAATCCATGAGCATGGAACATTTTTCCATTTCTTTGTGACTTCCTCAATTTTTTTTTCATGACTACTTTATAGTTTTCTAAGTACAGATTCTTTGCCTTTTTGGTTAGGTTTGTTCCTAAGTATCTTACAGTTTGGGGTGCAATTATAAATGGGATTAACACCTTAATTTCTGTTTCTTCTGTCTTGCTCTTGGTGTATAGGAATGCAACTGATTTCTGGGCATTGATTTTATATCCCGACACTTTACTGAATTCCTGTATGAGACCTAGCAGTTTTGGAGTAGGGTCTTTTGGGTTTTCCACATAAAGTACCATATCATCTGCAAAGAGTGAGAGTTTGACTTCTTCTTTGCTGATTTGGATGCCTTTTATTTATTTTTGTTGTCTGATTGCTGAGGCTAGGACTTCTAGTACTATGTTGAATAGTAGTGGTGATAGTGAACATCCTGCCATTTTCCTGACCTTAGGGGAAAGCTCTCAGTTTTTCCCCATTGAGAATGATATTCGCTGTGGACTTTTCATAAATGGCCTTGATGATATTGAGGTATGTACTCTCTATTCCTACACTTTGAAGCGTTTTGATCAAGAAAGGACACTATACATTGTCAAATAATTTTTCAGCATCTATTGAGAGTATCATATGGTTCTTGTTCTTTCTTTTATTAATGTATTGTACCACATTGATTGATTTGCAGATGTTGAAACAACCTTGCAGCCCTGGAATGTTCTTTTAATGTGCTGCTGGATCCTATTGGCTAGTATTTTGGTGAGAATTTTCACATCAGTGTTTACCAAGGATATTGGTCTGTAATTCTCCTTTGTGGTTGGGTCTTCGTCTGGTTTTGGGATCAAGGTAATGCTGGCCTCATAAAATGAGTTTGGAAGTTTTCCTTCCATTTCTATTTTTTGGAACAGTTTCAGGAGAATAGGAATTAATTCTTTAAATTTTTGGTAGAATTCCCCTGGGAAGCCATCTGGCCCTGGGCTCTTGTTTGTTGGGAGATGTTTGATGACTACTTCAATCTCCTTACTGGTTATGGGTCTGTTCAGGTTTTCTATTTCTTCCTGGTTCAGTTTTGGTAGTTTATATGTCTCTAGGAATTCATCCATTTCTTCCAGATTGTCAAATTTACTGGCATATAGTTGCTCATAATATGTTCTTATAGTGGTTTGTATTTCTTCTGTGTTGGTTGTGCTCTCTCCTCTTTCATTCATGATTTTACTTATTTAGGTCCTTTTTCTTTTCTTTTTGATAAGTCCAGCCAGGGGTTTATCAATCTTATTAATTCTTTCAATAATTCCTAGACTCTGTGGTTTGTTCTACTGTTCTTTTGGTTTCTATTTTATTAATTTCTGTTCTGATCTTTATTATTTATCTTCTTCTGCTGGGTTTAGGCTTTTCTTTGCTGTTCTTTCTCCAACTCCTTTAGGTGTAGGGTTAGGGTTGTGTATTTGAGACTTTTCTTCTTTCTTGAGAAAGGCTTGTATCACTATGTACTTTCCTCTCAGGACTGCCTTTGCTGTGTCCCACAGGTTTTGAACAGTTGTGTTTTAATTTGCATTTGTTTCCATGAATTTTTCAATTCTTCTTTAATTTCCTCTTTGACCCATTCATTCTTTAGTAGGATGTTCTTTAGCCTCCATGTATTTGAGTTCTTTCCAACTTTCCTCTTGTGATTGAGTTCTAGCTTCAGAGCAATGTGGTCTGAAATTATTCAGGGAATGATCCCAATCTTTTGGTACTGGTTGAGACCTGATTTGTTACCCAGGATGTGATCTATTCTGGAAAATGTTCCATGTGCACTAGAGAAGAATGTGTATTCTGGTGTTTTTTTTTTTTTTTTTTTTTTTGGATGGAATGCTCTGAATATATCTTTGATGTCCATCTGGTCCAGTGTGTCACCTAAAGCCTTTATTTCCTTTTTGATCTTTTGCTTGGATAGTCTGTCAATTTCAGTGAGGGGGGTGTTAAAGTCCCCTACTATTATTGTACTATTGTCAATGTGTTTCTTTGATTTTGTTATTAATTGGTTTATGTAGTTGACTGCTCCCATGTTAGGGGCATAGATATTTAAAATTGTTAGAGCTTCTTGTTGGACAGACCCTTAAGTATGATATAGTGTCCTTTCTCACCTCTTATTATACTCTTTGGCCTAAAATCTAATTTATCTGATATAAAGATTGCCACCCCAGCTTTCTTTTAATGTCCATTAGCATGGTAATTTGTTTTCCACCCCCTCACTTTAAATCTGGAGGTATCTTTGGGTCTAAAATGTGTTTCTTGTAGACAGCATATGGATGGGTTTTGTTTTTTATCCATTCAGACACCCTGTGTCTTTTGATTGGGGCATTTAGCCCATTTACATTCAGGGTAACTATTGAAAAATAAGATTTTTTTTAAAAGATTTTATTTATTTATTTGTCAGAGAGAGAGAGAGAGAGAGAGAGAGAGTGAGCACTGGCAGACAGAGGCAGAGGGAGAAGCAGGCTCCCTGCCAAGCAAGGAGCCCAAAGTGGGACTTGATTCCAGGATACTGGGATCATGACCTGATCCGAAGGCAGCTGCTTAACCAACTGAGCCACCCAGGCTTCCCGAAAGATAAGAATTTAATGCCATTGTATTGCCTGTAAGGTAACTGTTACTGTATATTGTCTCTGTTCCTTTCTGGTCTACTACTTTTAGGCTCTTTCTTAGCTTAATGGACCTCTTTCAATATTTCCTTAGGGCTGGTTTGGTGTTTGTAAATTCTTTTAATTTTTCTTTGTCCTGCAAGCTTTTTATCTCTTCTTCTACTTTCAATGATAGCCCAGCTGGATATAGTATTCTTTGCTGCATTTTTTTTTTTTTTCATTTAGTGCTCTGAGTATATCATGCCAGTTCTTTCTGGCCTGCCATGTCTCTGTGGATAAGTCTGCTGCCAATCTAATATTTCTACCATTGAATGTTACAGACTTCTAGTCCTGAGCTACTTTCAGGATTTTCTCTTTGTCACTGAAACTCATAAGTTTGACTATTAGATGACGGGGTGTGGGCCTATATTTATTTATTTTGATGGTAGTTCTCCATGCCTCCTGGATTTTGATGCTCATTCCCTTTGCCATGTTAGGGAAATTCTCTAATATACTTCACTACAATATACTTCTGCCCCTCTCTCTCTTCCTTTCTCTGGATTCCCAATTATTCTAATAACATTTCATCTTACGTATCACTTATTTCTCGAATTCTCCCCTCATGGTCCAGTAGTTGTTTATCTTTCTTTTGTTCAGCTTCTTGATTCTCGATCATTTGCTCTTCTATATCACTAATTCTCCCTTCAGCCTCATTTATCTTAGCAGTAAGACCCTCCATTTTTGAGTGAACTTTGTTAATAGCTTTTTTTCATTTCAACTTGGTTAGATTTTAGTTCTTTTATTTTTCCAGAAAGGGCTTTTATTTCTCCAGACAGGGTTTCTTTAATATCTTCCATGCCTTTTTTGAGCCCAGCTAGCACCTTGAGGAGTACAGTCATTCTGTACTCTAGTTCTGACATATTACCAACGTCCATATTGATTAGGTCCCTAGCCATTAGTAGTGCCTCTTATTTCTTTTTGTGGTGAGTTTTTCCTCCTTGTCATTTTATCCAGATAAGAATATATGAACAAGGGAATAAAATACTAAAATGGTTCAAAGACCCCAGAAAAATGTATGCTAACCAAATCAGAAGATACCCAAAACTGGGGGGAAAAGAAAGGAGGGGAAAACAGAAGTCATATAAAACAGGGCCACCCACTTGATTTGGGGTGTATTTTGGTCTCTTAGAAGTAACTACCTAGCAAAATTTTAAAGAAAGAAAAAGATATATATATATATATATATATATATATATATATATATATACATACATACACACACACACATACATATACATACACACACACACACACACATATATACACACACACAAAAAAATAAGGGTAAACATGATGAAGGGATGGAATATGACTGTAAAGACCAAAATTTAAAAAAAAATTCTAAAAAAGGAATTGATAAGTTGGTAAAAGAAAAAAAAAGAGAGAAAATGTGCTTAGGATGGAGAATGGATCAAAGCCATGTGCTAGATTTAGGTATATTTTGATCTATTAAAAGAAATTGTATTCCAAAATTATTTTAGGGGAAAAAAAACTATATGTATATACAAAAAATATGGTTAAATAAAATGAGGGGATAAAGTATGACTATGACAATGAAGGTTTAAAAGTATATTTTTTTAGTAAGGTATTGTTAAGATAAACTAGTTAAAAATGTTAATAAAGGAAGGAGGAAAAGTTAAAAAAAATAGAATAAGAAAAAAATAAAATTAAAAAAAAAAACTTTGCAAGACTAAAGGATCATGGGGAAAAAGCCATGAATTCTATGCATTGCTTTCCCCTAGCTCTGGAGTTACACTGTTCTCCTTCATCTGTGAGCTTGGTCTTGGCTGGATGTTCTTGGTGATCTGCTGTGGGAAGGGCCTGTTGCAGTGAGTCTCAAATGTCTTTGCCTGAGGCAGAATTGCACTGTCCTTGCCAGGAGCCATGCTAAGTAATCTGCTTGAGTTTGCCCTCAGAATCTTTTGTTTCCTGAACACTTTCCATTGAGCTCTGGAGGACAGGAATGAAAATGGCAGCCTCCCAGTCTCTGGCCTGGAGGAGCCGAGAGCTCAGGGCCCCATTCCTTAGTGCCCCCTCAGAGATAAGAAGTCAATCACTCCTGTCTCCCTGGTCTCTGGCCCTGCTCTGTGCTCACCCGGCCTGTGACCAAGCATTTCTATCTCTGGAACACAGCCCTGTTTGGAATCTCCAAACCCAGCAGATTACTGCCACACTGTTCCTCCAAGAGGAGGAAGGTGAGTATCCCTGGATCTGCCACTTGTGGGGTCCCTGCTTGAAGAGCCGTGGTCTGACTGTGCCTTGGATCACTGTTTAAGGTGACCCCTATCTGAAAGTTCACTCCTTGGCTCTGTCTCTGTAGTCAGTTTCCCTGTTTTGGTACCTGGGAGCTCTGTCACACTCAGACATCCCCGAACTTTCTGTGACCCAATGGGACCTGAGACCACACCATCGCCACAAGGATTCCACCCCCACTTAGCCTCTGGTGTGATGTCCCTCAGTGGAGCAGACTTCTAAAAGTTCTGATTTTGTGCTCCACTGTTCGACCCCTTGCCAGGAGCCAGCACCTGCCTCCCATGGTCTATCTTCCGATTGCTTTGGATTCATTTCTCTACAGGTCCTACCTTTCAGAAAGTGGTTGATTTTCTTTTCCTAGAATTGCTGCTCTTCATCTCTTCTATCTCCTGTTTAGTTTGAACGTGTTAGGAATGGTTTGATAACTATCTAGCTGAACTTCTGGGACCTGGTGTTATTTCAGTCTGCTACTCCTCCAATCTCGCCTCTCTGAAGTGTTCTGTCTTCTATTCGTTTGTTGTTGTTGTTGTTGTTGTTGTTTGTTTGTTTATTTTTGTTTTTGTTTTTAAAAATTTGAGAGGTATCAGTAATTGTTCTTCTTTAATTCTTGGAAAATAAACCAGTGAAGATATCTGGTCCTAAAGTTTTCATTCTTGGGAACTTTACTGATACTGATGCAATTTCCTTACTATTATCTGTTCTGTTCAGATATTCTATTTTTTAGTGATCAAACTTGGTAAATTGTATGTTTCTAAAAACATATCCATTTCTTCTGGATTATTTAATTTGTTGGCATGTAATTATTCATAGGAGTTTCTTATGATCCATAATATTTATTTTATCATCTGTAACGATACTTCTTTCATTTCTGATTTTATTTCCTTCTTCTCTCTTTTTTGCTTACTTAGACTAGCTAAAGTTTGTCTCTTGTTTATCTTTTTTTAAAGCTCTTAATTACCTTAATCTTTCCTTTTGTCTTTCAATCTCTATTTCATTTATTTCTGCTTTAGTCTTTGTTTTTCCTTCCTTCTAGTTAGTTAGAACTAGACTGTTCTTTTTTACTTCCTTGAGGTATAAATCTAGGGTGTTATTGAAGGTTTTTTTTTTTTTTTTTTCCAAGTTGTTGTCTAATCCCTTCCTCTTCATCTTACTACTTGGTGTCCACATTCTCGGATATGTTGAGAGTACAAAGAAGATACTGTTTCAGATTTGTTTATTTATTTACTTATTTGAGAGAGACACAGTAAGAGAGAACATGAGAGGGGAGAAAGTCTGAGGGAGAAGCAGACTCCCTGTGGAGCTGGGAGCCTGATGTGAGACTCAATCCTGTGACTCTGGGATCAAGACCTGAGCCAAACACAGTTACTTAACCAACTGAGCTACCCAGGTACCCAATGATACTGTTTACATTTTATCTTTGTGTCCTACAATAAATCTTCTGTAAGAATTTAACTTTTGTCATTTAAGGCTATAACCATTTCCCCTTCTTAGTTCAGATGTCACATTTTCATACACTCCATATGTGGACTGCTTATTTGGCTGCTATTATTTGACTAGTCACTGATTAGTATGTTAGCTCTCTTTGTATTCGAGTATATTTTCTTTAGATATCCCTTTGGATGCTATTAGAATAATTTCTCCGAACTCAAGCAGAAGATCTAGAAGTTAGTTTACTTTGGAAAGAATAGAAGTAAATCATAAGAGATGGATGATAACAAAGAAGAAAGTTATATGACAGAGCCAGATTGTGTGCATCCCTGACAAGTGCTTCCTTATCCATCTTTACAACATCCTTGCCTTGCCCTTAGAATAAAACTTGTCTCTTGCTCTGTTATGTTGCCTGTAAGACCAGAGCCCCTCAGACACAGCTGCTTTTAAATTTTTCTGACCTTCAGTACTGTGGGGCTTTTTGCAACATCCCACAGCCTGACTTTGCCTGCAGCTCTTCCTCCACCACAAGGAAACATTCATGTGGTCCCAGAGTGTTGTATCCTCACTTCCAAGAGGTCACACTCTTTTCTCAGAGAAACTATATTTTAGCCAGAAAAGTGTTTCTATTTAATGCCCTCCCTTCATAGTAAATGAAGTTTCTGTCGTGTTGATTATTGTCCTTCATAGCTTCTGATATTGCTGTTGATGCTGTAGCTATTATTTATTTTTGATGCTATCTTTAAAAGAATGGTTAGAATTTTCTTAAGTGTTAGCCAAAAATGTTCTTCCTTCTTAAAGAAAATGCATGTTTATATTTACTTAATTATTTCTGAGATCATCTATTTTATTATGTTGTGACCTTAGGTGATCCTCCAGAAGCTATTGAGGTATTTGGAACCCTTTATTAAAATACTACTGGAGGGGAACCAGTGTGTCTCATTTGATTAAGTCTCCAACTCTTGATTTCAACTCAAGTAATGACAATGTAATACAATGAAATACAAAGTAATACAATGACAAATTGTATTAGAGAACTGATGGTATTTTCTACGAATATACTTCCCAAGAAGGCATCACTTTTGTGACTTCTGCTTAGAGTTGTGAGAAAATTTTTACTTCTTTTTCAGTTGTTAACAATATTTAAGACAGTTGAACTGTCAGATAAATAACTCCTAGAGAGTAGCTTTGCATTAACTCGCCTATGTTTAAATAAAATGGAATCTGACACTAATGCTACTGATAACTATTACTTATATCTTTCCTTAAATAAAAAGCCTATGTAATCTCTCAGAAGGTAAACACCTAATTTTTAGGTGTTAGAAAAAAAATGTTTTCCCCCTTTAAGTATGTTTGTCTTACTAAATAAGAAACTTTACACACCTGGTTTGTGCTGTTGCTATTTTGTCTCATCACATTCATTGCATTCTGCATTTTTACAGATATTCCCTAGAGTTACACTAAGGAATATGTACTAATCATTAAAGAGAACTGAGAAATGCTTCTTTCCCCAAAGTCATCAGAACAATGTAAGCAATGATACCCTGTAGACCTGTCCCTAAAAAGTAACTAAAATTTAGTTTCATACATTATGGATTTGTTATGATGTTGACTTAATTTTAAATTTAAATAAATAAGAAAAGAGAAATCATAACTTCATACAAGGACCTCATATTCCAAACTCTGACATTTCTCAGATCCTTCAATAAAGGACTAAAGTGATGTTATACACTATTGACTTTATACCTGGGCAACATTTTCCCCTCCCCAAATTGTGAAAGCCAGGCATATACAGAAAGAGTAAATAGATGATTGATTTTTATACTCAGCACTTGAAATCAAAGCAAATGAAAAATAATTTGCTCAGCAAATTATATTTCTGACAACTTGAAATCAAAGCAAATGAAAAATAATTTGCTCCACAAATTATATTTCTGACAACTCTGTCAGAAATATTTTTCAGTCAACCTTTGTATGTGCCAGTATTCCCTTTATAACAGTTAAAAGTAAGTCTATGATCTTGTCTTGCCTTTTCTGCTTACTCAAAAGTGGACCTATCCTTGTGCCCCAGTGTATCACAGACATGATAGTTTTTTGATTTCTTAGCCACAGCTATCTTCACGGATGCTGATGTATGGATTATCATGTTTGCTTTTGCTGGTTTTTAGTTTTCTGTTGAAAGTCTTTGCCTTATAAAGGCCTAAATGTTATAACATTGCCCTTAGAACAGTTATTCCATTTTATTTATTTATTTATTTATTTATTTATTGTGCAAATAAAAGTTAACATTTATAGAACACTGTAACATGCAGAATAGTCTTATAAACTCTTTATAGGAAATTTATTTCACCCTCATACAATTCTATGAGACGTTGCTAGTATTATCAATGGACATTTTTACAGATGTAAAAACTGATTCTCCAAAGTAATTTGCCTAGAGTCATCTAGTCAGCAAGTGAATGATCTGGGCAAGGTGACTCTGGCCCTCAAGTCTTTAGCTATTGAAAAGACACTCAAAAGATCTAAAAGACTGAGATGTGAAGAGAAAGCAGAACTTTTTCCAGTGATGATATGCATATTAGTAATGATTATTTCAGTTTTATATAAAAACAAAAATGTTATTTTTAAGCTATGAGTGAGACCACTCATTTCTCTATCACTCAAATGGGAACTGAAATTGGCCACAGCAGCTCACTGCAGGTATGGTACAGACTCATGCTCTGCTATGATAAAAAGAAACATCTTAGAGTGGAATTCTTGTTATTCTGGTTAGTACTATCCATCCATCCTTGAATAAAATCTCTTCAACAGTGTACAAAGCCAATGCACTGCCCTCAGCAAGCCTGTAGTTTAGCATACTCCAGGGAACTCCACCCATTGACCTACTCTGCACTCTATCTTTTTTGCTGAAACTCTTGCCATCATTTGCTTGAACATGTTTCCTTACTACGGTAATGGGCATAGTGATGTGTCATTAATGATTTTCTGTGTTTCCTGGTCATTAAGGACCTCAGTTCTAAAATAATTGGGAAGACTCAAAGCAATTAGAAACATACTACTGACAGTCCAACCACCTCAAGCCACATTAACCTTATCCAAATGCATATTATCATTTTTTGTTTATTCCATCTATGACAGTGACTTTGAGACATTCAAATAACTTATCTTCTATCATGATCAAAATTTTACAAGCAATGCCAGAAATTTTCTGAATTTCTCTGAATTCTGAGGAAATAAAGGAATTTGCTCAGAACACAGGATTTTTGAAATTTATGGCAGAGCTAGGCTTTTAGAAAATCTTTATTAGTCAGTGTTCTCTGAAGAAAGAGGATGAACAGGATACTATATATATAGAGAGAGATTTATTTTAAGTAATTAATTCATGAGATTGTGGAAGCTGGCAAGTTCAGAATATATAGGGGCTCAACAGGCAGGAGACCCAGGAAGAGTTGTAGTATGAGTCCCCCAAATCCTTCATTCTTACTTAGATTTCCTTCGGATTTAGGGAAAGTCAGTCTTTGTTCTATTTTAGCCTTCAGCTGATTGGAAAAGGACCACCCACATTATAGAAGGCAATCAGCCTTTCTCCAAGACTTCCAATTTAAATGCTAAACTCATTCAAAAACACCTTCAAAAAAACATCAGAATACTATTTGACCACATATCTGGGCACCATGGTCCCACCAAGTTGATACATGAAATTAACTACAACATCATCCTAATTTTTTGTGTGTGGAGTATGAGACTGATTTGTTAAATACATATCTTTAGCTCTTCCCTAGATAAGCCACTTTGTGATAATTTTACTCCATCAAGATTACAATTTGGATGAATTTCAAAATAATTATGCTAAATGAAAAAATTCAGTCTTGAAAGTTATAGATTGTATGAGAAATTGGTGAAATCTGGATAAGATCTTTGATTCTACTAATGTCAATATTTGATTTTGTTTTATACTATACTTAAGCAAGGTATTACAATACGGGGGAACTAGATAAAGAGCACATAGAATCTACCCATACATTTTTTTCCCAAGTTCTGGTAAAACTAAGATTATTCCAAAGTAAAAAAAAAAAAAAAAGAAAGAAAGAAAGAAAGAAAGAAAAGGAAAAAAAAGGTAAAGAAGCTTGGTATTTAGTTACAAGTTTAAAACTTACATCCACACAAAAGCCTGTACACATATGTTAATATAAACATTGTTTCATTCATAATTACCAACATCTGGAAGAAATTGTGATGATTTCTAGTAGCCAAATGAATAAATAAACTGTAGTACATCCAGACAATATAATATTATTCAGTTGACACACAAGACAAAAGAAATAAAATCATGAAAATACATACAGGAAACTTAAAAGCATAATGCTCAGTGAAAGAAGCCAATCTTGATCCCAACAATATAACATTTTGAAAAAGACTAAACTATGGAAACATTAAAAACATCAGCAATTGGGGCATCTGGGTAGCTCAGTCAATAGGCATCTGCCTATGGCTCAGGTCATGATCCCAGGGTCCTGGGATCGAGCCCCACATTGTATTCTCTGCTCAGCGAGAAGCCTGCTTCTTCCTCTCCCACTCCTCCTTCTTGTGTTCTTTTTCTCACTGTCTGTCTCTGCAAATAAATAGATAACATGTTAAAAAAAAAACAAAAACAAAAACAAAAATCAACAGTTGCCAAAAGTTAGGTGGGGGAAGAGAGGTGAATAGGCAGGACATAGAGGATTTTTAAGGTAGACTCTAATTGTATGATACTATAATGGTGAATACATGTTATTGTACAGTTGTAAATCTATAAAATGTGGAACACTAAGAGTGAACCCCAATGTGAACTATGGTCTTTAGGTTTATGTAGATACATAAGTTGTAGGAGATGTACCACTCTGATAGGAGAATGTTGATCATGGGGGAGCCTATGTATGTGTGGTAAGGGGACATATGGGAAAACTCTCTATTTTCCTCTCAATTTTTCTGTGAACCTAGTACTAGTCTAAAAAATAAAGTCTATTTTATTAAAAAGTTATAGAAAATAAAGGAATGGTAAAATAGTATACATTACTAATCTTAAGAAAACAAATGCCTATATAAGAAACTGACAAGAAGAGGTATGTTTCCTTTGAAAAAGGGTTATTTCCTAATTATAAAAGGGCCAGCCCATCAAAGAGACATCAATCTTAATTATGTAGGCAACTATTAAAAACTCAAGATTTACAAAGCAAAAACCAACGGTACAGAAGAGAGATACAGACAAATCTAAAATTATAGTTGTTAATTTTTATACTACTCCCTCAGAAATTGATAAAACAAGTAGACAAATGTTAAAAATGTATAATATTGCTACAATATTATTGTCCAATGAATTTATTTATTGAATAGATATAAGAAAATAACACTAAATGCAGAATTCACATGCTTTTCAAGGACACATGACTTACTAACAAAGCTAGACCACATATGGGCTTAATACATTATATCATTACAGTTAAATAAAATTATACAGAGTTTGTTCACCTTCCAGAGTAGAATTAAGATATGTAACAAAAGGAAAATACCTAGAAAAATGTAAAAATATGTAGAAATCAAGTAATACATTTCTATTTAATTCATGAGGCAAGAAAGTATTTATAAGAGCATTTAGAAATATTCAAACAGAATGATAAAACAAAACATTAAAATTATAGAACAAGACAATTAGATCAATAGAACAGAATAGAGAGACACAAACGGACTCTTACAAAGAAAGAAACAAAGGAAATTTAGTGGAGAAATGACAGTTTTTCAATAAATGGTGTTACAATAACTGAAGCTCTACATGCAACAACAACAACAAAATTAATCTAGACACATACCTTCCACCTTTCACAAAATTTAACTACAAATGGATTATAGATATAAGTGGAAAATGGAAAACGATAAAATTCCTAGAGGATTACATGAAAAAAAGTCTAGAGGACGTTGGGTTTGGGAACAGTTTTACGTCAAAGCATGACCCATGAAAGGAAAAATTGATAAGTTGGACTTCAAGCAAATTATAAACAAATTCTGCTTTCTGAGAAACACGGTTAGGAGAATGAAAAGAAAAGTCACATACAGGGAGAAAGATTTGCAAATACAAACAAACAAACAAACAACAACAACAACAAAACATAGCTGATAAAGGACTGGTATCCAAAATATACAAAGATCTCTTAAGAATCAGTAATATGAAAAAAAATTAAAATTGAATAAAAGATCTGAGAAAAGAAGGTATATGGATGGAAAATAAGAATTTGAAAAGATGCTCAACAAGCATATGTCATTAGATAATTGACAAAACAAAAATGGGATGCTCACTACATATCTACAGAGTTGTTAAAATTCAAAACACTGACAACATGGAATCCTGGTGAAGCCGTGAAGCAATAGAAGCTCTCATTCATTATTGGTGAGGATGCAAATGGTACAGCCATTTTGGAAGACTGTTTGACTGTTTCTTGTGAAAAATTAAATGTATTTTTACCATATGATCCATCCAGAGTGTTCCTACCCAGGAACCCAAATGAGTTGAAAACTTACATCCACACAAAAGCCAGCACATAAATCCCTGTAGAAGATTTATTCATAATTGTCAGAAGTTAGAAGCAAACAAGATATCTTTCAGTAGGTGAATAAATGAAACTGTGGTGCATTCCTACAAGAGAATATTATTATATGGAAACAGCCCAAGTGTCCATCAACTGATGAAGGAATAAAAGATGTGGTGTGTATGTGTATATGTATATATACATGTATATACATATATATACATGCATGTGTATATATGTGTACATATAAACATATTTATATTTTGTGTATATATACATACAAAATAAACAAGTAAAATAGGGGAAAAAAGAGAGTGAGAGGCAAACCTAGAAATAAACTCTTAACAACTGAGAACAAACTGATGGTTACCAAAGGGAGGGTGGGTGGGGGATGGGTTAAATAGGTGATAAGGGGGTTAAATAGGGGATTAAGGAAGGCACTTGTCCCGATGAACACTGGGTGTTGTATGGAAGTGCTGAATCACTATATTGTATGCCCGAAACCAATACATACTGTGTGTTAACTAATTGTAATTTAAATAAAGATTTTTTAAAAATGAAACAAAAAATAAGCAATTAAATCACAGGAAAACATGGAGGAACTTTAAAAACATATTACTAAGTGAAAGCATCTAGTCCTGATGTATGATTCCAACAATATGACATTCTAGAAAAGGCTAAGCTATGGAGATATAAAAAAATAAAAGAAAAAATCAGTGGTTGCCAGGGGCTTGGGATGAGGAAGGAAGGGGAATCAGTGTAGTACAGGGGATTTTTAGGGCAGTGAAACTATTCTGTATGGTACAAATGGACACATACCATTATGCATATGCCAAAAAACCATAGAATATACAACATAAAGAGTATGATATAAACTAATATAAACCGTAGGTTTTACATAATAATATATCAATATTGGTTCATCATTTGCAACAATATATCACACTAATACAAAATATAAATAAGGGTGAAAAACATGTATATGTCGTTAGGAAGGAAGGTGCATAGGAACTCTCTGTATTTTCCAATCAATTTTTCTATACACTTAAAGTTCCTTTAAAAAATAAATTGCTTTCATAAAAAAAATTATGGAATATAACTAATATAACAGTCAGAAGGAAACTTAAGGATGTCGATGTTTATATTAGAAAAGTAAAGATGATTTTATTTTTATTTTTTAAAGATGATTTTAAATTAGATACTTAACATTCTGACTTCTTTTTTTTTTAAGATTTTACTTATTTGTTTGACAGACAGAGATCACAAGTAGGCAGAGAGGCAGGCAGAGAGAGAAGAGAAAGCAGGCTCTCTGCCAAGCAGAGAGCCTGATGTGGGGCTAGATCCCAGGATCCTGGCCATGACCTGAGCTGAAGGCAGAGGCTTTAACCCACTGGGCCACCCAGGAACCCCAACTTTCTAACTTCTTAAGCTAGTTTAAAAGTAAAGATCAAATTAAATTTAAAGTAAATAATAAGATAATAACAAATATCAGTGACATAAAATATAGCCAAATAAGAGAAGAAAATCAATGTAGTTAAAAGTAAGTTACATGAAAAAATTTATAAATTATAAAATCCCATAAGCAAGACAAATCACCAAAAAAGAAATAGAAGGGAAACATAAGGGAAAAATATTAGAAATGAAAGAGAGAACTCCAGGAAAGATTTTACAGAAACTAAAAAAATATAAGCAAGACTGAGAATAAAGAGATTATGCTAAGCGAAATAAATCAAGCAGAAAGAGTCAATTATCATATGGTTTTGCTTACTTGTGGAGCATAAGTAATAACAGGGAGGACAAGGGGAGATGGAGAGAAGGGAGTTGGGGGAAATTGGAGGGGGAGATGAACCATGAGAGACTGGACTCTGAGAAACAAACTGAGGGTTTTGGAGGGGAGAGGCGGGGGGGGGGTTGAGTGAGCCTGGTGGTGGGTATTATGGAGGGCGTGTATTGCGTGGAGCACTGGGTGTGGTGCATAAACAATGGATTCTGGAGCACTGAAAAGAAATTTAAAAAAAAAGATAGGACTTATATAAAAAATTAAGAAGGAAATTGTCTGAAAATTTTGTCAATATTCAACAGTTTAAATGACATGGACATGTACCTTAAAAGACGCAACTTACTTAAACTGACACATGACAAAATAAAAAACCAAAACTGGCAAGTGACAACATTAAATAGAAAATCCATAAAAGAAATTGAATTTGTAATTAAAATTTGTGGTCAAATATTTTCAGCTTTAAATTCTATCAAGCATTTACATAAAATAATATCAAATTTTTACAAACCCTGAAAATAAAGGAGGAGGGAATTTTTTTACATTATTTCATAAGTCCAAAAAAGAACTTTCTTAATCAATGCATATTCACATAAACAATTGTGACAAATCAACAATTTGTTAAATACGGGCAAAAGACTGAACAAATTTTCAAAAGAATATAAGATAATGATAAATAAGTACATGAAATAACCCAACATCATTATCATCTGGGTAATATGAATTAAAACCACACATATGACTTCATATCCATTAAAGTATTTAACATTAGAAAGACCTACAATACTATATATCAGCTAGGATATGGAACATGTACTTTCATACAATGTTAGTGATAGTCTAAAATATTACATTCACTTTAGAAATTGCTTGGCAGGTTCTTATAAATCCAAATACATATTTGCATGTTGACCACAATTCTGCTACTTGTATTTACTAAGATGGGGAGGAGAACATTTATTCAAGAACAACATAGCACCTGTAATCATAATAGCCAAAAACTAAAAGCAACTGCAATTCCCGCAGACAGGTGAATGGATGAGCATGTAGTTGTATACTCACACAACATAATAACACTCAACAATAAAAATAACTAACTTGAATATATGGTACAATGTATATGAATATCAGAGAAATAGTGTGACCAAAATAATACAGACATTTAAAAAAGAGTACATGTTGAATAATTCTATTTACATTAAATTCAAAACTGGGCAAGATTTCACCAAAGTGATTGAAATCAGAAGAATGACTGGGTCTGAGAGGTGACATAATTTGTGAAAGGCTATAAGGCTATTTCTGGAGGTAATTAAATATATTTTGATTAGGATGTGGGAACTTGTATATTCATCTGACAAATTTCATTACAGTGTATAGTTAAGATCTATGAATTTCAGTGGATATAAATTGTTTCTCAATAAAACATAAATATATAATAAACAGGAAAAACCCATAATACACAATATAGAAAATTAGCAAAGCCAGGAAATGGGTGTTTGAAACTAAAACCAAGAGGAAAGGCCTCGTTACCAATATCAAGAAAATAATGCTATAACTACTACTTTATTTGAGGGGAAATGACTAGATATTAAAACAACTTTTTGCCAATAAATTTAAATTTTTGAATAAAATACAAACTTTTTAGAAAAAATATTAAAAATAATTTAGATACACACAGTCAATATATCAAGTGGTTTCCTCACCCCAAAACTCTCCACTAAGCTGACCATTTTAGTCAAACCCTCCCTCTACATGTGACTCCTGGCAACCACTGATTCATTATTCAGCCATAATTTTGCATTTCCAGGAATGTCATGGACTGAACACATACACAGACTCTTTGAGTCTTGTTTCTCTCACTTGGCATAATGCACTTGATATTCATCCATGTTGTTTCATGTGTCAATATTGGTTTTTGTTTTTATTGCTGGGGAATATTCCATGGATGTACCACAGTTTGTTTCTCCATTTAACGCTTGAAGGACATATGAATTGTTTCCAGATTTTTGACAGTTATGAACATTTTTGTGGATTTGGTGCAAACATAATTTTTTACTTCCCTTGATCAAACTGTAGGAATATTTCTGTTATATCATTGTTCAGTTTTATAAGAAATTACCAAATATTTCTATTTCACAACACTGCCAATTTTCATTCTTTCAGTAATGTATGTATGTTTCATTTGCTCCACAACCAACAGTTAATATAACTAGTTGAGTAGTGTTATCTGAATTTGGTTTTAATTTGTATTTCCCTAATGACTAATGATGTTGAGCTTCCTTTCCTATGCTTATTTGCCCTGTTATATGTCCTTTATAATGTTTTTGGTTAAATCTCTTACCCTGTTTTTGGTGGCATTGTTTGTTTTCTTACTGTTGACTTGAAAGAATTATTTACCTATGTTGGAAACACATTCTCTGTCAGAGACATGATTTGCAAATTTTTTTCATAGTGTGTGTGTGGCTTATTTATTTTAAGATTTACTTATTTACTTGAGAGAAAGAGAGAGAGCGCACACATGGGGGCAGAGGCAGATGGAGAGAGAATCTCCAGCAGATTCCTCACCCACAGAGCATAGAGCCCAACGAAGGGCTCCATCATAGGACCCTGATATCCTGACCTGAGTCAAAATCAGGAGTTGGATGCTCAACTGACTGAACCACTCAGATGCCTCATGTGTGGCTTATTTTTAATCATTATCTTAACAAAATCACAGATCAAAAAGTTTTAATTGATTAAGTGAGTTTATCAACTTTTCTGTTTTAATGGACTGTGATTTTGGTGTTACATCTGAACTCTTGGTATAATTTAGAGTCACAAATAGATTTGCATTTTTTTTCCTAAACATATTGTGTAGTCTTCTGTTTTGCATTTGGTTCTATGATTTATTGTCAACTACTTTGTATATACATGTGTGTGTCTTTGTGTATGTGAATGATAGGTATTAGAGAGGATTTTTTTTTCTTTTTTGTGTATGATTGTCCAATGTTCCAGAACTATTTCATCATTGAATTGCCTTTCTTTGAACCCTTGCCAAAAATGTGTTGACTATATTGTTTGGATCCTTTTTTAGACTCTCCATTATGTTTTACTTATACATGTGTCAATCCTTTTTAAAATACTGAGCTGTCCTGATTATTGTAGCCTTAAGGTGATTCTTGAAATCCAGTATTGTTTGTCAACTTTGTTCTTTCACAAAATTGTTTTGACTGTTTTAATTTCTTCTGCCTTTCCATATAAATTTTACTTTTCATGTCTCAGTAACTGAAGGGGGTGCTGTGTTTTGATGAAGACTGAATTGAATCAATATATTGATTTGAAGACAATAAGCAGCCAAAAAAAACATTGAGATTTCCATTCATGAATGTGATATAGTGCTCCTCTTACTTAAATTGTCCTAGGGTTCTTTCAACAGTGTTGCATAGCTCTAAACAATAAAGATCTTGCATGTAGTTTATAAGTATTTTTGGTGCTTTTGTAAATGGTGTTTTAAAATAAATTTCTACTTGTATATTACTTCTATAATAATTTTTGTGTATGTTTCTTGTATCCTGCCAACTTGTTAAACTCATAATTTGGAAACATTTTTTATAGGTTACATGAGATATTCTATGTAATATGTAATATGTAGATAGTCATGTCATTTGTGAATAAATAGAGTTATACTTGTGCCATTTAAATATTTCACCTTTAATTCTTTGTCTTGCCTTATGGCAGTAGCTTGGAATTCAGGTATTATGTTGAAAGAAGCATTGAGAACACATATCCTTGCTCATTTCTGATTTTAAGAGGAGGTATTCAGTCTTGTACAATTGAAAATCATTTAATCTGTATTTTTTTGTAGATTATCTTTTCAGCGTAAGAAAGTTTCCTCCTAGGGTATTGAGAGTTTTTATTTCAAAAGATTTTTTTTTTTCAAATTTCTCTGTAGCCATTGCGATGATCATGCAATTTTCCTTATTTACTTTGTTAATATGGTGACCTACATTAATGGATTGTCAAATATATAACTGGCTCTACATTTCTCCTGAAGTAATCTCCACTTGATTGTAGTATACTTTTAATCTCCACTTGGTTGTTGTATGCTTCTAAGACTGGTGTCTGGGTGACACAGTTGGTTGATTGTCAGACTCTTGGTTTCAGCTCAGGTCATGATCTCATGGTCATGAGAGCAAGCCCCAATGGGCTTCATGCTCAGCACCCAGTCTGGTTGAGATTCTCTCTGCCTCTCCATCTGCCCCTCCTACTCATGTTCTCTCTCTCTCTCAAATAAATAAATAAATCTTTAAAAAAGAAAGTGGCTATCAGTTTCTTGGGTACCTGGATGGCTCAGTTGGTTAAGCATCCAACTCCTAATTTCAGGTCAGGTCATGATCTTACATTGTGAGATCAAGCCCCACATTGGGCTCCATGCCAAGCATGGAGACTGCTTCAGATTCTCTCTGTCACTCTTCTCTGCCTCTCCACAATCTCTCCCTCTCTTAAAAATAAATAAATACAATTAAAAAGGACTACTAATTTCTTCTCAGTGCAACTTTATCTATGTCTCATGTCTCTTTAATTCTCTTTTTCTATCTTTCTGTCTCATTCCAAGAAAAGATAACTGGAACCTCTGTGTTGGTAAATACATTGAAGCACTGGGAGAGTAGTGTACCTGGAAAGGGCATGGAAGCTCCCTGTTCCTGCCCTCCACATACACATTTTTCCATCTGGCTTTTCCTGAATTATATTCTTTATAATAAGACAGTAAGCTTAGAAAAAAGCAAATTGAAGCGAAGACAACTGAGAATAGCTTTCATTAGTTTGAAAAAGAGAACTCTGGCCTTATGAAAAACATTGTTTTTTTTGAAAATTTTAAAGAAACTAAGTGTAGAAGTTAGCTTCACAAAGTCCCTTCTTGGTATGGCAGCTGATGATATAAAAGAGTATAAAGGATTGAGCTACCAGATGAAACAGATTTCTGGGACCTAAATGAAAAGGCACAAACAATAATCAATAAGATTATAGTTGATAACAATGGCAGAGTGATCTTTCTGCAAACAAGGACATGAATAGTGCAATAAAAGAACTTTTTGATATAGTGACTAATGTCTTCAGGAAATATCAAAACAGAACCATAGGGAATTTGAACACCAAAAGAAAAAAATAATAAAAAAAAAAACCTAAAAAAAAAAAATCAGTGATGCCCTGAAAAATTTATTTTAAAACTGGCAAAGCAATAAAATTTTCAAAAAGTGCCTATTAACTACTTCATTAAACAAACTCAATGCTTCAGGTCTTCAAAACTGTGACCTGAAACTTATGTTAATAGACGTAGTTCTCAGTGGTAGTAGTGAGTTGCCTTTATCTGTAAATTTTAATGTTTGACTCTAAAAATGATTAATCCTTTCTGAAGAGATGGAATCCAGATCTTGAATGGGAGTTTTGCCCTTTTATGCCACATCATAATCTCACACTGAAAATTTTGCATTATTTTTACTATTATCATTCTTTTTTTTACAATATTTTATTTATTAATTAGAGAGAGAAAGAGCACAACCAGGGGGAGCTGCAGGCAGAGAGAGAAGCAGTCTCCCTGGTAAGCAAGGAGCCTGATGTGGTATTCAGTCCTAGGACCCTGGGATCATGAACGGAGCCAAAGGCAGATTCTTAACTGACTGAGACACCTTGGTGTCCCCTATTACCATTCTTTTAAGAATTATAGGCTAAAAGAATCAACACTTTAATGTGTCATTATGTAATATTCTTTAAAAGAATTGGAAATATTGGTGTTTTGTTCTGACCTTTTAACTTGAGCATAAGTTAAAGATCATGTATTTAACAATAGTTGGTAATATTCAATAAATAATCTTCATTTGTTTAAAAAAGATAACCTATCAAAACTGGAAAAGAATAATAGGAAAATCTGTCTACGACTACTGTATTAATTTTTTATCCCCCCTTGGGGCACCTGAGTGTCTCAGCCAGTTAAGCATCTGCTTTCAGCTCATGTCATGATCCCAGGATCCTGGGATCCAATCCTTGCTCAGCAGCGAGCCTGCTTCTCCCTTGGTGCCACTCCCCTGGCTTGTGCACTCTGTCTTTCTGTCTCTGACAAATAAATAAACAAAATCTTTTAAAAATGGTTTTAAAAAAGGAATTATTTTCTTAAATTCTATAATGGCATATATTGGAGTTCACCTATAACACCCAAATTTTGGGAGTCAGGAATGAATTCTTGAGGAAGTTATAGATACCCTGAAGCCTGAGGATAAGTAAAATTTAATCTGTTAAAGAAGGTGTAAAAAAAAATAGAAATACTATTCCTATTGACAGGAAGATTGCTGACAGAGTTTCAGTTTATTTTGCCAAAACAAAGAAATTCTGAGTGTCTTTAAAAAGATTAATGTTCATTTCTTTCTGTAATCAGAGTTCAGAGGTAGTTAATGGCACAGAGCAGATAGGCAGCTCTAATACATGAAATTCTTTTCATTGTTTCCTTTATGATTTTGGGGGGATATTTGCCTTGTTGGGATCCAAGATGGGTCAGATTCACATCCAGGTGGGAAAAAAGAAAATTTTCAGACTAACTGACTTGTATTTAAATTGGACATAAATTAGAAATTATAAAAATTCTTCTGTTCACATTTCAGTATAAAAAAAAAACTGGTGCACATAGGTATATTTTACTTATTAGGTAAGATCATATATATGGGAAAAACTTTGAAAGCATGATGAATAAAACAAAACAAAACTGGAAGGATTTGTCAATATAGTCTATAAAATGCCCATGTCCATTTTTTCATTTGTTTATTTTGGACCATTTTCTCCTCAGAAAAGGTTAAAAAAATAGAAATCCACTGAAGCTACTTTTTTTCTTCTTTAATGTATTTTTTTTTCCTAACTGTCATCTCTGATAATAGTTTGGCATGAAGATTTAAACCAAGAGCATATAACATTTTTATTCAAGACTTTGTGATTTATTTTCTAAGACTAAGAATGGAAAAGAAGTTGACTCAATCAAATTAAGGTTGTCGAGACAATGAAATTAAAATATATTTAATTTGTGTATACAAATGGTTAATACTGCTAACATATGCTAGTATAGTTGTTAATTAAATTTCAGCATATGCATTAAAATTATATAAAGAACAACCTGATTTTGTTGATATTTAAGAAAAAATGGAAATCAGCAAAGTGCTTAAGGCAAAGTGCTTGTCAAGAGGTATTTAATTTTAAATTGTGAGTACAAACATATATGCTTAGTAGAAATATCAACTCTCTTTTCATTATTTCTGTTTACTGGTGAACTTTGTGTTTATCTTTATGATTTTAACCCTTTAAAGGAATATCTGTTACTTGAATCCCATGTGAAGATATCTTGTCAATCAAATTATGTGAACCTCCACTCCTGTTCTACCCAATCACTATGCCCATCTATCGTAGCTTCTATATCCCATTATAGGCTTCACCCTCTTTTCCAGTATATACGTTCAGCTCTTCTAATAATATCCTTGCAGACTATAAAATTGTCATATTAATTTCTTCTCCTACAGACTACTTTAAAGTATCCCTTTACACAAATTTTGCAAAGTTTCTTGAAAGTCACCATGAGTTTTGCCTTATTTTTCTTAGTTTTACCAATCCAAAGTGCCCTTGTCTTTACTGTAATCCATGCTGACAAAAACAAATGTATCTCTAATTGCCTGGTGTCAGCCACTGGAATTAAAATTATATGGTATAGAATGAGCTAAGTGGCCACTTTATATCTGCCCTTGGTTTTAAATATCTTTAATAGTTATGAACTGCCCCATTTATACTGAGCTATTTTCCCTTCTGGATTTGCCAATCCCAGGAATAACAGGTAATGTTAAGGGAAGGGAATTAGAGAAACTACTGAAATGGTAGAGATAATGAGTGACCTTACCTATTTGCATTCTGCAAGCATTTAGTTTCTTTGTAGAACTAAGAACACATAATGACTCTGAAAATGAAGAATTTGATTTCAGAAAGTAAATACTTCTGGCAAATGAAATGTTTAATTTCAATTGAGCAGATATTTATTGAACCTATATTACCATGGATCCAATTATAAAATGATCTCTTCTGCAACTGAAAGAGAACACTAGAACTGAAAGAGAACACTGCTAGTTTAACATGTCATCTATTCTAAATGCACACTTTACTGACATTTGTTTGCTATCAGTGCATATCTACTAATTTTGCAATTCTTAAGTTTTAGTGTTACAAATTTTCAATACTTAAGGGTAGGTCATCTTTACAAAGTCTGGCATTACTGAATTAAAGACCAAAATATGAAAGAATAAAAACTTAATAATGAAAAGAAGCATTTTTTTTTTCTAGAGAGACTTTTCTCCTAGGACATGTAGATTTTTTTCAATATACTGATAATTAAATTCTAAAAAATTAATTCAACTGCTAATAAAGAGGCCTTACATTATGTTTATTTAGAACAAAGTTTTTACACACTTACGTGTTTTAATAAAATAACGTATTACATGGGATTATCCGAGTCCTTATAATTGTTTTTAAAAGCATTCTTGAATTCCATAAAAATTTTAAGGCAGACACTAGATAACTCTGAGAGGCTAATCAATATCTAGGGAGCTCGGCATATGAAGCTATGATGAAATGTTGCTAATTTTGGTTTCCTGCCATGCAAAATGCATATGCCTCTGATTTATTCAAGGGAATAATGCAGCAAATTTTGGTGAATCTGAGATTGTGATTGATGCATCAAAGTACCAGAGCAGAATGAGGAGACCAGGCCCAGCTTTAATTACTTCACGGAAGCAGCTGTTCACCCGTTATAGGGCACGAGTGTCACTGGCATCATCACCGTCCTCATCCCACAGATATGGATATGATGTCTCTAGTTGATAGAGCACAGCTGTTTTGTGGGCTATGCATCTCTAAAGGAGCCAGTAAGCTGCCTGCTGCTATAGAACTATTGTGTCTGCCAGGCTGCCCTCAAGCACTCTCGCAGGGGAACAGTTATATTCACTTTATGGCAAGTATATTTGCATATCCATCCCAGGAGTCCAATAGCTGAAGAATGTCTTTCAGAAGTCATTTTCCCCTCTACTTGGGTTTACTAGAAGACAGAATGAAAAACATCTGGGTGGTCAATTTATAAATGATCTTTATTCATCCAGAAATTTATTTTTCTGAGATTATAAATGATGATGTATAGACCAAGGTAACTTCTAAAAATCAATAAAATTATTAGGAAAAAAACAGAAAATATTTTTTGTTGCCATATTGGGACATGAGTAGTCTTATCTGGAAATATATATATATATATATATATATATATATATATATATATATCCAAAAGTAAAAATAAGCCAATTACAGATACTAATAACTATAGGTGCTTATAAAGTGAAAGTTGCATTACGTAAAGTTTAAAATTGAAACAAGAGAAAAAGAGAAAATATTTGCATGTCATAAGATAGATGCAGAATTTAGTTTTCTTAATATGCAAAGACTAGATTAGTAAGAATATTAACAGTCCAACTGATATCTAGATAAATGACATGAACAAATGGCCATAGTATTTTACACACTCTCTACCATTACCTAGAGACTATTTCCCTACTTTTGCACCTTGTCTGGCTTTGTGACTTGCTTTGACTACAGGTCACATGATACAGGTTCCAGAAGGCATTAGAGCAGCTCTTCAACTACTCTGATTAGCTTTTCTACTTTTGGAACAAAAGCAATTTGTAAAGTATCCCAGACTCATCTACTGGCAAGTGAAAGGTATGGGGCAGAGCCAGCTGACATTATGCCAACCTCTGGACATGTACTGTAAGGGCATAATAGACCAAACAACCCCTGGCAAGCCTCCAGAGGACCACACCCTTATAAGAGTGACCATTGTTTTATACAAAACTAATTCTTATTGGGTATGACCAAATGAAAATAAACAGTAAACCCAAGGTGTTATACAGCTCCACCAATAATTAAGGAAATTCAAATATACAAGTATTACAAAGGAGAAACAATTCTTTTTTCATTAGACTGAGAGACATTCTTTTTTTTTAAGACTTTTATTTACTTATTCTGAAAAACATTATTTAAAATTGCAAAATACCTAGGGCCAGCAAATATGTGGGAAATGGGTACATGTACAATTACCTGGAGTGTAAATCAGTGTAAACTTGTTGAATCTAATTTTGAAGTCCAACTAACTGCTACCATTCTTTTCTATAGAAACCATGACACAAATGGATAAAGGTTTTTGTAAAAATTCTCATTGTAGCTTAGGAATGAAATAAAAAGAAACATTAGATTTAACTGTAACTGGCAGAACACCAAAGCAAGTAGAACTTATACAAAAATGGTGTATTTCTTTATCATGTAAAATAAATCTAGAAATTGTCCAAAACTGATAGGGCAGTATGGTGATCATTAAAGGACCAAACTCCTCCTGTCTTTCTATCACAATGTCTTCAACGTGAGACTTAACACAAGGTATATGGTGCATTCATAAAATAGAATGTTATTTTCTATGAATAATAGTATTAGTGAATAAACTTGATCCACCTATATGGACTGTCCTAGAAAGACGTTCTAGAGGTATTTCTAGGAACTAAAGACAAATTGACAGAACAATGTGTACATGTATATGGATTGATAAAGATAGAACTAGATATGTCTTTAGAAATCTTGATGAAATTATAGCCACATAAAAAGCAAAATACTGTTCATGTTTTTATTGTGGTAAATTATACAATTCACTATTTTAATCATTTTACAGTGTACAATTTGGTGGCACTTAATACATTCATAGTGTTGCATGACTATCATCATTATCCATTTCCAACACATTTTAACATTGCCCCCCAGAATTCCATACTTGCGTGGTCATGCACTTATTCCTTCCCTCTCTTCTCCCCAAGGTCCCTGCCAGCCACTAATCTGATTTCTGTCAATATGAATTTGCTTATTATGGATACTTCATATAAATATAATCATATAATATGTGTTTTTGGTGTTTGCTTCCTTTTATTCAGCATAATGTTCTCAAGGTTTATCCACTTCTATTTATCAGAACCTTTTTTATAGCTGAGTAATATTTCATTGTACAGTTGTTCTACATTACATTTATCTATCAGTTGATGGACAATTTAGATTGTGTTTTCCTCTGCCACAGTGATTAATTTTTTTTTACCAACATTCTTATACAATTTTTGTTTAAAGACTTCCTTTGAATTATTTTTGTATATGTAATTAGGTGTGGAACTGCTGATATGTTAATTCTATGTTTAACTTATTTAGGAATTGCAAAAGTATCTTCCACTATGCTGCACAACTTTACTTCCCAAATAGCAACATATAATGTTTCCAATTTCCACACAGCCTTGCTAATGCTTGTTATTTTCCATTAAAAAAAAAAAAAATCATAGCCACCTCATAGGG
Organism: Martes martes; assembly: GCF_963455335.1. NCBI lineage: Eukaryota > Metazoa > Chordata > Mammalia > Carnivora > Mustelidae > Martes > Martes martes. The sequence continues at coordinate 80,027,023 of NC_137891.1, read as the reverse complement.
TATCAGTTGGAATCTCATTGTGCTCTGATTTATGGTTTATTAATGACTAATAACATTGAACATACTTTCATTGTTGGTTATTTGCTTATCTTGTTTGGAGAAATGTCTAATCAAGTATTTTGCTCATTACTTGTTTGTTTGCCTTTTTATTTTTTTTTACAGATTTTATTTATTTATTTGACAGACAGAGATCACAAGTAGGCAGAGAGGCAGGCAGAGAGAGGGAGGGGGAAGCAGGCTCCCTGCTGAGCAGAGAGCCTGATGCGGGGCTTGACCCCAGGACCCTGGGATCATGACCTGAGTTGAAGGCAGAGGCTTTATGAGCCACCCAGGCACCCCATTGCCTTTTTATTTTTAAGCTGTAAGTGTTCCTTATATATTCTGGCTAATAGACCTTTGTCAGATATAAATTGCAAACATTTCCCTTATCCTGTGGATTGCCTTTTCATTCTCTTTGATGTGCAACAGTTAATTTTGATGAAATCTAATTTATCTTTTCCAAAAATTATGACTTTTTCTTTTAGTGTTATATCTGAAAAAAACACTTTCAGATCCAAGGCAATAAAGATTTAACCCATGTTCTCCACAAGATTTTTAAAGCTTTAGTTTTTATGCTTATGTCTTTAATTTTGTGTTAACTTTTCTTTAAAGTATGAGGTAAAGATTCAACTTCATTCTTTTGCATGTGACTATCTAGTTGTTCCAATATCATTTCCTGATGAGATTATTTCTTTCCCATTGAATGATTTTAACACCTTTGTCAAAAGTCGATTGACCTTAAATGCATGGGTTTATTTCTGGATTCTCAATTCTATTCCAGTGATCTCTAAGCCTATCCTTATATCAATACTACATTGTCTTGAGTACTGTCATTTTGTAAAAAAGTATGAAATGGAAATATGTGTCCTCCAGCATTCTACTTCTTTTTGAGATTCTTTTCACTATCCAGGGTGCTTGATATTTTCCATATAAATTTTAGTATCAAATTTTCCATTTCTGTAAAAAGAACTTTTAAAATTTTCATAGGAATTACATTAAATCAGAAATGGTTTTGAGGAATATTACCATCTTAATAATATTAAATCTAATCCATAAACATAAAATATCGTTCCATTATCTTCTTTAATCTCTTTCAGCAGTATTTTGTAGTTTGCAGAGTGCAAGTTTCATACTGTCTTGCATAAATTTATTCTTGAATGATTGTGTTCTTTTTAATATGATAATACAGAGTTGTTTTCTTAATTTCCATTTTTTGTTTATAAAATGTGAGCATTTAAAGATAGTTGCCAGTGGGTTGGTAAAGGAAGCTCAGAAGTGGAGAAATATTTTACTTCTTACTTTATATAGCAAAATAGAAAATGAAATTGTATTTTCTTTCTCTCTCTTTTTTACTTTGTCTTCTGTGATTTTATTTTTCATACAAAATTTTTAAAAGAAAAAATTGCACACATATAAACTTTACTAATATAAAAATGTCTCAAGATGACTGTCAAGGATTCCTGTATCTCTGTGCTGTAATTAAGACGTAGAACTAATTTTCAAGCCCAAATCTGCTTTGCTGCTTCTTTTTCTTTGCAACAAACCCCAGAGACCCAGTCAGCTTTCTTCTTATTTTAGTAATTACAGCCTCAGAGTCTACATATTGGGATCCATCTTTCTCTCTTTTTCTTCACAAATTTGGCCTTTGATTATAATTACTCAGAGAAGCAGTTAACATTTTAACTCCTTATTAAAAAAAAACAACAACATTTTTTTAGATGGTTCTAACTCATAGGTGGGTGCTTGGAAATTTAGAGGAAAAAAGTGCTCATGGAAAAGGAAAAATCTGAATGGTTTAAAGTATAAGTGGGAAACAGTTAATGGAAAGCATTTAGCATTGCATTGCTACTGATAATAAATCAGAATAGAATCAGGAAATAAAAAGAAAACATTTGACGTTGTTTTTGCTTCCTATCATCTGCACTTTCCAGTTACTGTTCTCATTGTTTCCCCTGTGATGAAGTGTAATTTTCAGGATTAAACACTCTGAGAAGTCTTTAATCACGTAACTGCAGCCAAATCTTCTTCTTCTCCTTCTTCTTCCCCTCCTCCTCCTCCTGCTCTTCCTCCTTCTTCTTCTTCTTTTCTGAAATATTTTATTTTCACTTGTTTATTTGAGAGAGACAGAGAGAGAGAACATGAGAGGGGAAGGGCCAGAGGGAGAAGGCGGCTCTGATCTGGAGGCAGTCGATTAAGCAACTGAGCCGCCCACGCACCCAGCAGCCAAATCTTCCTATGTTAGGTAGGGTTCTGTTCTAGAAGAAATTCTCTTTCTAAGCTGATTGTATTTTCCCTTTCATTATTTTTAAACATTTTAAACAGAAATCACTATTTTTCTTTTAAAGTTCTTTTTTTTTTTTTTTAAAGATTTTATCTATTTATTGAGAAGAGATGGGAGGGGCATTGGGAGGGGGAGTCAGAATCCGAAACAGATTCTGTACTGAGTGTGGATTCTGATGGATCTCGTGACCTTGCGATCAAGACCTGGGCAGAAACCAGGAGTCAGTTGCTTAACTGAATGAACCACCCAGGTGCCCCTCTTTTTTTTTTTTTTTTAAGATTTATTTATTTATTTATTTATTTGTCAGAGAGAGCGAGAGCGAGCACAGGCAGACAGAGTGGCAGGCAGAGACAGAGAGAGAAGCAGGCCCCCTGCCGAGCAAGGAGCCCGATGTGGGACTCGATCCCAGGAAACTGGGATCATGACCCGAGCGGAAGGCAGCTGCTTAACCAACTGAGCCACCCAGGCATCCCCCAGGTGCCCCTCTTTTAAAATTCTTTTTTTTCCACCTCCAGGTTTATGATTGAAACAAAACAAAACATCTATTTTAATCATTTAAAGACTTTTTCTTTTTTCTTTTTCTCCTTTAAAGAACTTTGAAGTTTATATCCTGATTGCCGGGTAGAGAGAATATAGGCAGCAGTGATTGCACTAGATTTGTATGGGAATTTGAGAGGGATTTTGGAGATCGTGGTCAATGACAAAGTTATTCCAGTAGCAAAATGAGAAACGAAGAAATTCTCTGGCTACCTGGAACAATCAATATTCTCCTTGAGTAAGAATTTTTTAACCTGCTTAACCCACCAGTTTTGTAATTGTCATAGTTCAGTGGTATGTGTGTGCCAGAGTAAAAGATGGTTCACTGAGCTTTCAAAAATATAAAATAAATGTCATTAGCCATCACCATAAAAATTTACATTTCAAGTGTGCTTTGTGTAAGGTTTATATTCTCAATTTTTTTTCTTTCTTTTAGCAGGTCGGGGGAAGAAGAGCAGAGGGAGAAGAAGAGAGAGAATCTTTTTTTTTTTTTCAAGATTTTATTTATTCATTTGACAGACAGAGATCACAAGTAGGCAGAGAGGCAGGTAGAGAGAGAGAAAGGGAAGCAGGCTCCCTACTGAGCAGAGAGCCCGATGCGGGGCTTGATCCCAGGACCCTGAGATCATGACCTGAGCCAAAGGCAGAGGCTTTAACCCACTGAGCCACCCAGGCACCCCAACGAGAGGGAACCTTGAGCAGGCTCCATGCAGCCTGATGTGGGACTCAGTCTCATGACACTGAGATCATGACTGGAGCCAAAATCAAAAGTTGGCCACTTCACTGACTGAGCCGTCCAGGTTTCCCTTTCAATGTATTTCTTTAAAAAGGATTTATTATTAGCTCTATTACCTGCCCATCTCTCTAGAAACGGTCTGCCTTACATCATTCATTCACATCCTATCCGTCTTCCATCTTAGAAGTTTCTGTGTAGTTTCATAGATTTGTAAATTATTCTTTTTTTGTGAACCCGAGTTTGATTTAAACAAACAAACCAACCAACCAACCAGGATTTCTGAAGTATGGAAAAGGTTTTCCTGTAATAGAAAGTTCAAAGGAATTTTTTGTTCAATTAAGAACACCACATACAAGAGTCGAGGTATTCCTTATGGATTCTGTGGGTTGATAAGTAATAAACAAAAGCAGACCTTAAGTACTTCTGAAGAGGTGTAAGAGAGTCTATTCATGCTGTGACATTGACCTCAAGCCCTCCTCACGACATTGGATGTATTCAGAAAGATAGAGAAACATTTAGTGGCTGCTGTCGGATCCATAGGATATTGACTCATTATAAAGTCAATCTTCAGCTCCCAAATAATATTATTGCAATCAGGTAATAGAAATGAGTTCAATAGAGAATTCAAAACTGACTCTTCAAAGGATTATATTTATTTTGAAAACTAATCAGATAAATATCACCTGAGATATATTAGCTGTGTATTTTACACAGTTTGAGAGGCTTGAACTCAATTACATACAAAATTCCTTATAGCTCTAAATGTCTGTTAAAATATGCACCTCATTTATTCAGGAAGAGTTTTTTACCCTCTCTCCTAATTCAGAAATCAGATTACTTAACTCAAATGAAATGATTTAAAAGTAGTGGTATCCAAAAAAAAATAAATAAATAAAAGTAGTGGTATCAAATCCATTACATGAATAAAAGAGGATATTATCTCTAAAATGAAAGATATAATTGAGGTATCATTAAGCTAAGCATATATATTTATACATTCATGTAAGCATCCATTTATTCAATTATTAACTACTTATCTACCACATGTCACCAACTGTGTTAAGTGTTGGAGTTTTCAAATGAATCAAATGAACATGAATTTTGTACCTTGAGAACACACTGAAATATTTCAATCAGATTTATTATTTTTTTAATAAAATTGTTACAGTGATAACTGAGACATGATCATGATACATGCCTATATGGAAAATAGGATTTTCGGTAAAACCAAGTGTCCAACAGAAGGAAGCAAGATAGATTATCTAAAATATTGTCTTTTTTGTGATAATAAGATGTTTGATTAAAGGACCCTTATTAATAATACTCATTCATAAATATGAACTGTTTTCAAGCTTATTTTTGTCAACTGACAAGGGAGTCCTTCAGATTGTATTTTTTAGGCCTTCATTTCTCCTTCCCATTTGAAGGATAATTTTCTGAATATTAACTTCTGGGTTGATTTTTTCCCTACATTTCAATCTGATGACTCTTGATAAGTTAAGTCCACTCCAAATTCTTACCCTTATTATTTTAAATTTTTTTTCTCTTTCTCTCTTTATTCCACTTTCCTCTTTCCAATTTTATGTATTTTATACCATTTGAAATTGAGTTAAAAAATGTTTGAAGACAATAATTAACCCATCTTTCTTTTGAGGCTCATTAGCATGAAAGATGGTTCTTCATCCCTTCACTTTCAGTGTGAATGTATCTGTAGGTTCCAATGGCTCTCCTGTAGACAGCATATGGATGGGTCCTGTCATGTTATCCAGTCTGCAACCCTGTGCCATTTTAGACTGTTAACAGTGAAAATTAAGTTTTTATTGACATCATGTTGCCTGAGAAGTCCTTGTTTCTATAGATTCTCTCTATAAATTACTGTTCTATGTCACTCTGGGGTTCTTTCTTCTTTTATAAAACCCCCCTTAATATTTCTTGTAGTGCTGGCTTGGTGGCCACATACTCTTAAACCTTGCTAGTCTTGGAAGCTCTTTATCTCTCCATCCATTTTGAATGTCAACCTTGCTGGATAAAGTACTCTTGGATGCATGTTCTTCTCATTTGGTGCCCTGAGCATGTCTTACCAGCCCTTTCTGGCTTGCCAGGTTTCTGAGGACAGGTCTGAGATTATTCTGATGGACCTTCCTCTGTATGTAAGGAATCTCTTCCCCCTGGCTGCCCTTAGGATCTCTTGTCTAAAATTATGACTCATGAATTTCACAATTAAGTGTCTGGAGGTCTTTCTAGATTTGTTGACCTTGGGGGGGTGTATTGTCTGCCTCTAGCACACAAATACTTGTTCCATTTCCAGAGTCAGAAAATAAATGGTGCTGAGAAAATTGGGCAACTATATATAGAACAATGAAACTCAGCCATTGTCTCATACCATATACAAAGATAAACTCGAAATGGATAAAAGACCTCAACACAAGGCAGGAATCTATCAAAATCCTAGAGGAGAACATACGCAGTAACCTTTTTCATATCTGCCACAGCAACTTCTTTCAAGACATGTCCCCAAAGGCAAAGGACACAAAAGCGAAAATGAAGTTTTGGGACTTCATCAAGATTAAAAGCTTCTGCACAGCAAAGGAAACAGTCAACAAAACAAAGAGGCAGCCCACAGAACGGGAGAAGATACTTGCAAATGGCACAATAGATGAAGGGCTGATATCCAAGATCTATAAAGAACTCCTCAAACTCAACACCCAAAAAAGAGGTAATCATGTCAAAAAATGGGCAGAAGCCATGAACAGACACTTCTCCAAAGAAGACATACAAATGGCTAATAGACACATGAAAAAATGTTCATCATCATTAGCCATCAGGGAAATTCAAATCAAAACCACATTGAAAAAACAAAAACAAAAACAAAAACAAAATACTGCCTTACACCAGTTAAAATGGCCAAAATTAACATGACAGTAAACAACAAGTGCTGGAGAGGATGTGGAGAAAGGGGAACCCTCTTACACTGTTGGTGGGAATGCAAGTTGGTGCAGCCACTTTGAAAAACAGTGTGGAGATTCCTTAAGAAATTAAAACTAGAACTACCCTATGACCCTGCAATTGCACTACTGGGTATTTACCCCAAAGATACAGATGTAGTGAAAAGAAGGGTCATATGTACCCCAATATTCATAGCAACAATGGCCACAGTCGCCAAACTGTGGAAAGAGCCAAGATGCCCTTCAACAGATGAATGGATAAAGAACATATGCTTCATATATACAATGGAATATCATGCCTCCATCAGAAAGGATGGATATCCAACTTTTGTATCAACATGGATGGGACTGGAGGAGATTATGCTGAATGAAATAAGTCAAGCAGAGAAAGTCAATTATCATATGGTTTCACTTACTTGTGGAGGATAAGGAATAACATGGAGGATGTTAGGAGAAGGAAAGGAAAAGTGAATTGGGGGAAATTGGAGAAGGAGATGAAACATGAGAGACTGTGGACTCTGAGAAACATACTGCAGGTTTTGAAAGGGAAGAGGTTGGGATGACAGGTGAGCCTGGTGGTGGGTATTAAGGAGGGCATGTATTGCATGGAGCACTGGGTGTGGTGCATAAACAATGAAACTTTGAACACTGAAAAACAATCTGAGGGTTTAGGAGGGGTGGGGGGTTGAAAGTTGGGTGAGCCTGGTGGTGGGTATTATAGAGGGCACATATTGCATGGAGCACTGGGTACAGTGCATAAACAATGAATTCTGGAACACGGAAAAGAAATTTAAAAAAAATAAATAAAAATTTAAAAAAAGGAAACTTGGAACACTGAAAAAAATAGGATAAAAATTTTAAAAAATGTTCAGCTCTGAATTCCTATTTTATCTGTTTGCATTTCAGTTAAGGAAGCCTACGAAGATATCTTCTAAGTTCACTGAATCTTTCCTTGGATTCTTCTATTCTGTTGATGAGCCCATCAAAAGCATTTTCATTTCTGTAGAGTCCTTTTTATTTTTAACATTTTCTTTACATTCATTCTGAAAGTTTCTATCTCTTTGCTTTCACTACTTCTCTGTTCTTGCATATTGTCTGTCTTTTTCCTCATTAGAGCTCTTAGGGTATTAATCATATAAACTTTTTTTTTTGCTTTTTTAAAATTTAAATTCAACTAATTAACACATAATGTATTATTAATTTCAGAAATAGAAGTCAGTGATTCATCAGTCTTATATAATAGGCATGCTTATTGCATCATGTGCCCTCCTTAATGTCCATCACTGTTACACCATTCTTCCACCATTACCCCCTCCAGCAACCCTGTTTGTTTCCTAAGATTAAGAGTCTCTTATAGTTTGTCTCCCTCTCTGATTTCATCTTGTTTTATTTTTTCCTCCCTTCTCCTCTGATCCTGTTTTGTTTCTTAAATTCCATGTATGAGTGAGATCATACGATAATTGTCTTTCTCTGATTGACTTATTTTGCCTAGCATAATACCCTCTAGTGCCAACCCTTTGTTGCAAATGGCAAGACTTCACTTTTTTGATAGCTGAGTAGTATTCTATTGGATACATATACCACATCATATTTATCCATTCATCTTTTGATGGATATGAGGGCTTTTTCTATAGTTTGGTTATTGTGACATTACTGGTATAAATATTGGGGTGCAGGTGCCCCTTTGGATTAATACATTTGTACCTTTGCATAAATATCAGATAGTGTAATCACTGAGCCAACATTCTGAGGAACCTCCATACTGTTTTCTAGAATGGCTGCACCAGCTTGCATTTCCACCAACAATGTAAGAGGGTATCCCTTTATATATACTTTTTAGTTCCCTGTGTAACAATTCCCCCCAAACCCATATCATATTTGAATCTAGTTCTGATTCTCCCTTTGTCTACTCAGCCTTTTCCTCTTGCCTTTTAGCATGCTTTGTAAATTTTGCTTAAAGACAGACATGATTTTGGAGCAATGGTAACTGAGATGAATAGGCCTTTAGTGTGAGGATTTATTTTATTCTGCATGGAGATTGGAATGTCTTTAATCCTTATTGTGGCTGTTAAGTACCTGAGGTTTCAAATTCCCCTCCTGTCCTTGGCTTTGTTTTCCTTGTTCTCTTTAGGTCTCTCTAAGAGTCCTTCTGAACTAGTCTGTGTCATGGAGTTTTTCAGCTATATTCATTGTTATTCTACTGAATCCCTCTTCATGTGGTGTTAAGGTATACAAGGAAGCACTGTATAATTTTACCATTAAATCTAGTCTTTTAGAGGTGTGTGTTCCTGGTCTTTGACATTTTCAAGTGCTTTCTACCTTCTCCCAGTCTTTAAATAAGACAGGAAGACTAGAAGATGTTGGAGTCAGAAAAATGTTGTCCTCCAGATGGCATACAACTCTGTTAAAATCTTTGCCCCTGAAAAGTAGACTTTTGCTGTAGAGCATCCTCTGGCTGCCTGTTACAAAGCTTATTCTTCCCTCTTCCTGCCAGAGCCATATTTCTTTGATGTTCACTATGAAAATCTAGTGGGTTTCCAGAAGGAAAATATACAAACTATAGGGACATAGTTAAGACTACAGTTCCCAAGTGTTTCTCACTCTCAGACTAGTCACACTTAGCCTCCAGAAACTTATCAAATTTATCATTTAAATGCCTCTGCTAGTTTATGTCTCTGGTGGCTTCCCTTCCAGATAAGCAGGTCTTGCCTATGATCCTGTAGAACTATCTATTTGATTCCAGGTGGTCATCTGGGGGGCTTCAGTACTCTGATGACTCCATAGTCACCAATTATCAACATTTTCAAGCCTTGTGTTCTTATAAGAATGGGAGCAATAATTTCCAAGATTTTTATATGTTAAAGCTGAACCCAGAAGTCTCATATATAATACATAAAATAAGTACCACACCCAAGGAACTTTCCAAGTAACAGATTGAAAATAATGAATCATCAATGAGTACTCTCTGTCAGTTGGCTCCATTTTATTTTCCCAAACCTATTTTTCTTTTACATTACTTTCTCAAATTAAAATAAATCTTTTTATTTTGACAAGTATTTTTGAAATAACTCATGTTATAAATAAGTGTTCACTGAATTAAATTATATAAACTGCAAGTGTTAGTAGGTAGGACAGGAAAATAAATAAAACCAGACTAGTAAAGGGCAGGTTTCATGGTATAGAGGGAAGGATTGAGTATAATAACAAATTTGGGTGGAACTTGGTAAAAAGAATGAATTTTATAACAGGTAAAGAGAGTAATAATGTAAGGAAGCTATAATGGGGAATTACATAACATTTTTTGCACAATGGGATATGGTTGTTATGACTGGCATGTTGCATGTGAACATATAAGTTTAAATCAAACATCAAGAGAAAAGTTGCCTCAATATAACTGAAACTAATTTATCAAACAGTTTTGTCTTATAATTAAAGAATTAGCAATTTAAACATTAAGCCAAGAGCAATAAACATAAAATAATATTAAGTAAGTCTAAGAAAGCTTTTGGAAATTAACCTGATGTCTATTTTGCTAGCTCAAGGTAACAACTGTTACTATTCACAATAACAAAGGAAAATCAATTGTTTTAATCATGAAATTCTCATTCTTCTTGTGATGCTATTAAGAGTAGTTATTTAAAGTCTAAAAGCATGGTTATAGCTACCATGGATGAAGTGGATGAAGCTGGGGAGAAGTCTGATATATTTTGGTGATTAGGTTTCCCTGTCTGAACAACAAAATGCACCACAAAATGTCTTATTTCTTGTCTTTCTTAGAGAATCAGCTGGACATGTGGGTTGTGGACACTCATTTTTGATTTCTGGAAATCCCATCTGATCTTTTGTGAGTTGGCCAGGTTAGTTTTACCCTCATCATTTTCTTTAGCAAGTGAATATGACTAGAACAACCAACTTCTTACTGCCTAACATTTTTCAGAATAAATAGCAAAGTTATGAAAGTACATTAACAGTAATCCAAGACAATGCTTTATCTTATCCACCCTGATCATATTGTATAGTAGTCAGGGAAATTAAAAAAATCAGCTCATTATCCCATAACTAAATTCTACATGTTCTCTCATATTAAATTATACCTGTTTTGAAACCCTCAATTAAAATATAGTTTGTGTTAATGCTTAATATTTCCAGACTGCTTTAAGCATTTTAAAGGGAAAGATTACCTCTAAAATCTTTTTGTTTAAATTTCCAAAAAAATACAGTAGTTAACTAAATTATAAGTAATGAGTCATGAAAATATGTTAAAATGAATAAATTCATTTACAAAAATTAATGCTAGTGTTCTGAGTTCCGCATTCTCACTTAAGATACAGCACAAGATCAATAGAGTTGCATAAATTTCTCAAAAGTACATATGATCTTGATAAGTAATAGCTGGAAAGCTAGTAAATAGTCTGACTTCAAACAAATTATCAATCCTGATTCCAAAGAGAAAGCCAGAAGAAATTGTTAATTATATTTTGCTAGTATAAACATTATTTTTCATTCCTATTATATATGCAATCCACTCTAAATTTTATATGTTAATGAGTGGCAGGAGAGAAACTGACTTATATGTAAATTCAAAAGATGATGATATAAGTAGTATTTATATTTAAATTTGGAATGTCAAATTCACAGTAAATCTCCATTTATAATATAAGAACAATGAAAATAGACATATAGAAATCAGAGGCTGTTTATTTGACTTCTTAAATTATTTTTACTTCATTTACATTGCTAGTAACTACTTGGAACCACTCTTGATGCTCTTCTGTACTGTGCATATATATATTTTGTTCACTCAATATTAGTTTTCCAGTGATACATTACTGAACTAACACTTCCAGTTTTTTGAGTGATGTTTTTTTTAAAAGATAAAGATGGGTAGTTTACTATGGGTCTACATTTATAATCTACTGTAATTCTAAGACAGTAATATCTGTCTTAGAAAAACCTATATTTGGCAACCCAAAACATTTGTTTGAGAGTGACCAGATCATTTAAAGCTGTTCATATATTCTTTATTAATTGGACTGTTTCTACCAAATTGTAATGCTTAAATTATGAACAATTTTCCTCAAAACCCCAGTCCATTACAATATGTTCTTAGGAAAACATATAACTACATCAGTAATCTTAACAGTAGCTACAGTGCTGTCTACAGTGAGAACTTTGTACTGCTTTTGGGGTGCTTGGGGTGATACCTCAGACTAGGTACTTCTTTTCCATTCTCTGATGTGTCACATGGCTCTAAAGCATAAAAAGCTTGTGTTTTACCTCCTTCATTTTTTCCATGATGTGCAAAGGTGACAGGTTGATTTTGTTCCAATAAAATTGAACTTGACTTTGACTAGCGATCTACTAGGCTTTTTACCCTGCCTGTACGAATCCAACCCCAATCCCTTCTCCTCAGGGTAATAGTCATCTTTGATGTCAATCGTTCTTTTAGTTAAAAATCATAAAAGTTTCAAGCTTTTTACAAGAGAAATAAGTTCACCTCTTTTCTGGCATTAATCATTTTAGGGCTATGATCAGATCTCTCAGCCTTTACCAGAATTTTCATCCTTTAATCTTACTCACAATGTATTTTCATTTTTTAAAAATTATTTTAGCTCTCATTTTTGACTTGCCCGGAATATGTATGAAGACTATTCTCAGGCATACTAAATTTCATGAACATAATAATGTTTTCTCTCTTGTTTTTACTAATGTCCTAATTGATCTCTCTGCATATTTTGCTTTGACTGGTTGCACCAGCACAATTAATTAATATATTAAATCTTTGAGGAAAAAAGTATAACATTTATCTTATTCAATTATAGTTTGAAGTTAGAAGACTTTTTATTTTTACACCCACAGTTCCAGAGACAAAGTAGAATCTTGCTTAAAATGTTTAATTAGCTATCACATAATGGTTTATTTCTCAACTATAGATACAGTTAAATGTAAGATTCTTCTTTTTTAATTTGATATACAGATGGAAAGTAACATATTTCTAGGAATAATGACTATATAATTCTTTTTGTTTATCTACAAGTTTTGGATCTCTCCTATTCTTTAAGCTTCATGCAGCATTATGCTTCAGAAAGAGTAGATATCTTAGTTTTACATTTATGCCTCATATGTAGTTCTTCCCTTATTCATTTCAACTGGCTCATTTTTAGTTCTTTTAGGATGAAAACTTGCTATCCTCCACAAGAAAGGGAGGAGTAATTATTACCATTGCAGATTTCCTAGAATTTTTCAAAAAAAATCTGTTATTTATATTCTTTTTTGCAGGTCTGGGGAAGTGCTGTCAAACTCAAACTTTTTAACTCCTTCTTTTGCTATTTAGAGACAGAACACAACAACAGAACAAAACAAACACTCAATTCTTCTTTCTTATTGAGTTCATACTTCTACCCCAAGACTAGTTGCCACCGTTTCACTAGGCAGAACAACTCTTCCTGACTCCACTTACACTCCCAATTTTATATTCCAAGATATCATGATACTCACTATATGGAAGTTCTCACCCTCAGAAGATAACAGAATTTTATGTAAAAAGAAAAAGAGTCAATACCATATGTCATGGAACATATAGAGCAGACATCAGTTAATTTTACCTGTGTGTTTCAGAAAGCTACTTCCAGAGTTGGGATTAGGAAGTAAGACTTTTTGCTGGAGTAAGAAAATGTGAGATCATGTTCAAGAAAAGGAAGTTGAGGAACATCATGCTCCCCCATGCCACTATTAACCTGGTGTTTTTTTTGTTTTTGTTTTTGTTTTCTTTTCATGCCTGCTATTTAATTTTAAAGCTGAATGAATGGATGAATTTTCATTTCATATACTGCAGAAGTGGGTACACATTCTATTGTACTAAATCATTCTGTGAATTCTTATAGGACAAAAAAATATTCATAATGAAAATTTCCATATATCTAATAAACTGAATATCCCTAATTATATAAATAGTATATTTGCCCTTGTTTTGTCCTTAATGTATATGAACGGATGAACACTGTCTCCTCTATGTTAATGCTTTCTACCTAGAAATAGTTCATAGGACAACTTTCCTAGGCTCACTGAGTAATCCTAATTATTTTAGCTTTCCCTTGTGTTTTACAAAAGTCATATACTCATATCTCATTTCCCTAATTCCTAAATCACTTTTATTGTTCTCTTTTGGAACATTTCTTCCAATTCTATTTTTTAAAAGGTGTAAAAATGTAGCCAGTAAAACTGGATTAGGATGGTAATAAAAACTAGAAATGAGAGACTGAAGGTTGAAAGAATCTTAGACATCAAACACTATGCCTCACTCACTAGCTCTCTGCCATCCAGTTCATTAACCTAGTGTTAAATTATTTTTTTCAGATGTTTCAGAGGGATACATGTCACAAAGCAATAAAGGCAGAAGCAGAAGTAGAGGATTACAGTCATCAAACTATATAACAATCATAGGTTCATTTAGTTATAGTAAATAAAAAGAAATTATTATATAACATATATATACCCTAGTTTTTTTTATTTATGTTTTTTAACAAGCAGGAGTATAATTATATAATCTTACTGCTTCATCTAGCAGTATCTGTATTTTCAGGTTCTGACACTAATTAGGCTGTGTGCCACTTGCTTTTGTGTAAGAAGTGTCTGGTTTGTTTATTGCATTGTTTACAATACCTTGCATAGTTTTGGATGTGAATAGAATGATAATTTTTGAATAAATGTGACTAAACCTAAGCATGTTTACAGCAACTTAATATCTTTTTTGTTTCATGCATATCTGTTGGCCTTTAAAAACATTTACAGATTTATATTTGTACATAAATACACAGAAATACCTATACATGAATTAATGTTTATATATAAATGATATGTATATATTTGTGCATATATATGTAACATAATAGTCATGTGCCTTAAGTTAAATAACTTCACTTTTATGAACTTTTAGTTGGGATAATCATTTTACAAATGTTAATTAATATACCCTAAAGGGAATATTTTGTCCTATGACCAAATGTAATTATTACTCTGTTTTGGACAAATTACTCAGGAAAAGAACAAAAGATGTTCTGTGCAAGATTGTTTCTTAGAGATTCTATTATCTCTCTCTGTTTTTAAAAAGATTTTATTTATTCATTTGAGACAGAGAGATACAGAGAGAGACAGAGAGAGAGAACATGAGGCAGAGGGAGAGAGAGAAGCAGACTCCCCACTGAACAGGGAGCCCAACTTGGGGCTCAATCCTAGGACCATGAGATCATGACCTGAGCCTAAGGCATAAGCTTAACCATCTGAGCCAGGGACCCCAAGATTCCATTATCTCTTAAAAATTATCAAGGGATGAAGTGTTTTTGTTTGCTATATATATTGCTACTTTTTGTAGAAATTTAAAAAGAAAAATAAAAATAGTTATATGTTTATTTAAAATAGCAATATTGTAGAGAACAAACTAAGGGTTGTTGGAGGGAGGTGGGTGGGAGATGGGCTGAATGGGTAATGGGTATTAAGGAGGGTACCTGTTACGATGAGCACTGGGTGTTATATGTAAGTGATCAATCACTAAATTCTACTCTTGAAACCAATATAACACTACATGTTAACTAACTAGAACTTAAAAATTTGAGAGAAAAAATAGCAATATTGAACCTACTACATAATGTAAATAATTTAAATATTTAAAATACTATAATTTTCCAATTTAATATAAATATTATACAAACAAAACATGTAAGTGAAATATCTCTAGAGAACTGTAACTATTTTCAAAAAAAGCAAGATGAGAGGTGGCATTTTTTTACAATTTTATAAATTCTTTTCCAAACTTTTTAAAAGATCTTATTTATTTATTTATTTATTTGAGAGAGAGAGAGACATACCGAAAGAACAAAGGTAGAGAAAGGGGCAGAAAGCGAGGGAGAGAGACAAGCAGACTCCTAGCTGAACAGGGAGCCTGATGTGGAACTCAGTTCCAAGACCCTGAGATGATGACCTGGGCCAAAGTCAGACACTTAACTGACTGAGCCACCAAGTTTAAATATTTAAAAGCCCAATATTTAAAGCCCCACAAGTTTATAAATTCTTACTGTATAGCATAAAGAGCATTCTGTTGGATTCTGCTTTCAAACTCTTATGTTATGTTTTGGCTGAAGTATATGAGACTCACATACATATATGAATGGAAGAGAGTGCTGTACTTTAGTGGCATTTTCAGACATTTCAGCTGTTGATATTCTTCCTTAATACAACCTTAAAATTCAACAAGTAGAAGTTTTTTAGTGTCAATAAGGATTTTAAAGCCATACCAATGAATGATTTGTTTTCTACTACACAAAAATGCATCATTCTAATGCTATTTGAATAGATTATTGAATCATATATGATTATGTAACATCATGCATTGATCATTTAGAAACGCTGGTTTACTGAATTATGTGCATATTTCAAAGAATGACACACTTCACTTTTTTACATTAAAAATCACTTTCATAATGTTATTAACAATCTTATCAAAATGTCTTTGCAAATCAGAAAGCTGCCTAGATGTTGGTAGATACAAGTTTTCCAAAATGTTAATACTTAATTAAATGTTTGAAATTGGCCAAAACACACACACTCACACACACACTCATACATACACACACAAAATCTGTCAGTGACTTTTCCATTTTTGTGAAAATGTTTGCCATGTATCCAAATCTGCCTAAAAGCTAGTTTGCTTGTCATTCTTTCCAGTGAAACACAGTGTTCCATGAAGAAAGCAATTAATTCATCTAATAATTAGCACAACTAGACTGTTTTTCCTCAAGATAACTATCAAGGGCTTTATGCGCACTTCCCCTATCACGCTGTATACTAAAAATATGTACGCAAAGGGGGTGATTTACTAAAACTAAAGGTTTTCTCGATTGGGAAGGATTTTTTTTAAAAAGTGAAACTGCCTTTGTTTATTTCTTTTCTATATACATGTGGTTGTAAAGGGTATCATGCCTGCTAGTAAAATTTGGTGCCAATACTTTAATTCATACTAAGGAGCAAGCAGTTTTAGCCACATCAGTGTGTATGTTAACCCAGGGCAAAAGGTAAATAATAGTCTGTTATTATTATGAAAATAGGTTTTTCACTTAAAGACCCTCTGATAGGGTCTCAGAGACCCTGCGGGACTATGAACCCCCTTAGACAGCTACTGCTTTAGAGGCATGTGCAAAGAGAATTTTGAAATACAGAAGACAATAAGCTCAAGAAGAGCAGGGAAATAGTCTCCTTCCAAACACATAAAGAGGAAAGATTTATAAACAAGGCTTGCAAGGGCCAGCATGGGGTGGTGTGGAAGGGAACCTCAGTCTTAGCTGTGCATTCTTGCGGGGATCTGATACTTCACATGTCCCTAGATCAAATGGCACTGCTGTCTCTGTAACAATCATGCCAACATCATAAGAGAGGATAAAATATTACTCAGTTATTGTATAGTAACTCTTCCTTCTTAAAGATAATAAGAATTTTTAAAAATTAAAAAGAAAGCTTTAAAGATTTTGAAAATCAAGTCATTCAACTTCTATATTATAGGATGTTCCTAAAGAATTATAAATTCCTAGAATTTTCAAGCAAGAAGTGGTTTAAGATAATCAGATACCCTGTGTTTCAACACAACTCATTTTACAAATGCTAAAATTAAAGTTCAGTGCAATTCTCACTTGAACATCTTGTAGCTTGTCAAAAGCAGAACCAGGTCTAATACTCACTTCAATTTTTGGATTTCACACTTCTTTTGATGTTTACTGAAGTGAAAATTGTTGTTTTTCCACCATATCATTTAGTTATACTTTCACCTGAGAGTAATAGAAAACCCAATTACATGGACTTAAAACATTTTATTTTTCTTACATTATAAAGAATCCAAAGGTAGTCAGCCATTGGAATTGTTTCAAGGCCTCAGTGTTAACAGTTGGATATGTCTGTGACATTTTTTACTTTTCTGTCTTGGTCACAAGATGGCTGCTGTGAGCAAGATATTGTACATATTCTATAAGTAGGATTAATGAGGAAAATAGGAGGGTGGCACTAAAGACTGGCATTTATATCTCATCAAAGAACTATGCTTGGGAGGATGCATATAAAGTGTGGTAACTTCCAGGGCCTTCCAGCCCCTAGAATATAGTCAAGGAAGAGGGTGAGATCTGACGTGATTGGGACACACCTAGGGTGTGTGTCTCTCTCAGAAACCACTTTTCTGTTTTTCCTGCAGATCCACTGTGTCTCAGGAAGTGGACCACTCTCATAAATCCTTAGGGTGTGCCTGGTGATCTAAGGGTATTTTATCCCCTTGTTGTCTATAATAGGTTCGGTGACTCAGGCAAAACCACATATCACACAGCAACTCATTTGCAATAGGGATCAGAATCAGCATTGGAATTTTACCCAGTTTTAGTCAATACATTTCAAGGAACTTCTGTAAATCTTCTAAGGAAGGAATGCCCTATGCTTTGAGGAATAATTTAATAAAAAAACAATCTTATTGCTCTGCATATATCCAGATATATTTATCAATCCTGGGCTTGTCAGAGTCTGAGACTAAAGTGTACTTGGAGCAGGCAGAGAACGGACAATTGCTTGAGAAATGGATCAAGGGCACTATAAATCCTTGCCTCTTCACAGTCTTACCTTTATACTTTATCAGTTTCATAAACTAATATATCTTTTTTATGTTTTAAGCCATTTTTTATTTTCTATTACATGTAGCTTAACATGAACTATCTAATAAATTGACAGGCACAACTATGAACAAAATGGATATGAATAACTCAAGAGTCTCTTCAATCTGAAAATATTTGCTGAGAACCTATGGCATAAAGCTATGTCTGGGAGGCAGAGGGAATCACAAGATACCATTATTTCTATTAAGATTTTACTTTAGTGTGTAAATAAAAGTATAAACTAATTACTAAATAAGAAAAAAATATATGCTAAAAGAGCTGTCTTAGGGGTCAAGAGTTTTTTATGAAGCAGAATTTGTGTATGATTTTTAATTATTTATTTATTTGACAGAGATCACAAGTAGGCAGAGAGGCAGGTGGGGTGGTGGCGAGGGGGGAAGCAGGCTCCCCGCTGAGCAGAGAGACTGATGTGAGGCTCCATCCCAAGACCCAGGGATCATGACCTGAGCCGAAGGCAGAGGCTTTAACCCACTGAGCCACCCAAGCACCCCTAATTTGTGTATGATTTTAATATCTGGGCAGAATTTTGTCAGATATAGTTGAATGAGAAAAGATGTACATACTAGATACAGAAAATAGCATGAAGATTATAATGTATGGGAGCACAATTGTGAAGTAACCACTATTCAGTTTTCTAGAAATTCGGTGTATACAAGGCAGGTGAACTTAGAATTTGCAATTAAAAAGTAAAGCTCAAATGATATTATATAGGGCACTGAATGCTGATTTGAGTACAAAGATATAATAAATTTTTATTTAATAAATCATGGAGAGGTCTTAGAAGGTTTTGATAAAGAGAGTTACATAATCAGTCTTGATTTTCAAATGCTACTCTGACAATAATGTGCTGGATAGGCTGAAAAGGATAGATCAGGAGACTATTGCAATAATTAGTAATAAGGTCCTGAATTTATAAGGTTGTTGTTGAAATGAAATTAAAGTCATTATGAAGAAACTACTTGGATTTCTGGTCTCAATGTGCTTTCCACTATCCCATATAACCACACAACTGTTACCATAGAAGAGTCTGCCAAAAGTGCTGGGCACTGCTGTCACAACATTTTAATTTTTTTAAAATTTTTTAAAGATTTTTATTTATTTATTTGACAGACAGAGATCACAAGTAGGCAGAGAGACAGACAGAGAGAGAGAGGAAGAAGGAGGCTCCTTGTTGAGCAGAGAGCCTGATGCGGGGCTCAATCCCAGGACCCTGGGATCATGACCTGAGCTGAAGGCAGAGGCTTTAACCCACTGAGCCACCCAGGCGTCCCTGTCACAACATTTTATGTTAAGATTTTTGTTTTGTTTTGTTTTATTTTGTTTGAGCTGCAAGTAATTAAATGGACTCTGATTAATGCAAGAACGGTTGAATGGATGGACATTTGAGTATCTCATAGAATCAAATAAACAGTTTCAAAACCACGCTTTAGCAATGACAGACACATATACAGCTCTATAATGGTGAGCAACATCTAGCGTTCAACTGTCAGAGAAGATGTTGCCAATCTCTTTTGTCCTAATCATTCTCTTCTCAAAATTCACATCCTTTGTAGAGTAAAACTGACCTCTCTCACTTGGTTTCACAGCCCTATTAGAGGACTGGCAGCAGATTACTGTGAATGAATACATTCCTCCAAGGTGTGGTTTTCAAAACAGTGGGAGTGGACTTGGAGAGAAACAAGGTAGTTGCATAAAACAGTCCAGAAAGCATATTTGTCTCTTAAGAGAGTGAGCCAGATGCTACCTAATTTTACTGTGGCCTCAACACAAAGTAATGCACAAGACAACAGATATTATTAAATATTCTTGATTGGGAGGGGGAGGAGTCAAGATGGCGGAGAAGTAGCAGGCTGAGACGACATCGGGTAGCAGGAGATCAGCTAGATAGTTTATCTAACCATTGTGAACACCTATAAATCCAACGGGAAATCGAAGAGAAGAAGAGCAACAATCCCAGAAACAGAAAATCGATCACTTTCTGAAAGGTAGGACCTGCGGAGAAGTGAATCCAAAGCGACGGGAAGATAGACCCCGGGGGGAGGGGCCGGCACCCGGCAAGCGGCGGAGCGACGGAGCACAAAATCGGGACTTTTAAAAGTCGGCTCCACTGGGAGACATCGCTCCAGAGGCTAAACTGGGGGGAAACCCAGGCGGGGTCAGCATAACCCCAGGACCCGCGGGGTCACAGAAGGACTGGGGGTGTCTGAGTGCCGCAGAGCTCGCAGGTATTAGAGCGGGGAAGCCGGCTATAGCGACAAAGCCGAGGAGTGAGCTCTAAGCCCGGGGTTACCTTGTGCCGGTCGCAGGCTGGGTGGGCTCGGAGCGCAGCCGGAGGCCACGGAGACAAAAGCGACCCGGCGCTTTTCTCCAGCTCCAACAATTGACTGCTTTCCTCAAGGCGCGACCGCAGGCCAGGGAGGCGGGGCTATTGGGCGCTTTGCTCTGAGAGCGCACTGAGGAGCGGAACCCCAAGCTCTCGGCTCCTCCGGGCCGGAGACTGGGAGGCCGCCATCTTCATTCCCGTCCTCCGGAACTCTACGGAAAGTGCTCAGGGAACAAAAGCTCCCGAAAGCGAACCCGAGCGGATTACTTAGCCCGGCCCCTGGCAAGGGCGGTGCAATTCCGCCTGCGGCAAAGACACTTGAGAATCACTACAACAGGCCCCTCCCCCAGAAGATCAACAAGAAACCATCCAAAACCAACTTCAGTCACCAAGAACAGCGGAATTCCACAGCAGGAGAAAGCAAATCCTACCTGGACAAAATGACAAGGCGGAAAAACTCACCTCAAAAAAAAGAACAAGAGGCCGTACCGAAGGCTGGAGACCTAATCAATACAGACATAGGTAGCATGACAGATCTAGAGTTCAGAATGACAATTCTCAAGGTTCTAGCCGGGCTCGAAAAAGGCATAGAAGATATTAGAGAAACCCTCTCCGGAGAGATAAAAGCCCTTTCTGGAGAAATAAAAGAACTAAAATCTAACCAAGTTGAAATCAAAAAAGCTATTCATGAGGTGCAATCAAAAATGGAAGCTCTCACTGCCAGGATAAATGAGGCAGAAGAAAGAATTAGTGACATAGAAGACCAAATGACAGAGAATAAAGAAGCTGAGCAAAAGAGAGACAAACAACTACTGGAACACGAGGAGAGGATTCGAGAGATAAGTGACACCATAAGACGACACAACATTAGAATAATTGGGATTCCAGAAGAAGAAGAAAGAGAGAGGGGAGCAGAAGGTATATTGGAGACAATTATTGGAGAGAATTTCCCTAATATGGCAAAGGGAACAAACATCAAAATCCAGGAGATGCTAAGAACGCCCCTCAAAATCAATAAAAATAGGTCCACACCTCGTCACCTGATAGTAAAATTTACAAGTCTTAGCGACAAAGAGAAAATCCTGAAAGCAGCCCGGGAAAAGAAGTCTGTAACATACAAGGGTAAAAACATTAGATTGGCAGCGGACCTATCCACAGAGACCTGGCAGGCCAGAAAGAACTGGCATGATATATTCAGAGCACTAAACGAGAAAAACATGCAGCCAAGAATACTATATCCGGCTAGGCTATCATTGAAAATAGAAGGAGAGATAAAGAGCTTCCAGGACAAACAAAAGCTGAAAGAATTTGCAAACACCAAACCAGCTCTACAGGAAATATTGAAAGGGGTCCTCTAAGCAAAGAGAGACCCTAAAAGTAGTAGATCAGAAAGAAACAGAAACAATATACAGTAACAATCACCTTACAGGCAATACAATGGCACTAAATTCATATCTCTCAATAGTTACCCTGAATGTTAATGGGCTAAATGCCCCAATCAAAAGACACAGGGTATCAGAATGGATAAAAAAACAAAACCCATCAATATGCTGCCTACAAGAAACTCATTTTAGACCCGAAGACACCTCCAGATTTCAAGTGAGGGGGTGGAAAACAATGTACCATGCTAATGGACATCAGAAGAAAGCTGGGGTGGCAATCCTTATATCAGATCAATTAGATTTTAAGCCAAAGACTATAATAAGAGATGAGGAAGGACACTATATCATACTCAAAGGGTCTGTCCAACAAGAAGATCTAACAATCTTAAATATCTATGCCCCTAACATGGGAGCAGCCAACTATATAAACCAATTAATAACAAAATCAAAGAAATACATCGACAGTAATACAATAATAGCAGGGGACTTTAACACTCCCCTCACTGAAATGGACAGATCATCTAAGCAAAAGATCAACAAGGAAATAAAGGCCTTAAATGACACACTGGACCAGATGGACATCACAGATATATTCAGAACATTCCATCCCAAAGCAACAGAATATACATTCTTCTCCAGTGCACATGGAACATTCTCCAGAATAGACCACATCCTGGGTCATAAATCAGGTCTCAATCGGTACCAAAAGATCGAGATCATTCCCTGCATATTTTCAGACCACAATGCTCTGAAGCTCGAACTCAATCACAAGAGGAAATTTGGAAAGAACGCAAATACATGGAGACTAAACAGCATCCTTCTAAAAAATGAATGGGTCAACCAGGAAATTAAAGAAGAATTGAAAAAATTCATGGAAACAAATGATAATGAAAACACAACAGTTCAAAATTTGTGGAACAACAAAGGCAGTCCTGAGAGGAAAATATATAGCAGTGCAAGCCTTTCTCAAGAAACAAGAAAGGTCTCAAATACACAACCTAACCCTACACCTAAAGGAGCTGGAGAGAGAACAACAAAGAAAGCCTAAACCCAGCAGGAGAAGAGAAATCATAAAGATCAGAGCAGAAATCAATGAAATAGAAACTAAAAAAACAATAGAACAAATCAACAAAACTAGGAGCTGGTTCTTTGAAAGAATTAATAAGATTGATAAGCCCCTGGCCAGACTTATCAAAAAGAAAAGAGAAAGGACGCAAATAAATAAAATCATGAATGAAAGAGGAGAGATCACAACCAACACCAAAGAAATACAAACAATTATAAGAACATACTACGAGCAACTCTATGGCAACAAATTTGACAACCTGGAAGAAATGGATACATTTCTAGAGATGTATAAACTACCACAACTGAACCAGGAAGAAATAGATAACCTGAACAGACCCATAACCAGTAAGGAGATTGAAACAGTCATCAAAAATCTCCAAACAAACAAAAGTCCAGGACCAGATGGCTTCCCAGGGGAATTCTACCAAACATTTAAAGAAGAATTAATTCCTATTCTCCTGAAACTGTTCCAAAAAATAGAAATGGAAGGAAAACTTCCAAACTCATTCTATGAGGCCAGCATCACCTTGATCCCAAAACCAGACAGGGATCCCACCAAAAAAGAGAATTACAGACCAATATCCTTGATGAACACAGATGCGAAAATTCTCACCAAAATACTGGCCAATAGGATCCAACAGTACATTAAAAGGATTATTCACCACAACCAAGTGGGATTTATTCCAGGGCTGCAAGGTTGGTTCAACATCCGCAAATCCATCAATGTGATACAATACATTAATAAAAGAAAGAGTAAGAACCATATGATACTCTCAATAGATGCTGAAAAAGCGTTTGACAAAGTGCAGCATCCCTTCCTGATTAAAACTCTTCAAAGTGTAGGGATAGAAGGCACATACCTCAACATTATCAAAGCCATCTATGAAAAACCCACCGCAAATATCATTCTCAATGGAGAAAAACTGAAAGCTTTTCCGCTAAGGTCAGGAACACGGCAGGGATGTCCGTTATCACCACTGCTGTTCAATATAGTACTAGAAGTCCTAGCCTCAGCAATCAGACAACAAAAAGAAATTAAAGGCATCCAAATCGGCAAAGAAGAAGTCAAACTATCACTCTTTGCAGATGATATGATACTATATGTGGAAAACCCAAAAGGCTCCACTCCAAAACTGCTAGAACTTATACAGGAATTCAGTAAAGTGTCAGGATATAAAGTCAATGCACAGAAATCAGTCGCATTTCTTTACACTAACAACAAGACAGAAGAAAGAGAAATTGAGGAGTCAGTCCCATTTACAATCGTACCCAAAACCATAAGATACCTAGGAATAAATCTAACCAAAGAGGCAAAGAATCTATACTCAGAAAACTATAAAGTACTCATGAAAGAAATTGAGGAAGACACAAAGAAATGGAAAAATATTCCATGCTCATGGATTGGAAGAACAATTATTGTGAAAATGTCTATTTTACCTAAAGCAATCTACACATTTAATGCAATCCCTATCAAAATCCCATCCATTTTTTTTAAAGAAATAGAACAAATAATCCTAAAATTTATATGGAACCAGAAAAGACCTCGAATAGCCAAAGGAATATTGAAAAAGAAAGCCAAAGTCGGTGGTATCACAATTCCAGACTTCAAGCTCTATTACAAAGCTGTCATCATCAAGACAGTATGGTACTGGCACAAAAACAGACATATAGACCAATGGAACAGAATAGAGAGCCCAGAAATAGACCCTCAACTCTATGGTCAACTAATCTTCGACAAAGCAGGAAAGAATATCCAATGGAAAAAAGACAGCCTCTTCAACAAATGGTGCTGGGAAAATTGGACAGCCACATGCAGAAAAATGAAATTGGACTATTTCCTTACACCACACATGAAAATAGACTCAAAGTGGATGAAGGACCTCAATGTGCGAAAGGAATCTATCAAAATCCTTGAGGAGAATGCAGGCAGCAACCTCTTTGACCTCCACCGCAGCAACTTCTTCCTAGGAACATCGCCAAAGGCAACAGAAGCAAGGGCAAAAATGAACTATTGGGATTTCATCAAGATCAAAAGCTTTTGCACAGCAAAGGAAACAGTTAACAAAACCAAAAGACAACTGACAGAATGGGAGAAGATATTTGCAAATGACATATCAGATAAAGGGCTCGTATCCAAAATCTATAAAGAGCTTATCAAACTCAATACCCAAAGAACAAATAATCCAGTCAAGAAATGGGCAGAGGACATGAACAGACATTTCTGCAAGGAAGACATCCAGATGGCCAACAGACACATGAAAAAATGCTCCACATCACTCGGCATCAGGGAAATACAAATCAAAACCACAATGAGATACCACCTCACACCAGTCAGAATGGCTAAAATTAACAAGTCAAGAAATGACAGATGCTGGTGAGGATGCGGAGAGAGGGGAACCCTCCTACACTGCTGGTGGGAATGCAAGCTGGTGCAACCACTCTGGAAAACAGTGTGGAGGTTCTTCAAAAAACTGAAAATAGAGCTACCCTACGACCCAGCAATTGCACTCCTGGGTATATATCCTAAAGATACAAACGTGGTGCTCCGAAGGGGCACGTGCACCCGAATGTTTATAGCAGCAATGTCCACAATAGCCAAACTGTGGAAAGCGCCTAGATGTCCATCAACAGATGAATGGATAAAGAAGATGTGGTATATATACACAATGGAATACTATGCAGCCATCAAAAGACATGAAATCTTGCCATTTGCGACGACGTGGATGGAACTAGAGGGTATCATGCTTAGCGAAATAAGTCAATCGGAGAAATATAACTATCATATGATCTCTTTGATATGAGGAAGTGGAGATGCAAGGTGGGGGGGTTTGGGGGGAGGTAGGAAAAGAAAAAATGAAAAGATGGGATTGGGAGGGAGACAAACCATAAAAGACTCAATCTCAAGAAACAGACTGAGGGTTGCGGGGGGGAAGGGGGATGGGAGAGGGTGGTGGGGAAATGGACATTGGGGAGGGTATGTGCTATGATGAGTGCTGTGAAATGTGTAAACCAGACGATTCACAGACCTGTACCCCTGGGGATAAAAATACATTATATGTTTATTAAAATAAAAAAAATTAAAGACAAAAAAAAAATATTCTTGATTGGAAGAAAGATGCAAAGCAGACTGATCAAAGAAATTATTTAAGGTTACTATCCAAGGGCAGACAGTTTTTCCAGAAGAAAATCTCATTATTTTTCTGACTTTTCTCCTTATGTTTAAAATGGAGTGATTTAAATATAAGCATATATTGTAACACAAATCACCATGCCACTCCCCATTTTTCATAAAGGACATTACTTAGCATGAACTTTAGAATAATGTAAATTTAGTCATTTCTGGAATAATCAGAGGCCAAAGAAGAATCATGAATATATGTATCACAACTCAGAAAATTCTATAAATACATCTACAGAATTTTAAAGATGTAAGATGAGAAAACACCTCAGAATTTCAATTTCATTTCAGTAAAAAGTATATTCACATAACACATTGATACTGAATCTACATATTCTGGCAAGGAATATTTTTAAAGTTAAAGTAGCTCTTGACCTGAGTGCTCATCAGGGAGTTCCATTAAGGCTCTGAAATGCAATTCTAAATCTGCTTGTGCATTCTGAGGATCTATAGCACAAAGGATATTTATAATTATTGCTGAGATAAATCATGATTTTCATTCAAAACAGTTAATGTGTCAAACCACAAAATAGTTATTGGTGATTGAATCATGTCATTTGCAAAAATAAATGTTGGAGTCTTAACCATGATTGCTGTAACAAGAAGCAATCCTAGGGTATCAGTGTCTTATAACATAATATTTCTCTTTTTTCTCATTCCAAGACACAAAATAAAAGACTAACAGCTTTCTGGGACATAATCTTCTTATAACAAATGCATGAGAGATGGGTAGAAACACCCACTGCATTTTAGAGGAACACTTTTAGGAACTTTTACCTACACTAAGCTCCATGGAAAAAGTCTCAAAGCCTTCAAGTAGAGATGTAAACACTGGTTACTTAGAGGCACAGCAAAGGCAGAGATATAGAATTCTATCATACAGATACATTAGAATTATTAGAAACAATATCTCCATCCAGTTTGTCATGAGTATATAGTTCCTTCAGAGACACAAAATATACTCAATCTATCCTCCACAGTAGTTTAAGGTACTTTGGGCAGCAGACACAAAGCCCAAAAATTCTTGACCTACATTATGTCCAAATTTGACTTCTATTGATACAATAACCAGAATATATTATGTCTCCCACAAGCCAGTGTAATGGGAGAGGAGAAAAATGATCAACATTCCAATTCTAAATGGGACTGAATAGAAGGCACAAAGCTGTCCCTTATATATAGCAATTTTGTAATATCATTTGGAAAATGTTATGAAGTACTGATACTTTGTAGGTAGAGAATATATTTTGATCAATTACTGACTTTAAAACACCCCCCCCACACACATACAAAACACGAATATTGATTTTATTTGTGGAGCATAGTGACTTCTGATTCACTGTATCCCCAATCTTGGTTCTGTTCCTGGGAGGCCCTCTCTTTTCCATTTTCTTCTTGTCTACATCTAAAAAGAGTAATGGAGAAAATATCACATGTTACAGTGAGAAACTTTCTCAGCTAACTTGTGGACCTTTAGAAAGTTGGGATCAAAGCTGATATATATATATATATATATATATATATATATATGCACACACACACACACGTGCGTACACACACACACACACACACACATACAAAACAATACCATCATCTCTCTTAGTCCAGGATATGTGTGTATGTGCATGTTTAATTACTGTAGCATCATAGTAAATTTTGAAATTGAGGTATGTGTGTCCTCCACATAAAAATAACTTTTGAGCATTGATCTCCATTCAGTAAGCTCGTTAAATTCATTTTAAATAATTTATTCATAGATTTATTTTTAAACATATATAATAAACCTATGTGTAAATGAAAATTAGATACAATATTTTGCTGATCTTTTATTATGTGTCCTTTTCGTAATAAAGATGTTATAGGGGCGCCTGGGTGGCTCAGTGGGTTAAAGCCTCTGCCTTCAGCTCGGCTCATGATCCCATCTCCTGGGATCGAGCCCTGCATCGGGCTCTCTGCTCAGCAGGGAGCCTGCTTGCTCCTCTCTCTCTCTCTGTCTGCCTCTCTGCCTACTTGTGATCTCTGTCTATCAAATAAATAAATAAAATCTTATAAAAAATAAAGACATTATATATTTTATTACTAATTTGTTACAGGGTCTAGTTTTATAATGAATATATATTGAATATTATCATGTATTTTATTGTATCTCTTGAGATCAAATATAAATTGTATCCTTTAACCTTTTTTTTTAAAGATTTTATTTATTTATTTGTCAGAGAGAAGGAGAGAGAGCACAAGCAGGCCGAGTGGCAGGCAGAGAGAAAGAGGGAAGCAGGCTCCCCGCTGAGCAAGGAGCCAGATGTGGGACTTGATCCCAGAACCCTGGGATCATGACCTGAGCCGAAGGCAGCAGCTTAACCAACTGAGCCACCTAGGCGTCCCACATTTAACCTTTTTATATAAGAATTATATTTACTAATTTTAAAATATTAACATAAATATACATTCTTGCATCATCACACTTTGATTCTGATATACAATACTGTTTATATATTGGCAGTTTTCAGTTTGAACCTTTATTTAAAATTGTGGTTTCTCTGTTTAGGAGTGAGACTGTGTTGTACTTTGCATTTTTTGCAATGCCTTTGTCATGTTTTGATATAAAATATTATGCTGATCTCTTGCAAACAGTGGGAGTGTGCTTCTAATCCATGGCAAATTTTGCAAAGTATCAATTTCTCTTTTTCCTAATGCAGAGCATCAGCTATCAAGAGATGAAATTTTTACATTTTAGAAATATAAATTTTGGGATGCCTGGGTGGCTCAGTGGGTTAAAGCCTCTGCCTTTGGCTCAGGTCATGATCCCAGGACCCTGGGATCCAGCCCTGCATCAGGCTTTCTGCTCAGCAGGGAGCCTACTTCCTCCTCTCTCTCTCTGCCTGCTTCTCTACCTACTTGTGATCTCTGCCTGTCAAATGAATAAGTAAAATATTTTAAAAAAGAAAGAAATATAACTTCTTTTTGAGAATTAATATTCTGAAGTTCAGTTTTAAATGTTTTCTCAAATTTTATGTTTAGCAAGCAAGGAAAAATAAGACAACATCAATGACCATTTAGCAGGTTGGGAACTGATCAAGGTTTAGCCACATTGCAAAAGAAGAAGTAGGTATTAACTGACTATGGAGGGAATGGGAGATGCAGAAACCAACTTCACAACCATCACCACCACCACATCCCCCTCCCAGCCTCTCATCCCGGCCACAGAACCCAAGAGGCCCTGGAGAGCAAGGAACTCTCTGAAGAGAAGAGACTGGAGAAGCGGTAGGGGCTAGATCACACAGGGATTATAGGTCATGTAAAGAACATGAGACTTTATCCCAACATCAATAGGAGATCTACACACACTTCCAAATTAATCTTCTAGAAGCAAGGTTGATCCTGCCACTCCTATATGCTATAAATATATAGTATTGTAAGTGTAGGCACTTATAGTGACTTATAGTGACTTCTGATTCACTGTATCTCCACTCTTGGTTCTGCTCCTGGGAGGTCCTGTCTTTTCCATTTTCCATTTTATTATTCCGTCAAAAAATTTCCAGATTTATTAAACCATCTGCTCGAGTACCTTTATGATCAGGGACTATCTTACATTTTCAGACCTTTCTCCCAGTCCTTTTCTATGTGTCTCTTACTCTAACCAAATGAAGATTTCTTGTGCTGCAAACACTACCTCACAGTGTTCTTTTCCACTTCTAGTTCCCCCTATTTCCTCTCCTTAAAATGTCCTTCCATCTCTCTCTGCCCTTCTGCCTCTGGCAAAGACCTATCCATACACTGTGACTTAATTCTAAGGCCATGATCTCCAGGAAACCCTCCCAAACTCTCCCAAACATATGAGGTCTCTCAGGGCTCTGCACAGCTCACCTCTCCTGGTGTGCATATCATGTTCTGCCTCGTGTTGTACTTATTTGTATATTCTTCTCCCCTCTACTTGATTAAGAAAAAAAGAAAGGAAGGAAAGAAAAATAAAGTAATACTAAGATCATTTAACAGACTAAAACTGACTGAGATTCAAATTACTCAGGATCCTATATTTTGTTTCTAACAGTGTTCATAACAAGTCATTGCCAGGTGACAGCTGTGCAGCAGCGTGCTTGACAACTATTTCATTTTAAAAGGAGCATATCGTCTGGCTCATCTTAGCCTATGTGAAAAGGTGCTTTATGTCTGCAAGTAGAGTGACTGAAATCAAGCTGGACTTCCCAGTACATTGAATACATTTGGATTCCAAAAACATCTTTAAGGGCTTCTAAATACCTGTTTCTCATTTATACACACTCATTGTATATAAGTGGTTCTAACTTGATTGCCAGAAATCTGCACGGGATATTATTACCACAGGAAGCTGTATCTGGGAGTAATAAATAATTACCATAGCAACATCCTTCTGCACAATGGCTGCAATGAAATTGACAGTAGGAAGCGTTGGAAAGACTGCCAAACATTTTGGCAATATAATTTATGTATATTATATTTATATACAATGGAACTCATGGTTATTATAGGTATCTGTCTCTCAGATATATGTAAACATTTGTGTCTTTTCTGTTATTTTGAGTACTAACATTAGGAGATGTAAACATACATTTGTTATTAAGGATCTTCCAAATACTGTATTTTCTTGCTTAATAGTTGGAGAAACTAACATACTGCTTGAAATTGTCATAAATAATAAGGAAATTCTGTTGTGAACTGAATCCACATGGAAATATTATCAAGACAAATAAGCGCACTAAAAACATTAAGGAATATTAGTGTATATTTCCAGTAAACCTGCTTACAGATGGGAATCCCAGAGCTCATCATGGTCAGACACCTCAGTTAAAACAGATAGATCATGTCTCTCCCATTTCCCATTTCACAATATTTTAAAACTGAAAATAAGCTCCCCCAACTGTCTGTCTATGAAAAAAAAAAACAAAAAACCTTTATTTACTACGGTAAAAATGAGAAAGAAAGATTAGAAACAATTATTTTCTTAATTTTTTAAAAGATTTTATTTATCTGAGATAGAGTGAAAGCAAGCAAGCAAGCAAGAGAGAGAGAGAGAATACAGGAGCGGTGGGGAGGGAGGGAGAAGCAAGCTCCCCACTGAGCAGGGAGCCAAATGAAGGGCTTGATCCCAGGACCCTGGGTTCATGACCTGAGTCAAAGGCAGACACTTTTGTACCCAGGCACTCAGAAACAATTATTTTTAAAAAGTAATTTACTTTTTCCTAATTTCAACAAGCTATTGGACATAATCGGTTTGTTGTTGCCTATTTTATAATTCTGTATCTCTTCAATACCTTAATTTTACACTTACTTTATGCTATGTACTGTTGTTGTTTTAAAAATAAAAGAATATATACACACACACAACAGAAACATCTTCTGTTTAATAATCCTTATATGGAACACAAAATAATGTTAGCATATTCACTATAGGTATCATAGTCATGAGTATGGTATGTATGGTATACACTTTCTATAGAAACTGATGTGTTCTAGCATTAAAAAGAAAACACTATTTTTAACCAAATGAATTATCTTCCAAGAGAACACACAATTTCAACAGAGCATACCCAATTTTATATGCTAAGAAAATATTTCTTTTCAATAAACATCCTAAAGAAATATCCTGAAGAAAAACACTTGGAAATTAAAGGATTTATGAACAATAATTAGTAACTTATTTGAATATTATGAGAAGGTAGTCTATTAGTTTATAAAAATTTATATCAAAGAATGACAATAAATGAGTTTGAATATTCAATTGAGAAAAATTTTATAGTAGAAAAAGTAATTTTAGTTATGCAATGTATTAAATTATTAAGCATAGTCAGGCAGTAAATCTTTGAACCCAAATAGAAAATAATCATTTAGATATTTTTCTCCTCTGAAGAAGCATATTAAACAAATGTGCTTTTGTAATTTTATGAAAATATTAACATTAAAAAAGTCATAAAAGAAACACTTATAGTCAAAATTCTTAATCTTCCTCTGTTCCAGGAACAGAATTATATTAATCATTATGCATATTAAAGTAAAAAGTGTCTACTCCTAAGAAGAGAGTATGGCAACCATTTGGGAGGCTGTCACCTATGTCTTCTACTGAGACAAATACATTTTACATAAAACAACTTTGAAGAGACAGAAATCTGTTGTAGCCTAGCAACAATAAAATAGAGAATGGTATTTAGAGGAGAAAATACTTCTTTTTTCCCTGTGTAATCCTCTAGTAATGACAGATATAGGGCAGAGGAAATTATGTGTCATATAATGATCTTTTGAAGAAATGTTAAAACAGATTAAATTTATTTTAATATAAAATGTGAGTTATGAGACTATAGGGAATAGAGTTGTTTTAATTACATCTCATTATTCTTTTTCTCATTCAAAAATTTTCAATTATTAGTAATTTACATTGTTATTAATAATTGTGGCAACAAGATATAACTTAGTTATTTTAGTCCAACTGACTACTTAAATTACCCTAATTGAAGTTACATAAAATTCAAGTACTTAGATATCACTCAACTTCTTAACTTACTACAGTCTTGAACAAGCATAACTATGGTAGGAGTCACTTAAATTTATTAAGAATTAGTTAAATATTGAGGGATAAAGACTAAAATGTGAGAATATGTTATGTTAGAACATATTTTTAAAAATATGGTCTTTTTATATGTCACACATAGAGAATGTAAGAATTGGATAGAAACATTAAAACCACTTCACCAAATATCCTTAGTTCATAGACCAGAAATGTAAGCTATGTAGATGATAAATCAGTTGTTCAATAAGTTAAAATATCCTACACTGAATAAAGCTTTCAAGTCTAATGGTTTATTATCCATAGTACATTATGTTTCTATCACCTTTTGTTTATCTTATATAGAACATTTATGATCAGCATGAATGTGGAAATAGTATATGGGATACACAATTCACCTGCTCTTACATGAGGTTACAAGTACAGATTCTTACATGTAATTTAAGAAAATACATTTCAGAAAAATCTGTGCTTGGAAACCAATGTGTAAAATGTGATTAGCATAAGGATGCCATTCTTTGTTAAATATAATAACTCACTATGATTTAATTAGAATTCTCAACTGAATTTGATTTTGTAATAATCATTACTATCTATTCTAGAGAAAACACTGCTAAGAAGAATTTACAGACCAAATTATATTAAAATTTAGTTCAACTTCTGCTTTCATCAATAAGACTACCTGATATCAGACTCACAGTATTTCTTTAAAAACTATAAAACTGCAAAAAAAAAATGACGTAACCTATTTCAGGTATTAGATAAATAGCCACTGGAGAGTTGGGCTCCCCAAAGGAAGGGAAATTTACAAAGAACATCATACAATCCCTCGTTCTTTGACTGGCAATAATGTCATGCTGCAGCCAGGAGGGGAGGCAGAGATCATTATCCAGCACCCAAAGCTGCTGGACATGGGAACAGAAACAGCTTCCTGGCCTGTGACCTGTGCAATTATGTTGGCCCCACACGCACAAGGCCCAACTCTTAATCCTATGCTAGTGTCATCCCAAAAATCTTTATTCTTTTGTCTTTGACTTTGATTTATGTAATTGAAATCCTATGGAATAATATATCAAGCATGTGAGCAGAGGAGATATTCACAATATGCGTTTCTGTTGTTCTTGCTGTGTCATTCACATATGGTGTTTCTGATGCCCAATGTGCATAAACCTCTGGTTGGCTTATGTTGTATGGAGTTCAGTGACAAAGTGAGCAGATACTGAGCATATCTCATCTATGACTAGGATGACCCAAGAAGTTGTGCTTTCTGTTCCATTTAAAACACAAAAACAAGGAATGTTCTATGGAACCCTATCATATGCTTTCTTATTCTTATTATTACAGGTATTAACCATACACTTATGCTAAGAAATGATGACACAGAAGAACCAGTTAATCCATACTTTCTTTTCAGTCCTTTATAACTAACCAGTAAGCCAAAGGAGATAAAAGCAAAGTAAAAGTAATCTTTGGATTTGGTAAAAGGGATATCGTGGATGAAGGAGACAGTGATGTTCGGACAATGCAATATACTGGACAGTACCCCTGTACTTGTCAATGGGACTTTAAATCTGCATTCTATTGTTGATAAGATTGCCATTGCTGACATCTCATAAATATAACTCTAAAATCGGGAAAAATGAAATCAATGAAACTAATAAAGATAGATTGTAACATGTTCAGATAGGTGATAGAGAGAGATGATAGATAAACAAGAAAGAATATAGCAAAAAAAAAAAAAAACACAAAAAACAGAAAGATGGAGATGTATCTCCATATAGGCTGCTTCCAGGAAAATGATTACAATCATAATGTGAATCCCCACAAACTTTGGTTAAATTAGAGTTCCTGAATAAGATATTTGTGTATTATGTTTATTAATGTCCATAATATTATGTTTCCCAAATCCAATGAATGAACATATGTTCGAAGCTGAGAAATTATGCATTTTATATGGAAAAAATGCATAATAGAGTCTTGGTCAAAAATCAGAAAAATACTCCCCAAATTAGTTGATTTTGCAAAATCCTAAACTATAGTGATTTGAAAAAATCTTTAAAAAATTAAAGTGTAGTTCAGGTAGAATTTTTTTATGAGTACTAAATATGAGTTTAATCTTCCTGATATAGTAAATGTGGTGGTAATATGATTATAATTTAGTTTTTAGTTAGGAGAGTCACATTGTAAAGGAATTACCAGTACTATAATTTAGAAGAACTATATTGCAAACCATCTAGATGTAAACAATGTCCTCTAACAAGAATAACTGCAAGTACTGCTTTTTTTTTTTTTGTATTTATGTACATGGTTATTTCCTGTATGCCAAGAGAATGAACATTAAGTAATATTTATAAGTGCAAATAATGGTGAAAGGCATATAAAATGTTTTTATGTATGCTTTTATTTTCCAGGCATTATACATGTACAATGGACTGCTTTTAATCTGCACTCATTAAAACAAAGTATTTTTAGTTTGACATAATCAATATTTTTGCTGAAAGCAGTAAGTTTATCAACTAATTCCATTTTATAAAAGCAAGGTTCAATGATCTAAGCCCAATGACTACCACTTAGTCTCTTAAAAGATAATGTAACT
The DNA here is from genome assembly GCF_963455335.1 of Martes martes. NCBI lineage: Eukaryota > Metazoa > Chordata > Mammalia > Carnivora > Mustelidae > Martes > Martes martes. The sequence continues at coordinate 79,991,704 of NC_137891.1, read as the reverse complement.
TGAATTGAAATGTGTTTTATTTGTTCAATTGTTTTCATTTTCACACACTAGAAACTAGGTTTTAAAGAATATTTGCTGACATACCTTCTGGCCTTATGACTGCTTCTCCTGTTGTCACATTCACTTATAAATGCAATCAAGATACCAGAAATTTATCTGGGCTCTAGGCCCTGAGAGGGTGCGGTAAAAATGATTCTTTTTTTTTTTTTGGTTAACCATTTTAATGAAATATTTGTAAATACATTTCATTAAATTTAGATATTATTTTATTGCTAGTAATATGTTATTATTATTTTTTCTATTTTAGTCCAAAGAGAGGATTTCCACTTTAATCTCCATCAGATAAAAACATGTTTTAAAAATTTATTTATTTATTTGAGAGAGAGAGAGAGAGCGCGCGCACAAGCGCAAGTGGGGGGAGGGGCAGACTCCCTGCTGAGTGTGGAGCTACATGTAGGGCTCAATCTCAGGACCCATCAGATCACTTCCTGAGCCCCAACCAAGATTCAGATGCTTAACTGACTGAGCCACCCAAACGTCCCCCAAATAAAAACATTTTAACGTTGAATTTATGTATAACTAGTTAATTCTTCATAGTTGTCAAAGAATAAGTATTCACAGATAGCAGACTATAAGAATAATACACAAAAACAAAAAAAGCAGAAAATAAAACAATGTGATAAAATGTTGAGAAAGTAAATATGAGAGGAAACATCAAATAATTTATAATTCATTATTATTAACCCAATACATTGAACAAATACATTATGTTCTATTAGAATTTTATCAATTTGCTTAAAAATACTAAGGGTTCTATTTCCACTTAACATGAAAGAACAGTATCAAATGTTTGGTTTAGTGGCATAAACTGTTATCTAACTCTTCTTGACTTTGTACTGTTTATGAAATGCATGTCATCATGTACTGTGGTGTTCTACTTTAAAAAGCCATGTAATAGAAGTTCCTCGAAAGATGTTTCAGCATTAAGTTCATAAACATGTCTTATTTCAATATCTGGTATACTCACTCATTATCTCTATGCCTTTAGCAAATAATTCCATTTCTGCACATTATTTCTATGTCCTATAAATGGTGATTATAAATTTGCTTTGCCTATCAAGTAAAAAAGTATTAGTTTATGGCTCTAAAATATATAAAGTGCCATTTAAGTAAAGTAAATAGTTCTGGACCACAAATGTGGGTATTGGTAAAGATCACATTCTTTGGATAGAAGTTATCTAGGTATGATTTCCAGATCCATCATTTGACATTGTAAGTAAATGTGGATAAGTTACATAACCTCTTCAAGTCTCATTTCTCCTTTTTGAAACTGGGTAAAATAAATAATATTTTAATTTTGCATATTTAATGTTTATTCAACATTACAAAAAAATATACATTTTTTAAAGTTTGGGAATAATGTCCCAACAAACATGTTTAAAAAAAAATAAATCCATGAATGACAAGGTATAAGTGGCATTTGGAAGATTGATTCGATAATGGGAATAATAAGGATTTAAAATTGAGAAATAAATATAGGAATCTGTAAATCCTTACAATATTCTGTAGTTAAGATTTAGATTTAAAACAGATGGTGGGAGGGAGAATAAGTGGGTGTAAGTAACATGATAGAGAAAAATATTAGCATAAAATAACTGGCATAATAAAAATTTAGAAAGCAGCACAGAGAATTTTTTAAAACATTGCAAATTTTCCAGTAATGCAGAAGACAAAATGGCAGTAATCTAAAGAGAAATGGGGCTTTCATAGGGCATAAGGAATTCTTTCTTCCTTAAGGACATAATAACTGCAATTTTAGACACCAAGATTAGATTACCAAAGGTAAAAATGCCCAAGAGAAAATTAGAAAAAAGCAGAGTTTTGGGATTGTACCATATGCTCAGAACCAATGAATAAAGTCAGGAGATGGGACACAATCTCCTGATAAGAGAGCATAGAGGGAGTATTTTGAAAACTCAACTTTAAGGAATCCCTACTTTTGCAACCAGGAGATTTGGAATCAGGGTGGAAAACATGTCTGGAGAAGTCAGAATTTTAAAGACGACTGGAAATTTATCAAAAGCCACAAGTCAATTAAGTAAAATGACAAACAAGTCTTTAATGATAAAAATTGGGAAGTCACTGATCCATCTTCAATATAGAGATAAAGGATTGGTTTTAAGAATTCAAGCTTTTATTTTAAATGATCTCATATGCTTTTAAAATCCCATTGCAATAATTAATATTTTTAAGTAGCTTAAAAACAAAACATAACCAGATATAGTACAGGAATAAAACATTGAAAGTAAGACTAATTCACCACCTGATAGCCTTCAAATCTGCAAGGAAGCAGGAGCAGCAGGCATTTCCAACATCTGTAGGAAGAAAAGATGAGAGGTTCCCCAACATAAGGTGAGGAATGGGAACAAGGTGAAAAACCTGAGAATGTTGCAGAGTAGTAGGTTATAAAATGCAACATACTTAGATGTTATGAATGCCATTTCTACTTACTCAACCATATAGGAGCTCAAAACTGCAAAAGTACCACCTGATTCTATATTGGTTATTCTAAGAAGTCGGGTGAATCTTATCACAAAATTGCTGAACAGAGAGGCCAGGGAGAAGAGAGAGAGAGTAACAAAACAATGCTAATTCAAGATAAAACTGGAATGCTAAATTTCTAAAGCACATACTGAAAGCTACATTTAATAAAAATAGCTGATATGCAGCTTTATTCACAATAGTTAAGATACAGAAACAACCTAAGTGTCTGTTAATGGATGAGTGGAGATTACACATACACACACACACACACACACACACACACACACAGAGGAATATTATTCACATGTGATAAAGAAGGAAGTCCTGCTGTTTGTGACAACATGAATGGAACCTGAAGGCATTATACTAAATGAGATAAGCCAGACAGAGAAAGTCAAATGTTGCATAGTTATTTCTTATATGTGGAATCTGGGGGGGGGGGGGGAGCCAAAATCATAGAAACAGAGAGTAGAAAAGACCTATAAGGTTTAAGAATCTAATTAACACATTGTAACTGTAGTTAATAACACTGTTATTTTATAATTGGGATCTACTGAGCATGTAGAACTCAAATATTCTCACCAAAACAAACAAATGACCCCCCGAAATCCTAAAAGAAAATCACCAAATAGAAAGCATATTTATATCATACAAAATAAAAATGGAAGGATGATCTTCAAATTATACTGAAGAATAAGTAAACTTAATACATTTATAGAAAGGAATGATCACGGAACAGTCATTAAATTAAAACAGAAACTCTCAATAGCTGGCATCAACTCTACACTTGAAAGAGTTAGTTAATGGAAATTAAGTATTGTGGAATTCACCAAGAATATAGGTCTGGAAATACACAAAGATAGAAATACATGAGATGTTAGTTACAAGATAAAGAAAGATAAATTAACAGCCTTCATGTTATCACTAAAAGAAGTTTGCTAGAGTTATAAGAAATGGCAGATGAAAGTCTATAAAGGGATAAAGCTAGAAAATTTTTCAGAATTAAAGATATGATAGCTCATGCTAAAAAATGTAAACAAAAGTTCTGAAAGGAATAAAAAAAAACCCTCCATACTTCAAAATATCTTAGAAAAAATAACAAAATATCAATGATAATGATAAAAACTTTTGTGCCATGAAAAAGAGAAAGATAACAGATTACTTGCAAAAGAACAAAAACTATGAGACCAGAGTTCTTGTAATCACAATGGAAATCTAAAAAGAATGAAAAAGTGTAAAAATGCGGAGAACAAATAACTTCACATTTTGAATTCTACCCACAGAAATCCCCACCATGAATTCATAAGTATGATGACTCACATAGATTTAAATCCAAAGTCATGTTTTTTTGCTCAATATATTTTAAATAAAATTTTTTGTTTACAGTAGAACCAAAAAGGAAGGTCCTTCAAGTAGATAAAACAAGTAGTTATGAACCTCCTTTGTCTGAACAAACTCAATTTTATATCAGGTTAAAAAAATAGTTCCATATTATTTCAAGAAATGTGAGTTCATGGTCAAAAAGCATCAAACATACAAGGACACAACAACACTACTAGAAGCCAGTAGTAAAAACAATAACAAAAAAAGATCTACAAATATTTTCATGAAAAGTTAATTAAGACAGATTATAAAGTATAAATATTTGACAACTTAAAGATGTAAAATAAAGGAACAAAATAGAGCAAGAGAACTGTTAAGAGATAAACTAAGGCACATTAAAAATTCCAAATTTGATTGAGCAAGCATCAATTTGAATCAGGTAGCACCAACTGAAAGTGGTTAGGAGTTGCTCCACAGACAGAAATTAAGAGAGAGGTTTCTAAAGAGAAGATGCATAAGTAAAGCAAAAAAATTATTTGATTGGCCAAGTGGCTAGGCGTAAGTGGTTGCCTTATTAGAAAAAAACTTGTGTGCTCTTTGTGAGTGCTTGTCCTTACATTTCATTTCTTCAGATGTGAGTGCAACTGACTCTGGCTTGGTAGGCTACAAAGGAACTCAGCCTAATGGCCTCCTTGCCTAATTACTTTAACAGAATATAAAGAAGGAAAAGTGGATTCAAGAAGAAATAAATTAAGCTTCTGGAAATGAAAAATATACAAATTGAGGGAACGTGGTTGGCTTAGTCAGTTAAGCATCTGCCTTTTGCTCAGGTCATGATCATAGGGTTCCTGGATAGAGTTCCCCTCGGGCTTACTGTCCAGAAGGGATTCTGCTTCTCCATCTGTCTCTCCTCTTAGCTCTTGCTCACTCCCTCTTCCTCTCTCTCTGTCAAATAAATAAAATCTTTTAAAAAAGAAAAAAAATACAAATTAAAATAAGAATTTAATGAGGTCCTTATAGGGAGGAGGGGGCAAGATGGCAGAAAAGTAGAAGACCTTGTTTCAACTGGTGCCCTAAAGTGAGCAAATTATCTATCAGAACACTCTGAACACCCATGAAATCAGCCTGAGAAGTAGGATTATACACACTGGTGTCTTTCTGTGGGAACAGAAGACACCAGGGGAGAGGTAAAGTGGAGTGGGAATGCTGGGACTGATATTGGAGGATAAACAGAAGAGGGAGGGAGCCACCAGAAGCAACCCATTGTAAAGTAATACCCCAATACAAAAGTGCTCTGTGATTGGGGACGAGCATTAACTTGGAGTCTGGTTAAAAGCACTCAAAAAGAGCTAAAGATCTTAAAGGGCAACTGGTGGAATCAGGTGGTCATGGGCACTGGCCTAAGCCCATGAAACCAGGATGCCCACTTCTGGCCACCACCCATGCCAAAGAGAGTGCAGTGGAGCCTCCAGTTCCTGGTCCTGGAGCCCCTGGGGTTGCAAGGCTTGCACCACTACTTGGCTGGGTGCACGCCCGCCCCTGCATGAGGGAGTCTGGTGAGGGCACCAGCCTGTGCTCTCTAGAACTTTTATGCTTTGTGTGCACTGCGCAACTGGGGTCTGATCCACTCCCCACTCATGACTGAGAAAGCTCCATGTGGGCCCTAGCCAGTGGTCTCTAGGACAGGCTGAGTTGGAATCTCCCAACCTGGACCTGAAGGAACTTAACGCAATCTCTGGTTGGGATCCCGCAGTGGCAATCTGTGCAACCCTGAGGTCTGGACCCCAGATAGCAGTACCGGCAAAGGTAGCCACCAGAAGCATCTCCCTAGACCAATATCATTCACGGTTTTAGTGGCATGGGAGTGCAGAGACAAGCAGCCGCTTTGGGCAACCCCTGAGAAAGTGGCTGGGGACAAGCACTGCCTGTGGGAGGTTGCATGGCTGAGCAGAGTTTGCAGAGGGGGAGTTTCTGTGTTCTGGGCCACCCAGAGGGGAGCAGACTGAGGCTTCTCTCTGCGATGGAGATCTGGGTGCAGTTTGCTTTCCACTAAACCTCCAAAAAGCAGCAAAAAGCAGCCAAAGGAAAAATCCCTCCAAAGAACAAAAGCCTGAAAAACCAGTTTCCATAGAGCCCAGCCCCTTGATTGGGGGCAGGGGGACTCAACCCAAGCAAGACTGCCTGAAAAACCACATGTCAAGCCCCTCCCCCAGAGAGCCAGCCGAAAGAACAGAAGGACACTCAGGGTCCCCATAAAACTGTAAAACACGGGGCGCCTGGGTGGCTCAATGGGTTAAAGCCTCTACCTTCAGCTCAAGTCATGATCCCAAGGTCCTGGGATCGAGCCCCACATCGGGCTCTCCGCTCAACAGGGAGCCTGCTTCCTTTCCTCTCTCTCTCTGCCTGCCTCCCTGACTACTTGTGATCTCTGTCAAATAAATAAATAAATAATCTAAAAAAAAAAAAAACTGTAAAACACAACATCAGGGGAAAACAATATATTAAGCTCCCGTATTATCCTAAAACTGCTATATTTCATAGATACAACTTTTATTTTTAATTTATTCTATCTTGTTCTTTTTAATTTTTAACCTACTTAACATTACAACTAGAGGTTTACTGCAATGTATTCCATAATAACCTTTTAACCTGAACTTTTTTCATACATATACCTGTGTTTTTCTTTTTCTTTATTATTTTTTTTTACTATACCTATAGATATAAGCTGAGAGGTAATCCTCTTTCCCTAATCAATACCACCCCTATATGTAAACCAGTTTTAATCTCCCTTTATCTCTGGAAATTTGAGTCCTTTAACAAAGATATCAAGATACACCCAGGAAGAACTAAAATAACCACCCTCCCATCTTTTACTTTTGTCAGTGTTTCAGTATATTTGTTATTGTTCTGGTATTATATAAATCTATACTTCTGGTTCATTTTGGCTGTGTTTTTTTTTTTTTCTTGTCATTTATTTTTGTTCGTCTTTTTGTCTGTTTTTGTTTGAATACCTTTTAAATCTAACCTCTGGGGCCCATTCTGGCTGGGTCTTCTCCCTCTCTCTGTCTCTCTCTCTCTCTCCTTTTCTTTTTCTTTTTTTTTCTTTATGGTCGTGACTTTCAATTCCTCAGAAGTGTTCCAGGGTGCACCTTGCCTGGATTGCGGTTGATATATTCAGTTACACATCCCCTCAACCACCTCTCACCAAAATGACGAGGAGGAGAAATACCCAACAGAAGAAAAATTCAGAGACTGCCTTCTCCATCAGAACTATTGGATATGGACATAAACAGTATGTCAGAAAGGGAATTCAGGGTAACAATCACCCAGGCAATGGTTAGGTTGGAGAAAACCATTAGTGACAACATGGAATCTCTAAAGGCAGATGTGAAAACCACCCGGGATATAGTTAAAAATGATATCAATGAGATTTAATCTAATATAACACTCTAACAGCTAGGATAACCAAGGAAGAAGATAGAATTATTGATCTAGAGGACAAACTGATAGAGAAAAAGGATCAGGAGGAGGCCTAGAACAAACAGCTTAGAAGCCATGAAAAGAGAATTAGGGAAATAAATGATGCCATGAAACGCTCCAACATCAGAATTATTGGGATCCCTGAGGGGGTGGAGAAAGAGAGAACACTAGAAGATATAGTTGAACAAACTCTGGATGAAAATTTTCCCAAAAAAAACACCCACCAAGATCAATGAATCTAGAAAGGCCTCCAGACACTTGATTGTGAGACTGGTGAATCATAATTTTAGACAAGAGATTCTGAGGGCAGCTAGGGGAAGAGATTCCTTGTGTACAGAGGAAGGTCCATCAGAATAGCCTCAGACCTGTCCACAGAAACCCAAAAAGCCAGAAAGGGCTGGCAAGACATACTTAGGGCACTAAATGACAAGAACATGCAGCCAAGAAGACTTTATCCAGCAAGGTTGACATTCAAAATGGATGGAGAGATAAAGAGCTTCTAAGACCAGCAAGGTTTAAGAGTATGTGACCACAAAGCTGACACTACAAAAAATATTAAGGGGGGATCTATAAAAGAAGAAAGAACCCAAGAGTGACATAGAGCAGAAATATACAGAGGCAATCTCTATACAGTGTAATTTGAAGAAAAAGGAGCTTCTATATATGGGGAAAAACACTTCCTTACTAACAATAAACAGAAAGCTAGTCTGACATGTATTTTTTTGGTAATATATGGTCAAGAATAAGGACCAAGAAAGCTTTACCAAGAATGTCAGCCTACTCAAAGTAGGCTCTGAGAAACTGCAAAGGCTAAGTTATGAATTTGTCTTCATAATCCTTCACCTTTTCTTCCAGCAATTCCCTTTCTCCTTCTTACATATCTGTTTTTGATTTTTTGTCTTTTATTAGAATTTATCTCTTAAGGCTTTTTGGGGAGATGTGAGAATGTTTCCTGATCCACTCATCCTATATGGATTTTCTATAGGAAAGATTTAGTTCTCATTTCATGGAGGTACCAGTTCCTCACTCCATTCCCTTCCTAGTGAAACTCCTAGAACAATATCACAGAATCAGAGAGTTCAACACGATTTGGCCCTCACACTGTGTTTTTGGGCCCATGACTTATGGGAAAGCTCAGAGGCTGGCTTTTAAGGATCATTTATCCACTAGAAATGGGTAGAGAGAAGGGTAGAGTGACTGAAGGATAGAAGATCTCAGAGGAAGAATTTGCTTGCTTCACTTTGAAAATTGAGTAAAGCGTGATGCCCAGTAATGCAATCTTCATGCACATGACACAAACTACTCTGCTACTTGAGTCCAATGATAGGGAACTGGTAAATAGTTGATGGGAGTGCTCATCAGACTTGCCTTTGTATCCTGGTTCAACCACTAACCATGTGACTTAAGCCTCAGTTTTCATCTGTCAAATACTGTGGACAATAATATTTAACATTTCAGATGCTTATGAAGATTAACAACACAATACGTGCAAAATGCCAATGCTGAAATGTAGAAATCTCTCCTCAAATGGTGGTGTGAAGATGGTAGTGATAATCTAGATTATGTCAATATAGCCATAATCCAATCAAACAATATGTCTACTCAGATCGAAGACAATGTTATTTTAAATTTCAACTATCTTTTCCAATCATTCCCTTTCTTCTATACTCACGCTGCTTCCTAGGTCAGGCTTACATACCTTTTAATCAGTCTTCATGCCTGCAGGCTTGTTCTTGCTTACCCATCCTTCATTATGCAGCCTCAGTTCTTTTGCCCTCACACCCTTCCCTACATGTCTGAATCAGCCATTCCCTCATGGTCCTGAGTATTGCATACATAAAAGTGTACAAAACCTGCACACACATTTCACAGGCAACATGATGTCAATAAATATTCACAGGAAACATGATGTCAATAAAAACGTATCTTTCAATAATCACTATCAACGTGAATGGCCTAAATGCTCCTATAAAATGGCACAGGGTTGAAGATTGGATAAAACGACAGGATCCATCAATATGTTGTCTACAAGAGATGCATTTAGAACCTAGGGATACATCCAAACTGGAAGTGAAGAGATAGAGAAGCATCTTTCATGCCAATGGGCCTCAAAAGAAACCCAGGGTAGAGATTCTCATATCAGATTAGACTTCAAACCAAAGACTATAGTCAGCAATAAAGAAAGGCATTACATCATTCTTAAAGAGTCTATCCACCAAGAAGATCTAATAATCATAAATATTTATGCCTCCAATATGGGAGCAGCCAATTACATAGGACAATGTTAATCAAGATAGAGTCATATTGATATGAATACATTAATAGTAGGAGATCTTAACACACCACTCTCAGTAACAGACAGATCATCCATGATGAAAATAAATTAAAAAAAAAAAAAAGAGCATTGAATGACACTTTGGACCAGAAAGGCCTCATAGATATACACAGAATATTCCACCCTAAAACAACAGAATACTCATTCTTCTCAAGTCCACATGGAACTTTTTCCAGAATAGACCAAGTATTGGGCCACAAATCAGGGCTCAACAGATACCAGAAGACTGAGATCATTCCCTGCATATTCTCAGACCACAATGCTTTGAAACTGGAACTCAACCACGAGAAAAACTTTGGAAGGAATTCAGACACTTGGGCGCTAAAGACCACCCTGCTTAAGAATGTTTGGATCAACCAGAAAATCAAAGGAGAACTTAAACAATTCATGGAAACCAATGAGAGTGAAGACACATTGGTCCAAAACCCAGGGGATATGGTTAAGGTGGTCCTAAGGGGAAAATACATAGTCATCCAAGCCTTCCTCAAAAAAACTGAAAAATACAGAATACACCAGCTCTCTTTACACCTTAAAGAACTGGAAAATGAACAACAAATTAAGCCAACCCCACACACAAGAAGGGAAATAATCGAGATTAGAGCAGAGATCAATGCGATAGAAACTAGAGATACAGTAGAACACATAAATGATACGAGAAGCTGGTTCATTCAATCAATTAGATTGAAAAACCAACAGCCAAACTAACTCCAAAGAAAAGAAAGAGGACCCAAATTAATAAAATTATGAATGAAAAGGGAGAGATCACAACTAACACCAAGGAAATAGAAACAATCATCAGAAATTATTATCAACAGTTATATGTCAATAAGTTAAGCAGCCTAGATGAAATGGATGCATTCCTGGAAACATATAAACTTCTAAAACAGAATCAGGAAGAAATTGACCACCTGAATAGACAAATATCTAATAACAAAATGAAGCAGTGATGAAAAACCTCCCAAAAAACAAGATCCCAGTACCTGATGGATTTCCTGGAGAATTCTACCAAATACTTAAAGAAGAAATAATACCTATTCTCCTGAAGCTGTTAAAAAAAAAAAAAAAGAAACAAAAAGAAAACTTCCAGACTCTTTTTATGAAGCCAGCATTACCCTGGTCTCCAAACCAGGCAAAGACAGCACCAAAAAGGAGAATTTCAGACCAATATCGCTGATGAATACAGATGCCAAGATCTCAACAAGATCTTAGCTAATAGGATCCACCAGTACATTAAAAAGATCATCCACTATGACGACGTGGGATTTATCTACTGGAAGCAAGAGTGGTTTGACATTCACAAATCAATCAGTGTGATAGAATGAATCAATAAGAGAATATAAAAGAACCACATGGTCCTCTCGATGCAGAAAAAACAATTGACAAGATACAGCATCCTTTCCTGATTAAAACAATTCAAAGTATAGGGATAGAGGGAACATTCCTCAATTTCATAAAATCTATCTGTGAAACACCCACAACAAATATCATTCTCAATGGGGAAAAGCTGACAGCCTTCCCTTTGAGATCAGGAACACAAGCATGTCCACTCTCACCACTGTTATTCAACATAGTACTAGAAGTCCTAGAAACAGCAATCAGAAAGAAAGAATAAACAGAAAGAAATAAAAGGTATTCAAATTGGCAAAGAGGAAGTCAAACTCTCTCTCTTCGCAGATGACATGATACTTTATATGGAAAACCCAAAAGACTCCACCCTCAAACTACTAGAACTCACACAGCAATTCGGTAATGTGGCAGTATGCAAAATCAATGTATAGAAATGAGTTATTTTCTTATACACTAACAATGAAAATATAGAAAGGGAAATTAGAGAATCAATACCATTTACTATAGCACCAAGAACCATAAGATACCTGGGAATAAACCTAACCAAAGAGGTAAAGGATCTGTACTCAAGGAATGACAGAACACTCATGAAAGAAATTTCAGAAGACACAAAAGGATGAAAGAGCATTCCATGCTCATGGATTGGAAGAATAAACACTGTTAAAATGTCTATACTGTCTAGAGCAGTCTTTACTTTCAATGCCATCCTGATAAAAATTCCACTGGCATTTTTCAAAGTGATGGAACAAACAATCCTAAAATTTGTATGGAACCAGAAGAGACCCCAAATTGCTAAGGAAATGTCAAAAAAGAAAAACAAAACTGGGGGGATCATGTTGCCCGATTTTAAGCTTTACTACAAAGCTGTGATCACCAAGACAGCACAGTACTGGCACAAAAACAGACACTTAGACCAAAGGAATGGATTAGAGAGCCCAGATATGGACCCTCAACATTATCTTCAAATAATCTTTAATAAAGCAGGGGAAAAAATATCCAAAGGATAAAAGACAGCCTCTTCAATAAATGGTGCTGGGAAAATTCGACAGCTATGTATAGAAGAATGAAACTCGACCATTCTCTTATACCATACACAAAGATAAACTCAAAATGGATAAAAGACCTCAATGTGAAGCAGGAATCTATCAAAATCCTAGAGGAGAACACAGGTAGTAACCTCTTCGACATAAGCCACAGCAACTTCTTTCAAGATATGTCCCCAAAGGCAAAGGAAACAAAAGTGAAAATGAAGTTTTGGGACTTCATTAAGATATTCTGCACAGCAAAGGAAACAGTCAACAAAACAAAGAGGTAACCCACACAATGGGAGAAGATATTTACAAATGACACTACAGACAAAGGACTGATTTCCAAGATCTATAAAGAACTCCTCAAATTCAATACACACAAAACAGATAATCATGTCAAAAAAATGGACAGAAGACATGAACAGACACTTCTCCAAAGAAGACATACAAATGGCTAACAGACACATGAAAAAATGTTCATCATCAGTAGCTATCAGGGAGATGAAAATCAAAACCATATTGAGATATCACCTTACACCAGTTAGAATGGCCAAAATCAACAAGACCATAAACAAGTGCTGGAGAGGATGTGGAGAAAGTAGGACCCTCTTACACTGTTGGTGGGAATGCAAGTTGGTGCAGCCATGTTGGAAAACAGTGTGAAGATTCCTTAAGATATTAAAAATAGAGCTACCTTATGATCCTGCAATTGCACTGCTGGGAATTTACCCCAAAGATACAGATGTAGCAAAAGAAGGGCCATCTGTACCCCAATGTTCATAGCAACAATGGCCACAGTGGCCAAACTGTGGAAAGTACCAAGATGCCCTTCAACAGATGAATAGATAAAGAAGATATGGTCCACATATACAATGGAGTATTATGCCTCCATCAGAAAGGATGAACACCCAACATTTTTTTTCTTTTTTTTAAATCAACATGGACAGTTCTGGAGGAGATTATGCTGAGTGAAATAAGTCAAGCAGAGAGAGTCGATTATCATATGGTTTCACTTACTTGTGTAACATAAGGAATAACATAGAGGACATTGGAAGAAGGGGAGAAGTGAGTTGGGAGAAATCAGAAGGGAAGACAAACCATAAGAGACTGTGGACTCTGAGAAACAAACTGAAGGTTTTGGAGGGGAGGCGGGTGGGAGAGTTGGGTAGCCTAGTGATGGATATTAAGGAAGGCATGTATTGCATGGAGTACTGTGTTTGGTGCATAAAAAATGCATTTTGGAACACTGAATAAAAATTAAATTAAATTAAATTAAAAAATGAATTTAATGAACCATTTAATACAAGATTAGCTATGAATAACTTAACTGAATTTGAAAAATTAGAAGATTCTCTAGAAAGAATTGTAGAGAATAGTTCATAAATCATCTTATAAATAGAAAGACTGAGACAATATGATAGAGAATAAGAGACTTGGAAGAAAGCATGAAAATGTCTAGTGAATATTTAGTTGAAGTTCCAGGAGAAAATGGGAAGAGATCGACACTAGGGATAATATGAAGAAAAGACCTTTCCAAACTGATGATAAGTATTACTGAATAGACTTTAAATGCTCAATAAAATATACAAATGAGAAATTGTAGTAAAATGGTAATTATTATTTTTTAAGTAATAAAATCAGCAGGGATAGAAGAAAGAGGAAGACTTCAAAAGAATGAAAATTTTACTGGAAATTATCTTAGTTTTCAAAAGAATGCTGTAAGACTATACTTTGTTCATTTCTTATTTAACAAATATTTATTGTTATAAACAGTTTTAGAGAGTAAGAATTGAAAGTGAACAAAAGGTAGAAATAGTGAAATATATAAGCAAAAAATGTAGTATGTCAGAATATTTCTGCTTATTTCAGTGGTGAGAGTAACAGTGACTGAATTTACCTTCTCACTTGAACTAAGAACTAGACAAAATATATGAAAGAATGGTGTGCAAAACATCAATATCAGACAAAGACAGTCCTATGGTTATTTTGGTCTACTACCTGGAGAGATTTTGTAGGTTGTGATATAAAAAGAAGATCCAGGTGGAGACTCAGGGTGCCAGAATTTAATAGAGAGAGCTGGGACAGGTCAACACAGTTCAAATATGCTGGGAAAATTAATGGAGACAAGAGAGCTCCAAAGGCAGAGCACCAGATTTTTACAGTTGCCACTCAGTACACCTTTGAGTATTTAGCTGAGTACAGTTCATGTACAGCTGAGTACACATGACAAAACTACATAAGGCTACAAAATGAATCCCCCCCAAATAAGCCTCAAAACCCAGAGACAAGATTAGACTTAGAATAGTTCCTGTTCCATCTGTTCAACCAACGAGATCTAACAATTATAAATATTTATGTCCCTAACATGGGAGCAATTATATAAGCCAATTAATAACAAAATTAAAGAAATACATTGATAATAATACAATAAGAACTTTAACACTCCATTCACTGTAATGGGCAGATCATCTAAGCAGATCAACAAGGAAACAAGGGCTTTGAATGATGCATTGGAACAGATAGACTTCACAGATATATTCAGACCATTCCATCCTAAAGCAACAGAATACACATTCTTCTTGACTGAACATGGAACATTCTCCAGAATAGATCACATACTGGGTCACAAATCAGGTTTCAACCAGTACAAAAAGATTGGGATCATTCCCTGAATATTATCAGACCACCTTGCTTTGAAACTTGAACCCAGTTACAACAGAAAAGTGGTGAAGGAACTCAAATACAGGGAGGTTAAAGAGCATCCTATTCAAGAATGAATGGATCAACCAGGAAATTAAAGAATTTTAAAAATCATGGAAACAAATGAAAATGAAAGCACAATGGTAAAATCTTTGGGATACAACAAAGGTGGTCCTAAGAGGGATGTTTGTAGCAATAAAAGCCTTTCTCAAGAAACAAGAAAGATCTCAAATACACAACCTAACATTCCACTTAACGGAGCTGGAGAAAGAACAGCAGGACAGCCTAAACCTAGCTGGAGAAGAGAATTAATAAAGACTAGAGCAGAAATCAATGAAATGCAAGCCAGAACAGTAGAACAGATCAATGAAACTAGGAGCTGGTTCTTTGAAAGAATTAGTAAGATTGATAACCCCCTGGCCAGACTTATCAAAAAGAAAAGAGAGAGGACCCAAATAAAAATCATGAATGGAGGAGGAGAGACCACAACCAACACTGAAAAAATAAAATTATAAAAACTTACTATGAGCAACTATAAGCCAACAAACTAGACAATCTGGAGGAAATGGATGCATTCCTAGAGATGTGTAAACTACCAAAACTGAAATAGGAGGAAATAGAAAACCTGAATAGACCCATAACTAGCAAGGAAATTGAAGCAGTAATCAAACATCTCCCAACAAATAATAGGCCAGGGCTCAATGGCTTCCCAGGGGAATTCTACTAAACATTTAAAGAAAAATTAGTACCTGTTTTTCTGAAGCTGTTTCAAAAAATAGAAATGGAAGGAAAACTTCCAAACTCATTCTGTGAAGTCAGCACTGCCTTGATCCCAAAACCAAAAAAAAGACCCCACCAAAAAGGAGAATTATAGAGCAATATCTCTGATGAACATGGATGCAAAAATTCTCACCAACATATTAACCAATAGGGACTGCTGGTGGCTCAGTCAGGTAAGTGTCTGACTTCGGCTGAGGTCATGATCCCAGGGTCCTGGAATGGAGCCCTATGTGGAACTCCCTGCCCAGTGGGGAGCCTGCTTTTCCCACTGCCCCTCCCCCACCCCAACTGTGCTCTTTCTGTGTCTCTCTCAAATAAATAAAATATTAATAAAATAAAGATATTAGCCTATGGATCCAACAGTATATTGAAAGGATTATTCAATACAACCATGTAGGATTTATTCCTGGGCTGTAAGGGCAGTTCAACATCCACAAATTGATCAATGTGATACTCTGCATTAATTTTTTAAAAAAGGACAAGAACCATATGATCCTCTCAATAGATGCAGAAAAAACATTTGACAAAGTACAACATCCTTTCTTGATTAATACTCTTCACTGTGTAGGAATAGAGGGAACATACCTCAATACCATAAAAGTCATGTATGAAAAGCCCACATAGAACTGAATTCTCAATGGGGAAAAACTGAGAGCTTTTCTCCTAAGGTCAGGAACACAACAGGATTGTCCACTCTCACCATTGCTGTTCAACATGGTAATATTAGCCCTAGTAATATTACTAATATTAATAATATTAGTAATATATATCAGACAACAAAAAGAAATAGAAGACATTCAGATCAGCAAAAAAGAAGTCAAACTCACTCTTCACAGATGACATGATAGAAAACCCAAAGACTCCACCCTCAAATTGATAGAACTCATATAGGAATTCAGCAAAGTGGAAGGATATAAAATCAATGCACACTGGACACTTGGGTGGCTCAGTCTGTTGGGCATCTGCCTTTAGGTCAAGTCATGATCCCAGTGACCTGGTTTCAAGTCCTGTGTCGGGTTTCCTGCTCAGTGCAGAGCCTGGTTCTCTCTCTCTTTTTCTGACAAATAAATAAATAAAATCTTTTGAAAAAATAAAAAATAAAATCAATGCACAGAAATCCATTGCATTTCTATATACTAACAATAAGACAAAAGAAAGAGAAATTAAGGAGTCAATCCCATTTACAACTGCTTCAAAAACAATAAGTTACCTAGGAATAAACCTAATCAAAGAGGCAAAGTCTCTGTATTCAGAAAACTATAGAATACTCATGAAAGAAATTGAGGAAGACCCAAAGAAATGAAAAAAGTCTATGCTCATGGATTGGAAGAACGAATATTGTTAAAATGTCTAGGCTACTTAGAGCAATCCAAACATTCAATGCAATCTCGATCAAAATCCTGTCAACTTATTCACAGAGCTGGAACAAATAATCCTAAAATTTGTATGGAACCAGAAAAGACAGGTAGAAGACATGAACAGACATTTCCCAAAGAAG
Source organism: Martes martes (assembly GCF_963455335.1). Taxonomy (NCBI): domain Eukaryota; kingdom Metazoa; phylum Chordata; class Mammalia; order Carnivora; family Mustelidae; genus Martes; species Martes martes. The sequence goes on along the minus strand of NC_137891.1, from coordinate 79,974,669 downwards.
ACATCCAAATGGCCAACAGACTTAAGGAAAAAAAAAAAATCCTCAACATCAGGAAAATACAAATCAAAACCACAATGAAATACCACATCATACCTGTCAGATGGCTAAAATGAACAAATCAGGAAACAATGGGAGAAAGGAGAACCCTCCTACAATGTTTGTGGGAATTCAGGCTAGTGCAGCCACTCTGGAAAACAGTATGGAGTTTCTTCAAAATGCTAAAAATAGTTACCCTATGACTTAGCAATTGCACTAGTGGGTACTCACCCCAGAGATACAAATGTGGTGATCTGAAAGGATACCGGCATCCCAGTGTTTATAGCAGCAATGACCAATGTCCACAATAGTCAAACTATGGAAAGAGGTCAGATGTCTACTGACAGATGAATGGATAAAGAAAATGTGCTATACACACACACACACACACACACACACAATGCAATACAACTCAGCCATCAAAAAAAATGAAATCTTGCTTTTTTGCCACAATGTGGATGGAAGTAGAGGGTATTATGCTAAGCAAAATAAATCAATCAGAGAAAGACAATTATCATATTATCTCACTCATATGTGGAATTTAAGAAACAGAGGTACATAGGGAAAAGGAAGGAAAAATAAAACAAGATGAAACCAGAGAGGGAGACAAACTATAAGAGACTCTTATACATAGGAAACAAACTGGGTGTTGCTGGAGGGGATAGTGGTGGAGATGGGGTAACTGGATGATGGGCATTAAGGAGAGCATGTGATGTAATGAGCACTGGTTATAAGACTGATGAATCACTGAACTCTACCTCTGAAACTAATAATACACAATAATACACATGTTAATTAACTGAATTAAAAAAAAAAATCCCGTTCCCACATGCCAGAGAAGAAAATCTTAGAATACATAGAGCATTAAATAGAATACTCAGAAGAGTAAAATCCATCAGCAAGGCCAAAGCAATCCTAAACTATATGATGCTTTGGAGTAGTCTAACAAAAGTGAAAAGGAAGCCCAAGAATGATTGGAATTACTCCAAGTGACATAAACAAAGCTCAAGAATATTTACAGAAGTACAAAACCATTTAGCATCCAAAAAACCTAAATCACAATTTTAGTAAAAGAAAAAAAATTTCCAGGAAAGAAACCAGGAGAAAAATATAAATGAAAGAAAAAAATCAGTCTAAAGAAACTGTCCTAGAAATGAGAAGAATGTCATGATTAATATATAAAAACATTAAAATAGTTATTATAAATGTAGTCTACATGCTAAGAGAGCTCATTGAATATGTAAAGTTAAAGATTTAAACAACTAAAATATTTTTAAAATTAAACATATTAATGAAAGCTATAATTTCTTATCTAGAAATTACACTGGACAAAATTAACGGAAAATTAGATATTATGGAAGAAAATATTAGTTAAGTTGAAGACATCACAACAGAACTATCTAAAGTGAAGCCTAAAGGCAGAAAATAATTTTTAAAAATCTGAACAGGACATTGCTGAGAAGTGAGACAACTTCAAGCAGCCTCGCATATGTGTAATTGGAGTATTCAAAGAAGAGGAAATAAAGGGTGGAAGGATAATTTGAAATAATAATGGTTGAAAATTTTCCAAATTTGATGAAAATATAAATGTAGATCCAAGAAGCTCACATACACCAGATACATTAAGAAAATTATAGAAAGCCACATCATAGACAATGTGCTTTGATTCTGCAAGAAAAAGATTATCTTAAAAGCATCCAGAGTGAAAAATAAACATTATGTACAAAGAACAATGATATAAGTGACCTTTTCTTCTCTGAAACAGTAGAATCCAGAAAACAGTTTAGCAACATCTTTAATGTACTGAAAGACTAAAACTGACAACCTGGAATTCTATTCCCAGAGATAACTATCTTTCCAAGACAAAGAAGAAAGACATTCTGACACATAAAAGCTAACAGAATTTATCACCAGTAGAATTGCATTATAAGAAATATGAGAGGACATCCCTCAGGTAGAGTGAAAACAACTCCAGATGGAAATGATCTAGACAAAGGAATGAATAGTGTCAGAAATGGTCACTACATGGATAAATAAAGTTTTTTTTCTTTTATTATTAGTAAATTCCCTTAAAAAGTAGTTGTCTATTCATAGCAAAAATAGTAACCCTATATCTAGGGGTTTATTGCCTATGTGGAATTTTATCACATATGTGAAATATATGACACCCATGGCACCAAAGACAAGAAAGGAGAAATGGAAGTAAACTATTATAATGGGAATTGGTATTATAAAGTGAAGTGCTCCTTCACCTGCAGGTAGATTGTGATAAGTTAACAATGTGCACTATAAACCTTAATGATCTGAAGATATTAAGAAAATGATACAGTTAACACATAATCATAAAAGATTCCCAATTAATCTAAAAGAGGGCAGAGTTGGAATAAATGGAACCACTGCTTTATTCCATCTCATTGATGTTGGGTGAGGTCAGAGGCTCACTTCTCCAAGGGGCCTTGCCGATGTGAACAAGAAAGGTGGGATGCAGTAGGTCGGGACTAAGTGTAGTATCCTAGGGCCTGTCTGGCATAGCCCTTTACATCTAATCACTGTTTGGTGGGGATGGAGTCTCCCCTGACACTAACCCCTACCTGCTTCTCTGGGCAAGGGCTTGTAGGATCAGCTCCCTACTTGGGCGCCCCAACACAATCTTGTGAAGAAATTAGAAGGCCCTGCTTCTATCAGGCACAACCAGAAGCATAGCTCCTGCCTGGTTCTGCAGTATAGTTGGGTGCCTTCCCTGCTTCTATAGTGCACCGAGGTGCAGGTAGAAAATCAACTTCCCTTTCTACTATGCTGAAACTCTTGTGGGGGTGAAATTCTTCTGTTGTTGTTTAACTGAAGCAGTATGAATATTGTCAAAAATATGTCCAGTTGTTATCTTTAGTCAGGGTATCAGGATTTACTTGCAGCTTTTTTATTTGTACCTTTTAGAGTTGTGGGTTGAAGGTTTCTGTAACCCTTTTTCTAAGATTTATGGGATGCAATAAGGAAATCTAAGGAACTAATTTCTGTGTCCTTAAGTCCCAAGGTCATAAGTCAGCCTGCTTTCTTTATTCCAGTTTTCAGTTTTTCTATTTTTTTTTTTGGTATTATATCTACAACATTTTAATTTTAAGTGGGAGGACTTGAATAGGGCAAATCCATCTTGATGGAACTGGTAGAGCTTTACCTGAATTTTTAAAGAGCTCTGTGATGGCCACAGGTCAAGAGTGACAGTGGGACATTTTGCTATTTTGTAGGGCCCTCTGAATTCATTAGATAGGATGGCAGTTGTCAGGTGGCAGCTGTTAACTATCAGAGACAAAGGAGATGTGGCTGCTTTTTTGAAGAGGTGATAAAACAGACTACCCCACGAAAATATTTGGCATTTTTAAATTTATCATGATGTTTCTAGAACTGAAATAAATTGGGCAGTCTATGAAAGCCTAGGTCAATTTGAGAAGCAGGAAAACTGGTCTGGAGAACCGAAGTTTCATTTGAATCATCGTAAGTGATTCATGATCACTCAACCAATTCTCAGGCTCAAGCCCATTCACAAACTGAGACTTCCTCAAGAAAGAGAGGTCAGAACTTGGAGCAAGAACCCTGCACATTGCCAAAAATGTATACAGTAAATCAGGTGTCAGGGATCTTGTTCTCTTCAAGCCAAGGTGGTGAGTATTTGAGGTTTATGGCAAATACTCAAGACAGCAATTGTGGAGCATATAAGCAGCTATAGACTGTGTGAATGAAGGGACATGGCTGTGTTGAAACAAAACTTTATTTACCAAAAAACCTCACTGGGCCAGATTTGGCTTGTGAGCCATTGTGTGCCAATCTTTCTGTAAAGCATGCTACTGACCTTCATCCAAAGGACCTAAAGTTATTTACCATGGTGACTATGCACTGAGGAAAAGGAAATAACCGCACTTTCAATTATTACAGGAGATCCAAAGCAATGTTGTGATCCAATAGTTAGTGACTTTTAGAGGACAGATGATTAATGAAATTTTGTACCTGTTCAATCTTAGAGTAGATATGTAACTTTGGAGCCAACCAATAGTGTTGTCCCTAATTCTGAAATGCAAAGATGAAATAGTCACATTTAGTAACTAGCAGAACCTCACCCTGGTTCCCTGACAAGTGGAGCAAAAGCTACAATTACAGTGCTAAGTGCAAGCCCCTGAACGGATTTCAAACTAAAACATAAACCAGAAGGAATATAGAGAATTCAATTCAATTTCAGAGAAGTGTTAACCACTAATTCCCAGAAAGATACAAGTGTGGTGATTTATGTCACATCACTATTCAACTTACATAATTGGTCTCAGATAGTGAAAATGGATTCAAATAAACTTAAACAAGTGGTTTCTATATATAATTGCTATTTCAAGACATGGTTTTGCAGCTCAAGCAAACCAACATAGGCAATGGCACCTGTATGCCCTATTGAACTGATGAATTTGCTCCATATCTCTTAGTACTGAACACTGCACCAAGTTTGGCCCACGTGGCAGAGAAAGTAGCACATCATTGTTGTCTTGGTATCACCTGCTGTCTCAGGTATCACTCCCTTTCCAGCCCTCTGTTATAATCTAGTCTTCTGGAACTATGATTTCCACTCTGTTCCACTGACATCACCCTAATCTATTTCACAGATGCTATCATGGTAATAAAAGTAGCAACTATCTTATACATTTTGGTGAGATATATGTCTAGTGGCTAGGAGAAAAATCCCACTAAAATTCAGGGACATGCTACCTCTGCAAAATGTTAAAGCACTGGGTTCTGAGATGCATCAAGATATATTTTGCAAGGAGAGGGTCAAGTAGGTGCATCTGCTCCCTCTTCTTATTAAGAAAAAGTTGCAAGCCTTAGTGGGCCTCTTTGGATTTTAGAATAAACTTGTATCTCATTTGAGAATGTTATTCCAATCAATTTAATCCAGAAGGCTGTAGGTTTGCATGTGGCTCGGGAAAAGACTCTGTAAAGCTCCTGATGGCTGTTCATGCTGCTTTGTAACCTGGGGTGTTTGAAGTATCTATGGGCAGGCAGGACCCCACAAGGAATCTTTTATAGACTTTAGGGATGAATCATAACGCAGACTTTTACAACTTTGGAGCATAGCCATACAAATGACTATAGATCATTTTTTTTTTCTTTTAAAAAGATTTGACTGTAACCATGGCACCTAGAACAGGGCCTGAAGCATAGTATATACACAATACAAACTTGTTGAAGGCAAGCATAAACTAGAGTGAACATGCAATTTGTTTCTACAATTTAAAAGTGTTAATAAATCACTCAGTTATAAATTTAAGCCATTTGCCAAACTAAATAAAATATGGAGCTTATGTTTCTAACATCTTCACTTAGTGCCTTTTATAAATTTTCCATAATAAAATTTCAAAGCTCGTGGCAGTGTGCAGCATAATCTTCAAGCACGTATTGTTTCTAATGCACATTTCATGTCAAAAGGTACTGGGCAATGTCTAATTACATTTATTTCTAAATAATAGTCCCAAATTATTCTAACATGGTACTAAGCACATTGTTATTTCAGTGAAGATAATATTAGCAACTAGAATTGACTCCTATTTACATTAAATGGGATGGATGTTTAACCCACAGTATGGCATTTATCAAAATTATAAGGCTTAATTCTCAAAATTATGATTATTAATTTTCAAATTATAATTCTTTGACACATGTAAGTTTTCTTTTTATTTCATCACTCTTTTCAGTTGCTTTTTACCTACTCCAGTATCTTTATATAATTAGTCACAAATATCAACAATTGTTATCTCTTATGTATTGATGATGAATTATATGACAGTCCTTTTTAATTCTTCTGATTAAAAATTTCCATAAAAATACACTAGATTTCAAATGCCCTTCAAGCTAAGTTTGTGTTATTGAAGTTTGCAAGCTGGAACTTAAGAGGCAACCAAGAAAGTAATAAGCTGATGCTGCTATTCATTCTCCTGGGTTGTCTTTCCCTGTTCTTTTCAGTTACCACTATTTTACATACATATACTTCAATGCCTAGTCAAGAAAGATTTTTTTTTTCATGTTTTACCTGGGGATTTAAGTCAGTTAAGATGTTTTCCTTTTTATAACTCCTTTTTAAAAATATCATTATTTTAAACTGAAAATATAAAAGAAGAGTGGAGAGGACAAGAATTGGAACAAAGTAAAATTGGTTTTCATTCTTACTGTTTTCATGATGGCACACTGCTTCTCTCATTAGTGTCATATATAGTTTTGACATTTATAATCCCTTCCATGTCAATTGCTATAAATACGAGGCAAATATTAAGCTTACTTCTAAAAATTTTGTCTTTCTGTGGGATGCCTGGCTGGCTCGGTCAGTAGAGCATGCAACTAACTCTCTCTCTCTCTCTTTTTTTTAATTTTTCTGTTTGATCATGCAACTCTTGATATGAGGACTGTAAGTTTGAGCCCCATGTTAGGTATTGATATTACTTAAAAATAAAATTGTAGGGCGCCTGGGTGGCTCAGTTGGTTATGCATGTGTCTTTGGCTTAGGTCATGATTCCAGGATCCTGGGATCGTGCTCAGCAGGGAGTCTGCTTCTCCCTTTCTCCTTGACACGCCCCCCCACAAGCTTGCTCTCTTTCTTACTTGCACACAAAAATAAAATCCTTAAAAATAAAATAAAATGTTAACAAAATAAAAATAAAAGTTCTGTCTCTATTTTATAAATTTTCAATATTTAACACACAGCTGAATTCCATGCATCCTAGGCCCTAAATAAATACACATATAGGCAAATTAAATTTCCTCTGCTCTGAATAAATACTTTAATACTCATTTAACACTAATTTTAATACTCATTGGTCACCATATGAAAACTTTTCCAAAGGGCTTTGAACTGTTTTTCTACTGATTCATTGAGAATGTAGTCAGAATAGATATTGACAAATTCCTTCCTGTTTTTATTCATAATTGGAATTTTATCACCATTTTCCTTTAGATCCTATATCATGGGATTGCCAAAGTCTCTCTTTGAGATGTCTGGAAAGTGATTATCATGTCATCTTCCACATTCCCTTCATATTCCAATAAATCGTTTAAACTCTGATGTAGGACAGGGTGAGATTCTCCCAGGTCAGGAAAAGTTCCTTTTTCCCCCATTAGCTTCCTGTAGACAACCACAGGAAAATGTATATCCAGTATGGTTATTGTAAATAGCCAGTCCCAGCACTATGCCAATCAGAGTGAACTGACCTTCAGTTTCAAAAGAGGATTGATTAAAACCAAAACAATTCTGGAGATTCATCATATGTGAACATACCCATATCTGGATTGAAGATTTCCTCCACAACCCACTGTAAAATTTCTTTGGAAACACCTCCCTCATCAAGTTCTCTATGTGGACTATGGACAGTCAACAATACATACTTCAAAGTTGCACTATCACAATTGTTGCAACTGTTGTTGCACTATTGCACTATTGCTAATATTGTATTATTCGGGTACTCGTACACTATTTTTTTGTACTGCCCGTCCTGTATCAGAAACATTTTCTTTTATTGTTACTTGCTTTTTAGCCAATTAAATTGTATATTTGTTTTCTTATTAAAAAATTACAATAAAAAAAAAAAGTCCTTTTCCAGCTGCACTCTGAAGTGGTCATGTTGTCCGTGGGAAGAGAAAGGACATTGGCTCGGTGTTGTGCGTGCCCATGGAGCATTGCAAAGGGGCGTCGCATCTGCGCCCCAACACTTCGCCAAGCAGCATGACTACATCAAGGACATCGTGAAGGACGTCATCCATGACCCAGCCCAGGCACACCCCTTGCCAAGGTTGTCTTCCAGGATCCATACCAGTTTAAGAAGCAGATGGTGGTATTCATCATCATCGAGAACATCCACACTGACCACTTTGTGTACTGCAACAGGAAGGCCCAGCTCAACATAGGCAATGTGTTCCTGGAGGGCACTATGCCCTGGGGCATTTTCATGTGCTGTCTGGAGGAGAAGCCTGTTGACTGGGGCATGTTGCCCCGAGCCTTGGGAAACTATGCCACTGTCATGTCCCACAACCCAGAAACCAACAGACTCAAGTGAAGCTGCCCTCAAGCTCAAAGAAGGTGATTTATTTCTTCCTTGTCTAATAAATCCTTGCCTTCCATAATACCATGATCTTTCTTCTCTTCTTTTAATCTAGAAACTTTATTGTTTTCCCTTTCATATTTATATTGACAATCAACCTTGAACTGATTTTTGCACATGAGGGGAAAAAAAAATCACTCTGCCCTAAGTGCTGTGCAGGGTAGTTTCCAAATATAGATGATAGATAGATAGATAGATAGATATTGGATGTGATATTCATATCATATTGGATATGATATATCTACCTTATTACTATGTTTTCCTTAGTCAAAACTATATTCTTGCTATAGAATACTTAAATTATAACTACATAATAAGATTTTTGTATGCAGTAGAGTTCTTCAATTTTATGTTTTTTCTTCAAAACTGTCTGAAATATTTTTTTATTTCTTTATAAATTTTAAAATCATATTTTCTCCAAAAGAATGTCTTACGACTTGATGGGGATTGAAGTTATCTTAAAATAAATTTGTGGAATATTAAAAGTTTGGAATATTGAAACTTCCAATCCATGAACATGGAAAATCACTTTATTTACATAGATTTCTTTATGTCAATAACATTTTGCAATTTGATATGTAGAGATTTTGTACACCTGTATGAACTAAATTATGTCCTCCCAAAATTCATATCCTTATGATCATATTGGAGACAGGATTTAAGTCACAAAACCAGTGACATATATATATTCATCTCCTGTCTACAACATTTTCTGAAATACACATTCATGTAATCCAGGCTTCTTATCCTGGTCCCCAAGTTCCTTAATGATCTGCTTATGAGTATATTTCATGCTTCTCTACCCTTTGCCAATACACTTGAGTAATGTGAGTCACCTGGGTGGCTCAGTCAGTTGAGTGCCTGACTCTTGGTTTTGGCTCAGGTCATGATCTTAGGGTCATGGCATTAAGCCCCATATCTGGCTACACTCAGTGTGGAATCTGCTTGTCCCTCTCCCTCCCCCTCTGCCCCATTCCTTCTGCCCTTGCCCCGACTTGCATGCTTTCTCTCTCTTTTCTCTCATATAAATAAAATTTAAATTATTTTAAAAAAGAGTAATTCAACTTTTAAGGAACTTATTTCTGACTTAAAGTCTTTGTCAAGCTTATTTCTGACTTAGTATGTTTGATATTAGGATCCCCATACCCAGAACGTTCTTCTTACAACTGTTTATTCATATATGAGTTAAACAAATGTTTATTATAATGATTTCTTTATTCCAGATATTCTTCCAAAAGTTTTACATGTAGTCATGATTAAAAGAGGGGAAAAAAAAAGCCTCATCCTTAAGAAATTTATATTTCAGTTCCTCTAAAAGAGAGTAAGCAAATTAAGATGTACAGCATAGGGTGATATGCATTTGGAGAAAAATAAATAAGATAAGCAAAATAGAGTGTCCATTGGGTAGAGTGGAGCATTGTTAATTAGAAAGCAGAAGGGTAATTATGGTTGTGATAAGGTCACAGAGAAGTGAGAAAACTGATGATATGATCCATGTGAACAGGATATAGGCAAAAGGAACAGTCAATGCAAGGCCCTGAGGTGAGGATAAGTTTGACTTATTCAAAGAATAGCAGTAAACCAGAATGTTTATAGCAGAGAGAACAATGGAGAAAGAATGAGCTCTAATTAAGTTTGTTTATTACCAAAAAGTAATAAGTCTTTGGGAAGTCTTTGGAGAGTTTATGTTCAGAGAAGCTGCTGTGGACTGAATTATATCCCACTTTCCTGACTCCTACTCCTACAAATTCATATGAGAGTGAAGTCCTCATGGTGGAATTAATGGATTTATAAGAAGAGAGAAAAATTATACTCTTTGCTATGTGAGGGCACAGAAAGAAGGTGACTGCAAGCCAGAAACAGGGCTCTCCCCAGGTACTACATAGGCTTGCACCTTGATCTTGGACTCTTCGTGTCTGTGATAAATAAAGGTCTGCATTTAGCCACATAGCCTCTACCATATTGCCATAGCAGCGCAAGCAGACTAATGAAAGTGATATGCTATGAGTTGTGTCGTAAAAGGAATATTCTGGCTGCTGAGTAGAGAAAAGCTAGACTGGAGGCTTTTGCAGTAATCTAAACAATGAATATTGGTGACTAGAGCTATAATACTAGTGAAGAAGGTGATGAAATTTATTTGGATATTATTTTTGAGATCCCTTAGCAATGGGTACAGCAAAAGTCCATGAGACTGATAAAGAGCCAGGAGACATAAATTGAAATATTCCCAGAGCTTTCACGAGGTGATATCTTAGATGTTCAAACTATGAAATGTCAGAACAGGGAGTATTGATTGATCACTCAAGGCATTCAGTAGAAACCCCAAAAATGTCACACTTCAATAGTAGGAATAAACTATCATTATAATATAGACTACTTCATACTAACTCAAACAAAGCTTAAAAAATTAACTGACTTTAAAGTCACTTGACTTCCTGGCCCTAAAATGCCAAAGTCTTTAAGAATGGAAATAAAACACACACTCACAATAATTTAAAAAGGGCAATGTGTAACATTCCATCAAATACTAAACACCAGGAAGGAAATAAATCTAACATATAGGAACAAATAGGAGATTACAAAAAGAAATAGAAATAAATAAGAAATTACAAAAAAGTTAGATTTAGCAGACAGACTTTCCAACATCTGTTAAGAATGTGCTCATTGCTTAAAGATTCAGAGAGAAACAAGAAAACCAAAAAAAAAAAAAAAGAGAAATGGATGATGTAATAATAAACAAAAGGATATTTCTAGAAATTAAACATACAATATCGAAGTTGAAGTAAATTAGGTAGGCCTTGACAATATAATAGATACATAAAATGGAAGAACAGTGAATGAAAAGAGATAACAATAGAAGCAAGCCAATATAAATAAAATTTTAAATAAGTACAAATAACTGAAATTATACTAAATACATTATCTTAAAACAAAGGTTTTAAATTATAAAGCATTAACCAAAAGATATCTTGGAAACCACCAAATATCTGGAAATTTAATAAAATGTTTCTATAGAATGCATGAGTCAAAAAAGAAATCACAAAATCTGAAAATATTTTGAATGAATGTAAATGAAACTTAAAACAATCACATTTTGTGGGACACAGCAAAAAATAGTGATTGTAGGGAAAACTGCAGTAAGCGCTTAAATTACAAAATCAATGGTCTTAGTTTCCACTTCAGAGTTGTTAAAAAGAAAACCACAGGCCCAAATGGCATTATGATGGTCAAGGCCTCAAGGCAGTAAACCAAGGCTTAATACCTAACCTAACTTCAGTTACAAGCTGCCTGTAATGTAACCTTTAACTAGCGAACATAGGAATTTCCTGGTCTCATAGGAAATTTATTGATAGACCTCCTGCTGTTCCCCTTGGGAAGACAATTTCCGAAAACAATGGATTTTTGGGTAATAATTTCCTTTTTTTCCATTCTCTTTCTACCTTTTGAAAACTGTCTTTTTTGTAACCCTTTGGAACTCCTCTCTACTTGCTGGACAGAATGCTGCCCAATTCATGAATTGATTAATAAAGACAATCAGACCTTTAAAATATATTTGGTTGAGTTTTTGTTATTTAACAAAAGATACTAAAAGAACAAACTAAAGTGGTTAGGGAAAATAATAAAAATAAGACAAGAATTTATTAAAAATGAAAATAAACAAAAAAATTAAAAAAACACAATTACACCTATTTTTTTTCTGTAAGAAGCAAAATTTGTAGCTAGGTTGCACAAATTACCAATATCAGGAATTGAGGAAAAGATACAAAGATGTCACATAGATTAGATGATTTAATAAAAGAACATTATAATTTTAAGCAATAAGGACACATTTCAGATATTTCTTAAATTCAAAATATTTCTTATGAATATAGGTGTAAAAATTTGTAACCAAAATTTGGCAACTTGAATCTAGTTATGTATTAAAAATATAACATACCATAACAAAAGGAGGTTTATTTTACAAATGCAAGTCTGGTTTAACAAGTCAAGAATCATGAATGTATATTGCTATATTAACAGAATAAAAGAAAAAAAGGCTAACTATGTCAATGGGATATAGTAATCATTTAGCAAAACTTGACACCTGTTCATGGTACAACCTTCAGGAAAATAAAAAATAGAATGGAAGTTTCTTAATCTAATAAAGCACAACAAATGTGATACATACTGATGAAAAGTGAATATTGTCCCACTAAGATAGGGGGTAAGACAAAGAATGTAACAGTAATTCTGTTTAACAACTGTTTTGGAGACCATAGCCATTGTGAAGGGTCAGTAAAGGAAAGAAATTAATACAGATTGAAGAAAAAAAAAAAGCAAATGTGTGTTATTTGCAGATAATGTTATTCTGTACCTGGAATATCCCAGAAATTCTACAGAAATGTTTCTAGAGAAAATGAATGAGTTTAGCAAAATCCTAGAATACAAGATTACTATGCAGAAATCAGTTGTATTTCTAAATAAGAGCTATAAAAATTCAGGAATTCCAATTTGAAAAATACTATTTATAATATAACTCTGAAACATGAAATATTTGAATTTAATAAAATGACTGAAAAATGTTTAGCTAAAAACTACAGAACATTCCAGATAAATCCAAATTTACATATAAAATTAAAATATGACATGGTCATAAATTAACAATTCACTATTGGTAAGATAAAAATCTCTGCAAACTGGCCTATAGATTCTATGTAAATCCAATAAAATAAAAATACCAAAAGTGCTTTTGTAGAAATGAGCAAACTGCGTGTTAAACTTATATGAATATGCAGGATGTAGAATACCAAAAAATTTTTGAAAGAGTAAAATTTGTTGGAGGACTAAACACTATATGATTTCAAGACTTACAATAAAGGTAAAGCAATCAAAACAGTCTGGATACAAGGGTAAATTCCCTGTTCAATGGAAGACAACAGAAAAACCAAAATTGATACTCACATATATGACCAAATAATATTTTACCAAGGTGACAGGGTAATTCCAAAGGGCATAAAATTTGTTTTTAATAGATCATGCTGCAACAACTAAATGTTTATTTGAAAAAAAAATTGTGACATTTACCTCCCACTATATACAAAAATTAACTTTAAAAGAATCATACATTGTATACAGAAATTAACTTTAGAAGGAACATATACTGAACTTCAAGTAAAATTTATGAAAACTATGAGTTTACCTCAAAGAGCCCTACCAAGTTCTCACAGTGAATCTCAGAGGAAGTCCTCTTTTTCTGGCAGAGAAAAGGGAAAATTAAGCATTCTGAAATAAGCCCACGGCTTTTTGTTCTCCTTAGCAAGGCTTTCTCTGAGAAAAACTATTTTACTGGACCCTAAATGACCTACCCAACTGCATCCCACTGTAGCCTTCTAAGTAAGGGAAGAAAAACAGCACAGGCTTATTAAAAGACTGAGACATAATTATAAGACTACAGAAAGCTTCCCCAATACCAGCCTCCATATTTTACCACCATATGTAGGGCTCCAACATAATAACAAAGAAATACAACTGAGAGTACAGTACATTTCAGACATTATTTAAGAATACTCTGGGGTGGGGGGGAAGAATACTCTAGGGAAACCCAAAGAAAATAAGGGAAGAAAAACAAAAGTAAATTTTAGTTTCCAATACCTACAGTTGCAGCAAACATTAAACACAGCTTAATTTTTAGACAAACATAAAAATCCACACTAAATTCCTACTTATCTCAGTTACTTTTTACTCAGAGCATCATGTATGGCTTTTAACAGAAAGTTATTAAGGCATACTAAAGAAGAAAATAAAAACCCACACATGAATTGAAGTGACAGAGCAATAGTCAAATCTAGACTTACAAATGACAGGGAAGTTAGGGTGATCAGACTTGGAATTTAAAACAAATATGGCTGGGGCACCTGGGTGGCTCAGTGGGTTAAAGCCTCTGCCTTCAGCTCAGGTCATGATCCCAGGGTCCTGGGATCGAGCCCCACATCGGGCTATCTGCTCGGCAGGGGGCCTGCTCCCTCCTCTCTCTCTGCCTGCCTCTCTGCCTACTTGTGATCTCTGTCTGTCAAATAAATAAATAAAATCTTTAAAAAAAATAAATAAATAAAACAAATATGACTGATAAGCTAAAAGCTCCAGTGAAAAAGTGGACAAAACGCAAGGACAGATGGGTAATTGACAATTTTAAGAACCAATGAAAAATCCTAGAAATCAAAAACTGTATCTGAAAAGAGAAATGCCTTAGGCCCATCAATACACTGGCCACAACTAAAGAAATAGGTAAGAATGAAGAAATATTAATAGAAACTCCCAAGACTGAAATGTAAAATAAATAAATAAATAAATAAATAAATAGAAAGAATATTTGAGAAGTATAAGATAATTAGTAAATGTGTCTCATGCATAATTAGAATACAAAAAGATGAGAAAAATCTACAGAAGAAATGTTTGAAGCAATAACAGAATTGAAACAAAACCATGGATCTAGAATCTGAGAGACCACCACTCAAGATACACATAAGAAAAATCCTCACCTCGGCATAATAAATTTAAACTGCAGAAAACTTAAAACTTTTAAGCAAAGAATAAATATCTTGAAAGAAGCCAGACAAAACACTTTATTTGTAGAAGGCAAGTATAAGAAGTTCATCAGTCTTCAGAAACCATGCAAACAAGAAAAGAATAGAATTAAATATTGAATGTGTTGAACTAAAAAAACCCCAGCGACCTGCAATATTGTATTCAGTAAAATTATTCTTCAAAAGAAGAATAAATAAAAACTTTCTCAAACAAACCTTGAGGGAATTTGTCACTAGTATACCTGCTTTGCCCCAAATATTAAAAAAAGTTCTTCAGAAAGCAAAAAAAAGAATATATGTCAGAAACTTGGATCTGCATTAAAAAAAGAACAGTAGAGAAAGAATATGTGAATATATAATAAAGTCTTTTATTTTTTCTTATTCTTTGTTCTTTGCACAGCTGAAAGTTTCTTCAAAATAACAATAGCAAAACATACATAGTGATTATAGTCATATAAATATAAGCGAATATATATATATATATCCATATATAGATATGGATATATATATATGGATAAGTGAAGTGACTAACCACAATATTGTAAGGGATACAATGGAGATACTGGGGATACTTTGTTATGGGGTACTTGGACTACTTGTGAAGTGATGTAGTGATATTTGAAAGTAGATTTGGAATAGTCAAGAGCCATCACTAAATAATTAAAAAGAGGAGTATAATTGATATACTAAGGGAAGGAGTAAAAATGGAATTATATAAACTGTTGATTTAAAAACAGTGAAGGCAAGAAAAGAATGAAAAACATACTCCCCCAAAAGTAAAAGAACAACAACAAAAAAACAAAACAAAAAACCTAGAAAAAGTAACAAATATGGCTGAAATTTTTATACAGTGACATAAGAGGGAGCACAATCTGGGTAAAATAGGTTATACTGAAATAGTCTAGCCAAATACTAAAAAATAAATTAGTAAACAAGAGCAACAACAGACCCTAGGTTATGTTGTGTGAGGGAGATTTACAGTATTCATATTTGCTGTATTTTCTAACATGTCCAATTTTCAACACCAAAAATTATAAAGCATGCCAAAAAAAAAAAAAACAAAAAAAAAAAACAAAAAGGAAAGAACAATGAGACATGACCCATACACTGGGAGTGGGGCATTTGGGGAAGGAAAAGCATGCAACAGAAACTACAGGCAAATATTGCAAAGCAGTCATTATAAAATGTTCAAATAATAAAAAGCATTTTATTTAAAGAATTCCTGGAAGGGAGGATAATTTCTCATCAAATAAAGACTATCAGTAAGGATATATAAATTGTTTTTTAAAAAGCACCAAATGGAAAATCTGGAGTTAAGAAGTAAAAAAAAAAACAAAGTGAAAGATTCACAAGAGCTCAACTGTAGATTTGCATTAACTGGAACTGGAACTGACACTGTCTATGAAGGATTAATTATTATTACTCAATTTGATGGCAAAGACAAAATGCAAAAAATAAAACAAAGATTCAGAATTGTGGACATAATTAATTACATCATCAAATACATGTGGGCATAGCAAATGGAGAGAAGAGAAAGAAGAAAAATACTCTAAGATAAAATGTCTGCAAATATTTCCAAATTTAAAATGAAAACTTTAAATTATACACACAAAACTCCATGAATTACAAATGAAACAAACACAGATTTCCACACTTAGATATATTATAATCAAAATGTTGAAAGGAAAAGACCAGAAAGAACACAAACAAATACACACACACAAAAGAAAAGAAACAAAAGCAAAATGATTTATCATATACAAAGAAAACAGAGTAAGATTTAACTTTTACTTCTCAGCAAAAATAGTGGAGCAAAAAAGATATATTTAAAGTGCTGAAGGAAAAATCTAACCAAGATTATACTATATTGTACTATTATACAATACTATTGTACTAAATCTATATTTCAAAAATTAAGGTGACTGCATCAATTTGCATTGCCACCAACAGAACATAAGGGTTACATTTCCTCCACATCCTCCCCAACATTTGTTATATTTTGTCTTTTTGATTCTAGCTATTATGATAGGTAGAAGGTGATATGTCCTTATGGCTTTTGTTTGCATTTCCCTGATGACTGATGATGTTGAGCACCTTTTTATGTGTCTGTTGGCCATCTGTTTAAATTCTTTTTAAAAAATATGTATTCAAGTCCTCTGCCGCTTTTTAAAATGAATTATTTGCTTTTTTGGTGTTGAGTTGTTTAATTTCCTTATATATTTTGGATATTAACTCCTTATCAGTTATATCACTTGCAAATATCTTTTCTCCTTCAATAGGTCATCTTATCATTTGTTGATTGTTTCCTTCACTGTCTAAAAGCCTTTTATTTTGTATACTCCCATTTTTTTTTGCTTTTGTTTCCCTTGCCCAGTGAGACATATCTAGAAAAATGTGGCTACAGTTGATGTCAGAAAGATCACTGCCTATGTTTTTTTCTAGGACTTTGTGGTGTGTGTACACATTATATATATATATATATATATATATATATATATATATGGTGGAATATTACTTGGTTATTAAAAAAGAATGAACTCTTGTCATTTGCAGCAACATGGATGGAGCTAGAAGGTATTATGCTGAGTGAACATGCTGAGTGAATAAGTGACATAGAGAAAGAAAAATGCTATATGATTTCTTTTGTATGTGGACTCCAAAACAAAAACCAAAACAGGATCTTAAATACAGAGAACAAACTGGTAGTTACCAGAGGGGAGGTAGGTAAGGGGATGGGTGAAAGAAAGGGGATTAAGAGGTAAAAACTTCCAGCTATAAAATAAATGAGTCACAAAACAGAGGGAATATAGTCAATAATATTGTAATGATGTTGTTTGATGACAGATAGTGACCACACCTATTGTGGTAAGCCCTGAATAATGTATAGATTTATTGAATCAGGGTTGCCTGGGTGGCTCCATCCATTAAGCATCTGCCTTCAGCTCAGGTCATGATTCCAGCATCTGGGATCAAGCCCCACGTTGGGGTCTCAGCTCAGAAGGAGCCTGCTTCTCCCTCTCCCTGCTGCTACCCCTGCTTATACTCTCTCTCTGTCAAATAAATAAATAAAATCTTACAAAAAAGAATTACCAAATTATTTTATTGTATACCTAAAACTAATATAACACTGTGCCTTAATTATATGTCAATAATAAAAAAAAAAAGGTGAAGTATACCTATTGACAAAAACACAAATAGAATTTGTTATTGTAGATCCACCTTAAAAGGAATGCCAAAGGAAATTCTTTGAGTTGAAAAAGAATTTTGAATATGAACAAGAAAGAAAGATTACCAGATCTTTAATTATGTTTTAAATTATTGGTTATTTTTAGAGGTAAAAATATATGTCTTAACACCAGACAGTATTTTGAATATGCACAAAAAATAAAGATCACCAGAAATTTAGCATGTAGGATATTATTACAAAATACAATATAATTATATTTTCCCTTTATTTTAGTAACTGATTGAAAAGCAATTGCATGATGCAATGTATATATAATTGTATTGTTGGTTTATAATATATAGAAAATAAGTATATTTGACAAAGCAGCACAAAATAATTGGGCTGGAACAAAACTGTATTTAAGTTAAGCAATGATTATAAAGAGTAATTTGAAGCCATAGAAACAAAAAAAATATGGTAAATGGTGACATAACATAACAAAAACATAGCTGACAAAAATATGTAGCAAATACATATTTGTTCTTTCTTCTCTCAGCTTTTCAACAATACAAATATATATAGTAATTAAATAAAGCAATAATTGTAGCAATGTATTTTATAGTAACCTGTATATACATAATATGTATTATAATAAAGGGAAGAAAAACAAGGGCAAGCAATTAAGTTATATAGGAGTAAGGTCTCTGTCACTCAAATTAGGTTAATATAAATCTGAAGTGAATTTTGATAGGTTAAGATATATATTTTAACCTCTAAGAATAACCAATAATTTAAAATATAATTAAAGATCAGTATATGAAGAAAATATTACATTCAGAAATAATGACTAAATTTAAAAAAGGAAGAGTGGAAGAGAGAAAAGTTACATATAGAAAATAAACAGAAAACAGATAGCACATGTGTATCCAACTATATCAGTAATATCATTAAACTTGAATAGTTAACCCAAACAAAAAATCAGAAATTGACAGACTGGCCAAAGAAAAAGGAGTTAAGATGGTGGAGGAATAGGGGGACCCTCAGCTTGCATTGTCCCTTGAACACAGTCAGATAAATATTAAATCATTTTGAACCACCAAGAAATTGATCTGAAGACTGAGAGAATAAAAATTCACAACTTGAGGTGGTAAAAGAACCACACCATGGAAGGTAGAAGCAACAGAGAGTTGACTTGGGGAGAAAAGAACTGCAGGTTCTGTGAAAAGGAGGGAGCCCTGATTGGAGAAGAGTGAGAAAGAAAGAGATAAAGAATGAAAATACATGCAGGGGTTGCAGAAGAAAAACTCTTCCACAAAATCACTAACTGGGAAAAAGATAGGGGATGAATACTGAAAGTTTTTTTTTTTTTTTTAAGATTTTATTTATTTATTTGACAGAGAGAGACAGAGATCACAAGCAGCAGAGAGGCAGAGAGAGGGAGGAGGAAGCAGTCTCTCTCCTGAGCAGAAAGCCCGATGTGGGGCTCGATCCCAGGACTCTGGGATCATGACTGGAGCCGAAGGCAGACTGAGCCACCCAGGCGCCCCCTGAAAGTTTTTATAAACAGTGGAGTGAGAAGTCTGAAGCTTTGGAGGTCTGCACCATTGTCAGGGTCCTGCCTGGACAGCTTGGTAGTGCTCTAGTGGGGAAGGAAGATAGACACCTGAGAGTAGGCTGTGTGGTCTGAGGATTCCCTGGGTCACAATGGGAAGAAACATTTCACCTCTAAGTGCAATTCTGAATGATGGCATGGCCTCTGGGGACAGAAGACCTGGCAGGCAACATTGAGCTGCCCTGTTCACTAGCATAGGAACAAAGACATCAGCTGAGGGCAGCAAACCTTGATGCAGGGTTTTGGCTGCACTTTACCATAAACTCTGACCATTGTTCAGTCACACAACCAATTGCTGGGACAAACCAGCAAATTGCAAAAATGCTGCCAGATCCTCCCCAAGAGGATCAACATAGGTCCACACTGTGTGGATCTCTAAAATTTAGAGTTTTGAAATCCAGCCATCTGCCTGAGATAAAACACAGGAGCATTGTGCTGCCTGGCAGGAGGATAGCTGATGCCCACAGGGTGAAGGCAGGGATCTGGTGGAAGCTAAGGACACAAGAAGGGTGATTGCTATTCTGTGAAGCCTTCTTGAAAAGTAACAGCTACAAACTTCCCAACCTTGGAATGGGAGAGTGGGGCATCACAATTCCCAGACACCTGCACACCACCCCACCCCATCAACACTGTCCAACCTCAGTGAGCAACACAGTGGAGCCTGGAACAGCTTACAATAACCCCCCCTCATACCACCCCCACCCTGCAGGTGAATCTTCACCTAGGCAAGTCCACTTGAGAATCAGTGCAGCAGGCCCCAGCCCCAGAAGACCAACACAATTCCCTAACACAGGTTTTCCTAAATTAAATAAATAAATACATACATAAAAACATAAATACACAAATAAATAAAAAATATAAGAGTGTCCCAGACAAAATGTCAAGATGGAGGAATTCACCCCAAAAGAAAGAAAAAGAAGAAGTCATAGTCAGGGATTTAATCAATACAGATACAAGTAAAATGTCTGGGCTTGAAGAAAGCATAGACACATAGAGAATTCCTTACTGCACAGATTAAATAACTGAAAACTAGTTAGGCTAAAATAAAAAATGCTATCACTGAGATGCAAAACTGACTGGATGCAATGACAATGAGGATGGACAAAATGGAGAAATGAATCAATAATACAGAAGATTAAAAATACAGAAAATAATGAAGCCGAAAAAAGAAGGAAAGAAAAATATTAGCTCACAAATGTAGACTTAGGGAAGTCAGCAACTCTCTTAAAGTTTAGTAACATTTGTACCAAGGGAGCCCCAGAAGATGAGAAAGAAAAAGGAGTGGAAGATTTATTTGAGCAAATCATAGCTGAAAATGTCCCTAATTGGGGTAAGGAAATAGATATTAAAATACAAAAGCACAGAGAACTCCCATTAAATTTAACAAAAACCAGCCATCACCAAGACATATGATAGTTGAATTCACAAAATACAAAGACAAGGAAAGAATCCTGAAAGCAGCAAGGGATAAACAGTCCTTAACCTACAAGAGAAGACAGATCAAGTTTGCAGCAGATCTGTCCACAGACACTTAGCAAGTAAGAAAAAAGTGGCATGATATATTCAATGTGATGAATGGGACAAATATCAAACTAAGGATATTTATCCAGCAAGGTTGTCATTCAGAATAGGAGAGACAAAGAGTTTCCTAGACAAGAAAAACTAAAGGAGTTCATGAACACTATACCAGTTCAGTACGAAATATTAAAGGGGAATCTTTGAGTGGAGAAAGAATGACCAAATGCAACAAAATTTAGAAAGGAACAGAGAACATCACCAGAAACACCAAGTTTACAGGTAACACAAGAGCATTAAATTCATGTCTATCAATAATCACTCTGAATGTAAATGGACTAAATGCTCCAATCAAAAGACGTAGGGCGTCATCTATCTCTTTGCTGCCTACAAAACGCTCAGACTCATTTTAGACCCAAAGGCATTTGCAGATTGAAAGAGAGGGGATGGAGAAACATCTATCATGTTAATATATGCCAAAAGAAAGATACAGAGTATCTGTATTTATATCAGACAAACTAGATTTTAAACTAGATTGTAATGAGAGATGAAAAAAGGCATTTTATCATAATTAAAGGGTATATTCATTAAGAGCATCTGACAACTGTAAATATTTATGCCTCCAACTTGGGAGCACCCAAATATATAAATCAACCAATAACAAACATGAAGAAACTCATTGATAACAATACATTAATAGTGGAGGTCTTAAACACCCCACCATGGCAATGGACAGATCATCTAGGCAGAAAATCAATAAGGTTTGAATGGGCCAGATAGACTTTAGAGATTCATTCAGAACATTTCATTCTAAAATGGCAGAATATACATTATTTTCAAGTGAACTTGGAACATTCTCCCGAATAGCTCACAAATTAGCCCTCAATAAAAAGATTGAGATCATACCATGCATATATTCAGACCACAATCCTATGAAACTTGAAATCCACCACAAGGAAAAATTTGGAAAAACCATAAATACATGGAGGTTAAAATACATCCTATTTAAGAATGAATGGGTTAAAACCAGGAATTAAAGAAGAAATTAAAAAAAAATATATAGGAGTAAATGAAAATGAAAAGTAGTCATTTCAAAACCTTTGTGATACAGCAAAGATGTCCTAAAAGGGAAGTATATAGCATTATAAGCCCAACTTAAGGACAGTAAAAGTCTCAAATACACGATCTAACCTTTCACCTAAAGGAGCTAGAAAGGAACAGAAATAAAGCTGTAAAAGAAGAAAAGTAATAAAGATTAGACCAGAAATTTAAAAAAAAATAAACAAACAAACAAACAAAACAGTAGAATTCAATGAAATCAAGAGCTGGTTCTTTCAAAGAATTAATTGACAAACTCCTGGCCAGACTTATCAAAAAGAAAAGAGAAAGGACCCGAGGGGGACGAGTCAAGATGGCGGAGAAGTAGCAGGCTGAGACGACATTGGGTAGCAGGAGATCAGCTAGATAGCTTATCTAACCATTGTGAACACCTACAAATCCAATGGGAAATCGAAGAGAAAAAGAGCAACAATTCTAGAAACTGAAAATCGATCACTTTCTGAAAGGCAGGACCTGCGGAGAAGTGAGTCCAAAGCGACGGGAAGATAGACTGCGGGGGGAGGGGCCGGCTCCCGGCAAGTGGCGGAGCAACAGAGCAAAAAATCGGGACTTTTAAAAGTCTGCTCCACTGGGAGACATCGCTCCAGAGGCTAAACTGGGGGGAAACCCAGATGGGGTCAGCATAACCCCAGGTCCCACGGGGTCACAGAAGGACCGGTGTTGTCTGAGTGCTACAGAGCTCCAAAGTATTAGAGCGGGGAAGCCGGCTACAGTGACAAAGCTGAGGAGTGAGCTCACAGCCCGGGGTTACCTTGTGCCGGTCGCAGGCTGGGTGGGCTCAGAGCGCGGCCGGAGGACACGGAGACGGAAGCGACCGGGCACTTTACTCCAGGTTCCAGCAATTGACTGCTTTCCTTAAGGCGCAACCGCAGGCCAGGGAGGCGGGGCGGTTGGGCGCTTTTCTCCGAGGGCGCACTGAGGAGCGGAACCCCAAGCTCTCAGCTCCTCCGGGCCGGAGATTGAAAGGCCACCATCTTCATTCCCATCCTCCGGAACTCTACGGAAAGTGCTCAGGGAACAAAAGCTCCCGAAAGCAAACCCGAGCGGATTACTTAGCTTGGCCCCTGGTAAGGGCGGTGCAATTCCGCCTGAGGCAAAGACACTTGAGAATCACTACAACAGGCCCCTCCCCCAGAAGATCAACAAGAAACCCAGCCAAAACCAACTTCACTCACCAAGAACAGCGGAATTCTAGAGGAGGAGAAAGCAAATCTCATCTGGACAAAATGACAAGGCGGAAAAACTCACCTCAAAAAAAGAACAAGAGGCAGTACCGAAGGCTGGAGACCTAATCAATATGGAAATTGGTAACATGACAGATCGAGAGTTCAGAATGACAATTCTCAAGGTTCTAGCTGGGATCAAGAAAGGCATAGAAGATATTAAAGAAACCCTCTCCAGAGAGATAAAAGCCCTTTCTGGAGAAATAAAAGAACTAAAATCTAACCAAGTTGAAATCAAAAAGCTATTCATGAGGTGCAATAAAAAATGGAAGCTCTCACTGCTAGGATAAATGAGGCAGAAGAAAGAATTAGTGACATAGAAGACCAAATGACAGAGAATAAAGAAGCTGAGCAAAAAGAGAGACAAACAAATACTGGACCATGAGGAGAGAATTCGAGAGATAAGCGACACCATAAGACGACACAACATTAGAATAATTGGGATTCCAGAAGAAGAAGAAAGAGAGAGGGGAGCAGAAGATATATTGGAGACAATTATTGGAGAGAATTTCCCTAATATGGCAAAGGGAACAAACATCAAAATCCAGGAGATGCTAAGAACGCCCCTCAAAATCAATAAAAATAGGTCCACACCTCGTCACCTGATAGTAAAATTTACAAGTCTTAGCGACAAAGAGAAAATCCTGAAAGCAGCCTGGGAAAAGAAGTCTGTAACATACAAGGGTAAAAACATTAGATTGGCAGCAGACCTATCCACAGAGACCTGGCAGGCCAGAAAGAACTGGCATGATATATTCAGAGCACTAAACGAGAAAAACATGCAGCCAAGAATACTGTATCCGGCTAGGCTATCATTGAAAATAGAAGGAGAGATAAAGAGCTTCCTGGACAAACAAAAGCTGAAAGAATTTGCAAACACCAAACCAGCTCTACAGGAAATATTGAAAGGAGTCCTCTAAGCAAAGAGAGACCCTAACAGTAGTAGATCAGAAAGAAACAGAGACAATATACAGTAACAGTCACCTTACAGGCAATATAATGGCACTAAATTCATATCTCTCCATAGTTCCCCTGTATGTTAATGGGCTAAATGCCCCAATCAAAAGACACAGTGCATCAGAATGGATACAAAAACAAAACCCATCAATATGCTGCCTACAAGAAACTCATTTTAGACCCGAAGACACCTCCAGATTTCAAGTGAGGGGGTGGAAAACAATGTACCATGCTAATGGACATCAGAAGAAAGCTGGGGTGGCAATCCTTATATCAGATCAATTAGATTTTAAGCCAAAGACTATGATAAGAGATGAGGAAGGACACTATATCATACTCAAAGGGTCTGTCCAACAAGAAGACCTAACAATCTTAAATATCTATGCCCCTAACATGGGAGCAGCCAACTATATAAACCAATTAATAACAAAATCAAAGAAATACATCAACAGTAATACAATAATAGCAGGGGACTTTAACACTCCCCTCACTGAAATGGACAGATCATCTAAGCAAAAGATCAACAAGGAAATAAAGGCCTTCAATGACACACTGGACCAGATGGACATCACAGATATCTTCAGAGCATTCCATCCCAAAGCAACAGAATATACATTCTTCTCTAGTGAACATGGAACATTCTCCAGAATAGACCACATCCTGGGTCATAAATCAGGTCTCAATCGGTACCAAAAGATTGGGATCCTTCCCTGTATAATTTCAGACCACAATGCTCTGAAGCTAGAACTCAATCACAAGAGGAAATTTGGAAAGAACGCAAATACATGGAGATTAAACAGCATCCTTCTAAAAAATGAATGGGTCAACCAGGAAATTAAAGAGGAATTGACAAAATGAAAATGACAAAATGAAAACACAATGGTTCAAAATCTGTGGGACACAACAAAGGCAGTCCTGAGAGGAAAATATATAGTGGTGCAAGCCTTTCTCAAGAAACAAGAAAGGTCTCAAATACACAACCTAACCCTTCACCTAAAGGAGCTGGAGAGAGAACAACAAAGACAGCCTAAACCCAGCAGGAGAAGAGAAATCATAAAGATCAGAGCAGAAATCAATGAAATAGAAACTAAAAAAACAATAGAACAAATCAACAAAACTAGGAGTTTGTTCTTTGAAAGAATTAATAAGATTGACAAACCCCTGGCCAGACTTATCAAAAAGAAAAGAGAAAGGATGCAAATAAATAAAATCATGAATGAAAGAGGAGAGATCACAACCAACACCAAAGAAATACAAACAATTATAAGAATATACTACGAGCAACTCTAGGCCAACAAATTTGACAACCTGGAAGAAATGGATACATTTCTAGAGACATATAAACTACCACAACTGGACCAGGAAGAAATAGAAAGCCTGAACAGACCCATAACCAGTAAGGAGATTGAAACAGTCATCAAAAATCTCCAAACAACAAGAGTCCAGGACCAGACGGCTTTTGCACAGCAAAGGAAACAGTTAACAAAACCAAAAGACAACTGACAGAATTGAGAAGATATTTGCAAATGACATATCAGATAAAGGGCTAGTATCCAAAATCTATAAAGAGCTTATGAAACTCAATACCCAAAGAACAAATAATCCAGTCAAGAAATGGGCAGAGGACATGAACAGACATTTCTGCAAAGAAGACATCCAAATGGCCAACAGACACATGAAAAAATGCTCCACATCACTCGGCATCAGGGAAATACAAATCAAAACCACAATGAGATACCACCTCACACCAGTCAGAATGGCTAAAATTAACAAGTCAAGAAATGACAGATGCTGGCGAGGATGCAAAGAGAGGGGAACCCTCCTGCACTGCTGGTGGGAATGCAAGCTGGTGCAACCACTCTGGAAAACAGTGTGGAGGTTCCTCAAAAAACTGAAAATAGAGCTACCCTATGACCCAGCAATTGCACTACTGGGTATATATCCTAAAGATACAAACGTGGTGCTCCCAAGGGGCACGTGCACCCAAATGTTTATAGCAGCAATGTCCACAATAGCCAAACTATGGAAAGAGCCTAGATGTCCATCAACAGATGAATGGATAAAGAAGATGTGGTATATATACACAATGGAATACTATGCGGCCATCAAAAGAAATGAAATCTTGCCATTTGCGACGATGTGGATGGAACTAGAGGGTATTATGCTTAGCGAAATAAGTCAATAGGAGAAAGACAACTATCATATGATCTCTTTGATATGAGGAAGTGGAGATGCAATGCAGGGGGCGTTGAGGGGAGGTAGGAAAAGAAAAAATGAAAAGATGGGATTGGGAGGGAGACAAACCATAAAAGACTCAATCTCAAAAAACAGACTGAGGGTTGCTGGGGTGAGGGGGTACGGGAGAGGGTGGTGGGGAAATGGACATCGGGGAGGGTATGTGCTATGAGGAGTGCTGTGAAATGTTTAAACCTGGTGATTCACAGACCTGTACCCCTGGCAATAAAAATACATTATACGTTTATTAAAATAAAAAAAATAAGAAGAAAGAAAAGAGAAAGGACCCAAATAAATAAAATCATTAATGAAAGAGGAGAGATCACAACCAACACTGAATAAATACAATTGCAAGAAAATATTATGCAAAATTATATGCCAACACGCTGGGAAATCTGGAAGAAATGGACAAATTCCTGGAAAAAGATAAACTACCAAAATTGAAACAGGAAGCAATAGTAAATTTGAACAGACCCCCTAACCAGCAAAGAAGTTCAATCAGTAATTAAAAAATCTCCCAACAAACAAAACTCCAGAGCCAGATAGCTATCTAGCGGAATTATACCATATATTTAAGGAAGACTTAATACCCATACTTTCTCAAACTTTTCTAAAAAATAGAAATAGAAGGAAAACTTTCAAACTCATTCTACATGGCCAGCATTACCTTGAATCCAAAACCAAATGAAGGACCCCAGTACAAAGGAGATTTTTGGCTAATATCCTGAGGAATATGATGCAAAATTTCTTGATATGATACTAGCAAATCAAATCCAATGGTATATAAAAAGAATTATTCACCACAATCCAGTGGATTTATTCCTGGGCTGCAAGTGTGGTTCAATATTCACATATCAATCAACATGATACACCACATTATCAAAAGAAAAGATAGGAACCATATGACCCTTTCCATAGATACAGAAAAAGCATTTGACAAAATAGAGCACACACTCTTGATAAAAACTCACAACCAAAAAGGTAACGATGGAACATAATTCAACATCTTAAAAGCCATATAAAAAAGACCCACAACTAATGTCATCCTCAATGGAGAAAAACAGAGC
The DNA here is from genome assembly GCF_963455335.1 of Martes martes. Classification (NCBI taxonomy): domain Eukaryota; kingdom Metazoa; phylum Chordata; class Mammalia; order Carnivora; family Mustelidae; genus Martes; species Martes martes. Next base: position 79,947,056 of record NC_137891.1, on the reverse strand, counting down.
TTTTCCTCTAAGGTCAGGAGAAATACCAGGATCTCCATTTTCACCATTATTATTTAACATAGTAATGGAAGATTTAGCCTCAGCCATCAGACAACAAAAAGAAATAAAAGACATCCAAACCAGCAAGGAAGAAGTCAAACTTTTACTATTTACAGATGACATAATATTCTATGTAGAAAATATGAAAGACTCAGCCCCCTTCCCCCCAAAAATCACTAGAATTAATACAGGAATTCAGCAAAGTTGCAGTATATAAAATCAACATACAGAAATCTGTTGCATTTCTATACACCCATAATGAGGAAGCAGAAAGAGAAATCAAAGAATTGATCCCATTTACAATTCCATGAAAAAACCATAAGATGCCTAGGGATAAACCCCACCAAAGAGGTAAAATATCTGTATTATGAAAACTATAGAATACTTATGAAAGAAATTGGGACATAAAGAAATGGAACAAAATCCCATGCTCATGGATTGGAAGAACAAATATTGTTAAAATGTCTATGCCACCCAAAACAGTCTACACATTTAATGCAGTCTCTATCAAAATACCACCAGCACTTTTCACAGAGATATAACAAATAATCCTAAATTTTTTATGAAACCACAAAAGACCTCAAATAGCCAAAGCAAACCCGAAAAAGAAAAGCAAACTGGAGGCATCACAGTTATGGGATTCAAGCTCTATTTCAAAGCTATAATCATCAAGACAGTATGGTACTGGCACAGAAACAGATGCATAGATCAATTGAATAGAACAGAAAACCCCAAAATGGACCAAGAACAATCTGGTCAACTAATCTTTGATAAAACAGGAGAGAATATCGAATGGAAAAAGAGACAATGTCTTCAACAAATGTTGAGGACACTGGACAGCAATATGCATAAGAATGAAATTGGACCACTTCCTTACACCATACACAAAAATAAATTCAAATTGGAATAAAGACCTAAATGTAAGACAGGAAATCATTAAAATCATAGGGGCAGCAGCCTTGTTGACCTCGGCCATAGCAACTTCTTACTAGAAAAGTCTCCTGATGCAAGAGAAATAAAAGTAAAAATGAACCTTATCATGATAAAAAGCTTTCTGCACAATGAAGGAAAAAATCAACAAAACTAAAAGGCAGGCTACAGAATGGGAGAAGGTATTTGCAAATGAAATATCTAATAAAGGGTTAGTATCCAAAATCTACAAAGAACTTATCAAATTCAATACCCAAGAAATAAATAATCCAGTTAAGAAATGGGCAGAAGAAATGAATATAGATTTTTCTAAAGAAGACATCCAGATGGTTAACAAACACATGAAAAAAGGCTCCACATTACTCATCCTCGGGGAAATACAAGTCAAAACCACTATGTGATACCACCTCAACTCACACCTGTCAGAATGACTAAAATTAACAACACAAGGAACAATAGATGTTGTTGAGGAGGCAGAGAAAGGGAACACTCTTAAACTGTGGGTGGGAACGCAAACTGGTGCAACCATTCCAGAAAACAGCATGGAGGATCCTCAAAAAGTTAAAAATCAAAATACCCTGTGACCCAGCAATTGCACTACTAGGTATTTACCCCAAAATACAAAAATACTGATTTGAAGGGACACATACACCCCAATGTTTACAGCAGCAGTATTACCAACAACAGTCAAACTATGGAAAGAGTGCTAATGCTGAATGGATAAAGAAGTGATACACACACACTCATACACACACACAAATAAATACACACACTAGAATATTACTCAACCATCAAAAATAATAGAAATCTTGCCATTTGCAATGATGTGGATGTAGCTAGAGTATATTATGCTTAACAAAATAAGTCAGAGAAAGACAAATACCATATTATTTCACTCATATGTGGAATTTAAGAAAGATAAGAGATGAACAAATGGGAAAGAGAAAAAAGTGAGAAAGAAAGAAGCAAACCATAAGAAACTCATAACAATAAAGAATAAACTGAGGGTTGATAGAGGGAGGTCAGTGGAGGATGGGCTAAATAAATACAAATTTGGAAGAAGAAAAAAACAAAAACAAAAACAAAACTAGATTGAATTAAAAAAATAGAAGGAACTGAAGAATCAAAATGGATATTTAACTCTATGTCCATAAAACTTAACATTGTGTCAACCAGTTAAAATGCTGCTCACACAGTTATCTTATCAATATATTAGAGTTTCCATTGCAAGGCCAAAATGAATAATTAATTCTTAATAAAACTCAACATTATAAAAAAAGAAAAATGTATCATCCATAGGAGACAAACTTTATATAAGGATTTATAAACAGGTTGAATGTGAAAGGATGGAAAATACTATACCATGCAAACAATAAATATCACAAAGCTGAAGTAGATTTATGGTATCAGCAAAAATAGAAACAAATCAATAGAAATAAGAGATATTTTTATAATGATAAAAGTCAATGAGAAAATATAACAGTTAAAAACATGTACCAAGAATAGAACCCTGAAATACATGATGCAAAACTGATAGAACTGAGGGGAGATCTAATACACCCTTTAATAATAAGTAAAACAATTTAGCAGATTTATGGAAAATTAAAAAAAAAAAGTTTAGTAGCACTATTTCTCTCTTGACTAATGCACATCGATAGATGGTCCCAACAAACCACTACAAAATACACACTCATTTCAAGTGCTCATAAAATATTCTCCAGTTAAACCATATTCTACTTCATTAAAGAAATCTTAATACTGAAATCATACACATGTCCTCTGATAGAATGGGATTAAATTTTTTAAACAGTGGGAAATTAACAAATATTTATTAATAAAAATTATAATAACTAATGAATTAAAGAAAAATCACATGATGAAATAACAAGGACTTTGAGATGAATTTTTTAAAGGATCAACATTTATAGGATATGGCTTAAAGAATATTCACAGGAAAAAAATATGGCTATTATCTATACTAAAAAAGCAGAAAGTTTTCGAATCACTAACTAGTTTTTCCACTGTCTTGGCCTTTGTTCTTTTATCCAAGATCATATGATTATATTGATGTGAATCTATTGATGTGGATCTGTGCTCTTTGTTCCTTTGTTAAAGGAATTCCATTAATTCCTTTCTGTATGCTTTTGCCAATGCCATACTGTCTAGATTACTATAGCTTTGTAGTAAATATTGAAGTTGGCTAGTATAACTCGCTCTGATTATTTTCCTTCAATATGGTGTTGGCTATTCTGGTTTGTTTGTTTGTTTGTTTGTTTTTGCCTTTCTATATAAACTTCAAAGTCATTTTGTTGATATCCATACAATAACTTGCTGGGATTTTATTTAGATTGCATTGAATCTATAAGTCAAATTGGAAAAACTGACATCTTGAAAATATTGAATCTTTCTATACATATTTAGAGTATCCATTTATTTAATTTCCTTTTGATTTCTTTCAACATTTATATTTCTCTTCCTATAGCTTTTGCACATCTTTTTTAGTTTTTATCTATTTGATAAGCACCATGTAAAATATTTCAAAGGTAAAATATTTCAAATATATAATAAAATAATTTATTATAATGGTGATTAGTGGTGATAAAACCAGTATTCTTTGTAATTTAAAGTAACAAATGCAAGAAGAAAACATTTATAATCCTAAAGAAGGATTAAACAATTTATATTGGTTTTTTTACTCCTCAAAATTATCCAAAATTTCTGAAGCTCTCTTCTGTTATTCTTCCTATCTTGCTCTGTCACTTCTCCCCTACAGTTGGTATTGGCAGTGGTGTGAGAAATACTGCTTTCCAACCAGAGATTTGGACCATGACCCAATTCTGCACCTTTACTGTGACTTTAAATCTTTACCAATTTAAGTACTATTAGGAAACTTATCAACTGGAATGTGAGTCAGAACATAGAAGGATGCTGTTTTCATGTGTTACATGTATAATTTCTCAAAAGTTAGTGGTGGGATAATAGTCAAATAAAACTGGGTATTTAGGTATATTCTTTTTTGTCAATGAATGCGGCTTTTCCTGTGTCTTAAAAAAAGTTAAATCAGCAGTGCTTTTTCTTTGTGGCATTATAATGGAAAACTTCTTGATTTCCTGAGCCTAACATAAATAATAGGAATTCAATAAGTAAAAAGGAATCTAAAGCGAGGATTTTTTAAACTTATTATTTACATATTTGTTTCATTAATTTTTTCATAACAAACATTATTTGTTTCAGGAGTACAGGACTGTGATTCATCAGTCTTACAGTCTTACACAATACACAAGACACAGTGCTCACCATAACACATACCCTCCCAGCCACCCCATCCACTCCAGCAACCTTCAGTTTGTTTCCTGAGATTAAGATTTTTTTATGATTTGTCTCCCTCTCCAGTTTCATCTTGTTTCATTTTTAACTCTCTTCCTCTATGATCCTCTGCCTTGTTTGTCAAATTCGACATAATAGTGAAATTGTATGATAATTGTCTTTCCCTGATTGACTTATTTTGCTTAGCTTAATACCCTCTAGTTCCATTCATGTTGTTGTAAATGACAAGATTTCATTTTTGATGGCTTCTTTATGCATTTATTTGTTGATGGACATCTGGGTTCTTTCTATAGTTTGGCTATTGTGGACATCGCTGCTATCAACATTGGGGTACAGGTACCCCTTTGGATTACTACATTTGTATATCTGGGGTGAATAACCAGTAGTGCAATTGCTGGGTCACAGGGTACCTCTATTTTCAGCTTTTTGAGGAAACTCCATATTGTTTTCCAGAGTGGCTGCATCAGCTTGCATTCCCTCCAAATGTGTAAGAGGGTTCTCCTTTTTCTTCATCCCTACCAACACCTGTTGTTTGCTGACTTGTTAATTTTAGCCATTCTGACTGGTGTGAGGTGGTATCTCACTGGGGTTTTGATTTGTATTTCCTTGATGCCTAGTGATGTTGAACATTTTTTTATGAGTCCATTGGTCATTTGGATGTCTTCTTTCCAGAAATTTCTGTTTATGTCTTCTGCCCATTTCTTGATTGGATTATTTGTTCTTTGGGTGTTGAGTTTGATAAGTTCTTTATAGGTTTTGGATACTAGCTCTTTATCTGATATGTCATTTAAAGCAATAATTTTTTTTAAGATTTTTGTTTATTTATTTGACAGACAGAGATCACAAGTAGGCAGAGAGGCAGGCAGAGAGAGACGAGGAAGCAGGCTCCCTGCTAAGCAGAGAGCTCAATGTGGGGCTCAATCCCAGGACCATGGGATCATGACCTGAGCTGAATGCAGAGGCTTAACACACTGAGCCACCCAGGCACCCCTAAAGCAAGGATTTTTAATCTAATATTTCAGGGCATGGCAAATGTTTTAACTTTATGTAATAATCCTTATTTTTTACCTCTCTAAGCTCAAGTCCCAATAGAAAATAAGGTTTTTAAACTTATTATCTCCTTATTTTTTCTTAAAAAATATTTATTGTATGTGTATTTATATACTGCCATACAAGAAACAAAAAATGTGGGGCGCCTGGATGGCTCAATCATTAAGTGTCTTCCTTCACCAATGGTCATAATACCAGGGTCCTGGAATTGAGACCCGGGTAGGACTTCCTGCTTTGCAGGGAGCCTGCTTCTCCCTCTTCCACTTCCCCTGCTTGTGTTCCCTCTCTCACTGTCTCTCTCTCTCTGTCTAATAAATAAATAAAATCTTTAAAAAAAAAGAAATAAAAAATGTCATAAGAGAACACGGACTAGTATCTCGGATTTTACTTGCTGAGTAAATAAGTAGAGGAACTTAAATTTATAAAACCTCATGGGATTAAGTATAATATTTATAACAGGTTTTGCATTATCAATATACTACTAATTGGCTTATCATTATGTAGATTATTATAGAATACCTGTGTAAATATATGTGTTGAACTTTTAAATAAGTAATCTAATACTAATTTTCATGATAAATGTTAAATCTGTGCAAAATTTCAAAAAGTCAATTGCTAGATCATATTAATATTTAGATGAATTTATGTTAATGCTAGTGTTTAAGATATGCTGAAAAAACAATCTAGAAGAATTTGACTATTTCAGCTCAAATATACTGGCTGGATATAATTTCTGTTATAGATAAAACAAAATTTATTAGGAAGTTGTAATTTATACAATTACATTTTGCAAGTAATAAAATTCATCCACGTTTGAGTTCCTTCAACCAGGGCCAGCCTAGTAAAAAAATAGTATTCCTGTTTTTTTGCTTTTTCTTTTTCTGTAAAAACTTCCCATTTTTCTGAAGACCTTGAAGAAAATAAATATTATATTTGATAGAACCAAAAGTTATATAAACAAGAATAATATATGAAAACAATGCCAAACAAAAAATCTCACTCATACATTTTCTATGAAAAGCATTTTTAAGATGGAGGAGAGTAAGCATATGGGTCTGTGATACTGAACAGAGTGCGCAATAACAGAATAACATTATAACTTTGTATTTCCCTAATGATACGCTAAATCTATGGAGGTTTACTCTAAAAACATTAAAAATAATTGTGGGTATCATCTCACTAATTGCTACAACTGTCACTTAATACACATTGGTAAAGATCCTTTCTGACTCTACATAATTATACTTAAGAAAAATAGCCCTTAGAAATTATGATTAATTTCAAGTCCAAGATAAAATAGTACAATAGAATGAGTGTTATAATAACAGTTGTGAATTAATTAATATCATTAATTATAACTTGGGAAGCTGGAAAACTTTTAAATACAGAACAGTTAAAAAGCAGTAGGACTTATACAACTTTAATGAACTTCAGAATATTCTAAACAGGTTTTGTGATTCATTTCTTTTATTTATTTACACATGGAATTAAGATTACAAACACACGCATACACCTATATGTACACGTTTATGAAACAGTTTTTGAGTGTGTAAACAAACTTTTATGAAAAATAATGTGTGTTCCAAAGAGTTGGTTCAAGGAAATTAGCACATAGAAATTAGCACAATGACTCTGTCCCTCATAACTTCTAGGCAGCCATGGAATTTTACCAACAAATACAATATAGGTAATATAACACAGGATAGAGAAAAACAGTCTTAAAATTCACTGTTGTACTCAGTGTTCCCACTGCATACACCTTAGTGTCTAAAGGAAGTAACCTGTAATTATTGCTTTCCTTATCTGACCCTTTAATAACTGGACATTAAAGTGGGTCCTTGAAGTTAATTGTTCTCACACTAAAGGCACTTCTGATAAGGGTTTCTGAACACCAACCTGAAAAACAGCCATTGTTTGCTATCTCAAATTAGTTACTCCTATGATTATGGTGAGCCATTGTTCTTAGGAGTGGGAGGGAGATACTTATAAATTGATTGTGGGTAAGCAAAGGGATTAAGAGTCACTAGCCTGAGGATCTGCAGAAGAATTATATAGGGATCTCAAATGTGAAATGGTAACCCCATAGAGGCAATACGCAGGGATCAGCAATTTTCTGAGCTATTATTTGACTATTTACTCATTAGCAGCTAAAGTTTTTCATCTATGAGATAAAGACTTTGATTTCATCATCTCTTGTGTACTATTTTTTTTAATTGAGGTATAATTGACATATAACCTTATATTATTTTCAGGTATACAACATAATAATTCTATATTTGTTAACTACCAATTGATCACAATGAGTCTAGTTACTATCTCTCAGTACAAATAGTGAAAAAAATTTTCTTGTGATAAAATCTTTTAAGATTTACTCTCTTAGGAACTTTCATATATGACATGCAGTATTATTAACTACAGTCACTATACTGTATATTATATCCCAGGATTTATTTTATAGCTGGGAGTTTGTACATTTTGACTTCAACCTATTTTACTCACCTCCTAACACTCCTCCCCTCTGGCAAGCACCAATCCATTCTCTATGGTTTTGTTTGTGGTGTTTTCTTTTTTTGATTCCACATATAAGTGAAATCATACAGTATTTGTCTTCTTTGACTTATTTCACTTAACATAATGTCCACAAGGCCCATCCATACTGTTACAAATGGTAAAATTCCATTTTTTATGGCTGAGTAGTATTTCAGAGTTGTGTGTGTGTGTGTGTGTGCCTGCCACATCTTCTTTATGTTTTCATGCAGAATTCACCAGAGAAGATGTCTGGTCCTGGAATTTTATTTGTTGGAATTTATTTGTTGTTTGATTACTGTTTGTTTGTTTGTTTGTTTGTTTTACCAGTAATCTATCTATTCAGAATTTCTATTCATGATTCAGTCTTAAAAAGTTGTATGTTTCCAGGAATTTATACATTTCTTCTAGGTTGTCAAATTTGTTAGCATATAAATATTTATAATAGTCTCTTAAGATACTTTGTATTTCTGTGGTATCCAGTGTATGTCTCTTCTTCTCCTTCTTCTTCTTTTTTTTTTAAATTTTATTTATTTGAGTTCACTCTCTTTTTTGTTTTGGTGAGACTATCTAGAGATTTGTCAGTTTTATTTACTTTTTCAAAACACCAGTTCTTAGTTTTATGCATCTTTTCTATTGTCTTTTTTATTGTATTTTTTTTTTTTTTTACTTATTTCCATTCTTATCTTTGTTATTTCAACCCTCTAATAACTTCGGGATTCACTTTTTCCTTTTCTATTTTTTTGGAGGTGAAAAGTTAGATTGTTTATTTGGAGTTTTTCTTGTTTCTTGAGATAGGACTATATCACTATGAAATTCCCTCAGAACTACTTTTGCTGCATCCCATGAATGTTGGTATGTTGTTTCATTTCTCATTTGTCTCAAGGTATTTATTTCTCCTTTGGCTTCTTGGTTGTTCAATCTCCACATATTTGTGATTTTTTTGGTCTTCTTATTTTTTTAAAGATTTTATTTATGTATTTGACAGAGAGAGAGAGACAGCAAGAGTAGGAACACAAACAGGGGGAGGGGGAGAGGGAGAAGCAGGCTTCGCACTGAGCAGAGAGCCCAATGTGGGGCTTGATCCCAGGACCCTGGGATCATCACCTGAGCTAAAGGCAGACGCTTAATGACTGAGCCACCCAGGTTCCCCTGGTTTTCTTGTAATCAACTATTAGTTTCATACCACCGTGGTCTGAAAAGATGATTGGTATGATTTCAGCCTTCTTTAGTACATTAAGTCTTGTTTTGTGTCCTAACATATGATCTATCCTGGAGAAGGTTCTATAGACAATGGAGAAGAGTGTTTGTACTGCTGCTTTTGGATAGAATGTTCCATATATATCTACTAAGTCTATCTGGTCTAATGTGACATGTAAAGCCAAAATTTCCCTATTGATTTCCTGTTTGAATAATCTATCCATTGATGTATGTGAGGGTATTAAAGTCCCCTAGTATCACTGTATTGCTGTTTATCTCCCTATTTAGATCATTAATATTTGCCTTATATATTTAGGTGTTCCTATGTATGGTAAATAAATATTTGCAAATGTTTTCTTTTGTTGGATTGACCCCCTTATCATTATGCAATGTCTTTCTTTGTCTTTTAGTACAGTCCTTGTTTCATTATAGCTGAAGTGAGTCTCTTATAGGCAGCATATAGATGTAATTTTTTTTTAATTCATGCAGCCATTCTGTGTTTTTTGATTGGATAATTTAGCCTATTTACATTTAAAGTAATTATTGACAGGTATATGCTGACTGTGGTTTTGTTAATTGTCTGGATGTTTTGTAGTTCCCCTGTTCCTTTCTTCTCTTGCTCTCTTTCTTTGTGGTTTGATGACTTTGTTCATGTTATGCTTAGATTTCTTACTATTTTTTTGTCTATCTACTATAGAATTTTGCTTTGTGGTTAACATGAGGCTTATATATAATAATCTATGTTTATAACAATCAGTTTTATGTTCATAACAATTTAAGTTTGGACACATTCTAAAATTGTACATTTCCCCTCCCTGCCATGTTTTTTTGTTTGTTTGTTTTTAAGATTTTATTTATTTATTTGACAGAGAGAGACACAATAAGAGAGGGAACACAGACAGGGGAAGTCAGGGAGGAAGAAGCAGCCTTCCTGCCAAGCAGGTAGCCCAATATGGGACTCAATCCCAGGACCCTGAGATCATGACCTGAGCTGAAGGCAGATGCTTAATGACAGCCACACAAGCACCCCATGTTTTATGTTTTTGATGTTACATTTTACATACTTAATTTTGTGTATCTCTTAACTAATTATTGTGTTTGTAATTATTTTTGCTACTGTTGTTTTTTGTTGGAACTCAGCCCGCATCCTTGCCAATGTGACTGGGGTCCTATGGAATCCTGTGAGAAAACTCCAGGAGATGGAGAGCAAGAGTCTTCCTTGGCCAACGCCCAGATTAAACTTGGGAGAATCTCTGGAGTGTTTTCATGTCCTCCTTTAGATATATCAGATAAGTGTGGAGAATCCTTAACTTGCTCTTGTCATTTAAAGCTAAGAGATATTGTCATTTAATGCTAAGAGAAAATTGTTGCTGTTCACTTGTCCCACTTGATTGCCTGCACGTAAATCACATCTCACATGTAGCCAAGCCCTGCACAGAAATCTGTATCCTGTTTGTAATCAGATCCTGTGGAAGGTATAAAATAAGTGATTGTAAGAAATAAAGACATCTACTGATCATCAGTCAGCAATCCCCCCATCATTTCAGCTCTGGTCACCAGGATCCTCACCTTGCAAAGGTGACAGTTTTTTAATCTTCATACTGTCTTTTTTGGTAATTCATCATCCACTATTTTTCCATATACTTACTTTTAACCATGAGATTTATACTTGTTTTTCAGATTTATACTTTCATATGTCTTCTTGTTGCTAATTGGTGCCCTTTCTTCTAAACTTAAAGAATTTCTTTTAACATTTCTTACATGGCTGCTTTAATGGTGAATTCCTTTAGCTTTTGCTTGTCTGGAAAACTTGTTATCTCTTCTTCAATTCTAATGTCTTTGCCAGGTAGAGTATCCTTAGTTTTAAGGGGTTTTTGTTTTTGTTTTGTTTTTTTTGTTTGTTTGTTTATTTGGGTTTTTGTTTTTTTGTTTTTTGTTTTGTTTTGTTTTGTTTTTTGCTTTAAGCACTTCAAATAGATCATGCCATTCTCTCCTGGCCTGCAAAGTTTCTGCCAAAAAATCTGCTTACATTATGGGATTTCTCTTATATGTAACAAGTTGGTTTTTCTCTCATTGCTTTAAGATTCTCTAAGTTTTAACGTTTTGATTATAATATGTCTTGGTGTGTATCTCTTTAGGTTCAACATATGTGGAACTCTTTGAGCTTCTCAGATCAGGATGTTTGTGTCCTTTAGTTTAGGGAAATTTTCAGTCTCTCTCTCTCTCTCTCTTTTTTTTCCCCAAACAAGTTTTCTGCCTCTTTCTGCCTCTCTCATCCTTCTAGGCTTTTGTAATGTACATGTTACTTGACTTGATGTTGTCCCTATGTCTCTTTAGTGATCTTCACTTTTTACAATTTTTTTGTTTTGTTTTGTTTTGCTACTGTGATTGTGCAAGATTTGATGTCTTGTCTTTGAGTTAATGATCCTTTCTTTCACTTTATCGAGTTTGCTGTTGAACTTTTTTAGTGTATATTTTCATGTCAGCTATTGTATTTTTCAGCTCTGTGACTTCTTTTGGGTATTCTTTTTTTCCCCCCTATTTTCATCCATTCTTCTCTCAAACTCATTGAGTATCTTTATAACCATTACTGTAAACTTTTCTTAAAAAAATATTTACTTATTTGTCAGAAATAGAACAGAGGCAGGAAGAGAAGCAGGCTTCCTGCTGAGCAAGGAGTCCAATACAGGACTTGATCCCTGGACCTTGGGATCATAACCTGAGCTGAAGGCAGACATTTAACTGACTGAGCCACCCAGGCATCCCATACTGTAAACTTTTTATCAGATAATTTACTTATCTTTGTTTTTCTGAAGTTTTATTTTTCTCTTTCATTTGGGACATACTTCTCTGTTTCTTCATTATGCTTGACTTTGTGCATTTGTTTCTATGTGTTGGGTGAGATCAATATTTCTTTCAGTCTTAAAGGAGTGATCTCATATAGGGCATAAACCTAATCATTCAACTTTGTCCTAGTTCTTGGTTGTCTCTAAAACCTTTGCGATTATCCAAACAGCCTGATTTATTTTTAATAGTTTCCCATGTTTGATGAGGTGCCAAGACCCGTCAGTGTTTCAAAGGGAGGAATCTCAGTCAGTACCTAGTTTCAGCCTCTTTGGAAGCCTGACACTCAGGCAGCAGCTTTAGAAGTATCAAATATATACAGTTCTATGTGATCACAATTATAAACCCTGCTGTTCTGCAGCCCAAGAGATCTGGAGGTGTCTTCTGTGTAACAGTTGCAAAAATTGGAGCTCCAGATGAGTGCATAAACTCCTTTTGGGGAGGTACCAGTAAGGTCTAGGAAGGCAGAGTGAGAGAAAAAGATGGTGTCTCCCAGCCTCTGTTCCCTAACAGCATCTCTAACTTCTAAGTGTGTGGTACATCTGAATTCTGCCCCTCAGCTGAAGCTTCAGGACAAATAAATAGGCTTCCTTTGCAGAAAGACGGGGGTGTGTTTCAGTCTTGTCTGTGCAAAGTCCTGGGGGTAGAAAGCTACCAAGAACTATCCCTCCCATTGTTATATCTCATGGGATCAGTAACACTAGATTCACCTGGTCTCCAGAGCCAGACACTCCAGGTTATCCCCTGGGCTGCTGCCATAGGAACTGGGATGCCAGTCATTAAATAAATAAATAAATAAATAAATAAATAAATAAATAATCAGGACACCAAACATGTAATATGTAAATATGTAAAAGCTTCCCTTTGAGAGATGATGACACTGTGGAGTGTGGTAGAGAAATTACATAATGTCTGCACCCAATGTACAGGTTCAGCAAGGCAGAAGGAATGCACAGGGCTGGTTCTTGCCAACTTCTGTGATGCAGAGGGAGAGCTCAAGGATGGCATGCTTCTGTTGGTTCTAGCAAGGTAGAAAGAGAGCACTGGGGTGGCACCTGCCTAGTTTTAATAAGGTATAGTTAGAACACAAAAAAGGCACCTATCAGTGCCTCCCTTCCTGTAAAGTATCTTAACAGGCCTACCTTTTATGCAAATATTTTATGATTAACAAATGAATCTCCTTCACATTATAATCAGGGTGGTTTTCAAACTGCTGCTTCTACCCTAGGAGTAGGGATGAGTGAATCTGCACATGAGCTCTTTAAGAGCAGGGGTTTTTTGCTTGTTTGTTTTGTTTTTTTGTTTGTTTGTTTGTTTATTTGTTGCTACTGTGTTTTGAGTCTTATGGGTACAAGACCCATTTTTTTTTTTCAAAACCAGTTGTTTCAGGGGCTCATTTTTCAGGTGTAAATCTTATGAATCATTCTCATTTTTCAGGTGTAAGTCTTATGAATTGTTCATATATGACATGAATAAATTGCTGTTCAGGGAGAAGTTTTAGATTAATGAAATTCCTCTTAATCATAGTTCACCATGCTTGGTGTAGGGTTATTGGTGAAATTCCATCTCAGCCTTTCTTACTCACCTTAATGTGGCCCTTATCTCATTTGATGTTAAGAAGCTATGGAGCTAGTTTTCTTGTCTTTTTCAAAATAATTTATATGTGGTTGTATATTTGTTGCGTTCATGGGAAGAGGTTGCTCAGGACCCTCTTACATTACCATCTTGGACTATCCTTTGTTTATATTTTAATTCCAGTTAGTTAACATACAGTGTTATATTAGTTTCAGGTGTACAATGTAGTGATTCAACAATTCTGTCTCTCTGCACTTCTAAGAGTTAAGGTTCTGCTTTTCTGTATGAGAAGAATAAGCCTGGGGGTCAAAAAATTCCTTCTGTAAAACAATTAATTTGAACAGAACCATTTTCTCAAACAGTGCCTGGGAGAAAAGAGTTCATATGTCAGATATACTTTCCACGGGTTAAAACAGGGTATTTTGTTGTAGATGAGAAAAATAATTTCCTTCTACACTCTTAGGTTCTGTGGCTCGCCTAAGAAATAAACTGAAATGAGACAAATCAATGGGAAAAAAATACAAATTTATTTATGGTTTTTATGTGTACAAAGTTTTTAAAAGTAAAATGGAGGCCTAAAAATGCTGTTAGTGCCAAATGCTTATTACCTTTTTAAACAAAGAAGGAAAAATTCGGGGGATGTGATGTGTCAAAGTGACTTGGCCTAGGGGTACATAAATTGAGGGACAGTAACTGGGAAATACATGGGGGAAACTAAAGGAAGGTCAGGGTTACTATAGTAGATTTGCTCATACTCATCCATTTCAGCATCATCTCTCAGTTTCTGGTGTTATGAATATTTTCCTCTTCCAGGTATAGGAATGGCTCCTATCTCATGTGAAATTTTATGATGTGCTATGGTGTAAAAATAGGGAGGTCAGAGAATGCTTCTTCCATTTGCTATTTTTCAAAGGCCTTTAAAAATAATTGATATGACAAAGTGGCATACTTTGGGGTGATATGTTCTGAACTCCTTCATTGCCTAGATGAATGCCTTCAGCACAATCTGGTCTAAATTAAAAGCCATTTAGATTGTCACTTAAAATTGAGCTCCAACCTAGTGTACAAGTAATAAAAGCATTTTTTAATATTAGATTTTCAACACCCTATTGTAAAATAGATCTGTGTTAGGTGATGTTAGGTGATGTATAGGCTAATAGTGTTCTGAATGCATTTTATTTTTTTTTTATGGAAGTATAATTAACCCGGTGTTATACTAGTTTCAGGTGTACAATATAACAATTCAGCAATTCTATACATTTCTCAGTGCTCATCATGGTAATTGTACTCTTAATCCCCTTTACCTATTTCACCTCTCCTCCACCCACCTCCCCTCTGGCAACCACTAGTTTGTTCTCTGTATTTGAGTCTATTTCTTCTGTTTGTCTCTCTTTTTCTTTTCTTTATTTGTTCATTTGTTTTGTTTCTTAAATTCCACACATAAGCAAAATCACATGATGTTTGTCTTTCTCTGACTCACTTATTTGACTTATTTCTAACTTACTGCTAGGTCCATCCATGTTGTTGCAAACTTTGCAAATGATTCTTAGATTTTTTCGGTTAGGTGAAATTGAAAGTCAGGATGAAGATGGAGTTTGGTCTTTTTCTTAAGACTGTTAAGGTTAAGCTGTGGTAAAACTCCAGCAGGTTAGACTCTGGTAAAATCTTTTCTCCTGAAGGCATGTCTTGTTAGGAAGAAAACAACACCATGGGCAGAGGGTTCCTTTTCTCCTCCCTCCACAGGAAACTGGTAGAGCTACAAAAGATAAAACTCACTAAAGTTTGCACCCTGGCCCCCATGACTATGTCCCACAGAGTTCTTCTCTATCAGATTTGTCCATGCTGAGACTCTGACAATTAGAGTTTAGGTTTTCATACCTGTTACTTGTTCCCCCAGAGATTTCTGCTTTGGGCATCTCTATATCCACCTGCTTGTCTCTCCAGTATTGGGGTCAGTGGTTTGCTCTGTGACCTCAATTCTCTGACATGTAAGTTGAGTTATTGCTATTAGTTTTCCAACTTTTTTCATAACATATTGTGAGGAAAAGAGTCACAACTGCCAAGCTACTTCCATGTCTCACTGGAAACCAGACATCTCTGCCTTCTGCTTCTTTTTAGTTTTTAAATGCAGATAAAATTTATTTTCTTATTTTAATTGCTATAAAAGATAACTGTTAAAGCAAAAACAATGCAAAGTCTTGTATGTTTATAGCATGTTAAAAAATAATATGTATGACAACAATGGCACAAACAATGGAAGGGAGTAATTAGGAATATCCCGTTGCAAGAACCGTATACTATATGTGAGGTGGTATATTATTAGAGGATTATATTAATTCTGTGTAGACCATTCCATGAAACAATTAGGCAGGCAAGAAATAATTTTACAGAAATATGTGACCTTGAATTCCACATTTGCATTTCACCTTGTGTATTTTATTCATTCTGGGATTTCTGGAAAATTCTCAACAATAATTCCTCCATATTTCATTAGTCTTTTTTTATTATTATTGTGGGATTTCCATTAGAAAAGTATTTGTATTTCTACCTTCCATATATCTTAAGTTTAATCTCTTGTTTTCCAGTTCATGGTCCCTTCCTTGATCTGGTCTTCAGTTCATGAAGTAACTCTCCAGCTATACTATTCTGTTCTTCAACTCAATCTAACTCATAAATGCTTATCTGTGCATTGTGTTCCAAAATTCTTCCTTCCTTCTCTGAAACTTTTATGAAGCTTATTTTAAATTCTTACCCTCTTTTTATTAAATTTAATTTTATTTTTTCAGTGTTCCGAGATTCATTGTTTATGCATATACCACACCGAGTGCTCCATGCAATACGTGCCCTCCACAATACCCACCACCAGGCTCACCCAATCTGCCACCCCCTCCCTTCCAAAACCTTCAGTTTGTTTCTCGGAGTCCACAGTCTCTCATTGTTTGTCTCCCCCTCTGATTTCCCCCAACTCACTTCTCTCCTTCTCCCAATGTCCTCCATGTTATGTCTTGGGCTCCACAAGTTAGTGAAACCACATGAAAATTGGCTTTCTCTGCTTGACTTATTTCACTCAGCATAATCTCTTCCAGTCCTGGGTCCATATTGATACAAAAGTTGGGTATTCATCCTTTCTGATGGAGGCATAATATTCCATTGTATATATGGACCATATCTTCTTTATCCATTCATCTGTTGGAGGGCATCTTGGCTCTTTCCACAGTTTGGTGACTGTGGCCATTGTTGCTATGAACATTGGGGTACAGATGGCCCTTCTTTTCACTACATCTGTATCTTTGGGGTAAATTCCCAGTAGTGCAATTGCAGGGTCATAGGGTAGCTCTATTTTTAATTTTTTAAGGAATCTCCACACTGTTTTCCAACGTGGCTGCACGAACTTGCATTCCCAACAGTGTAAGATGGTTCCCCTTTCTCCACATCCTCTCCAGCACTTGTTTACTGTCTTGTTGATTTTGGCCATTCTGACTGCTGTAAGGTAGTATCTCAAGATAGTTTTGATTTGAATCTCCCTGGTGGCTGATGATGACGAATATTTTTTCATGTGTCTGGTAGCCATTTGTATGTCTTCTTTGGAGAAGTGTCTGCTCATGTCTTCTGCCCATTTTTGGACATGATTATCTGTTTTGTGTGTGTTGAGTGTGAGGTGTTCTTTATAGATCTTGGATATCAGCTCTGTGTAGTGTCATTTGCAAATATCTTCTCCCATTCCGTGGGTTGCCTCTTTGTTTTATTGACTGTTTCCTTTGCTGTGCAGAAGCTTTTGATCTTGATGAAGTCCCAAAGGTTCATTTTCACTATTGTTTCCTTTGCCTTTGGGGACATGTTTTGAAAGAAGTTGCTGTGGCTGATGTCAAAGAGGTTACTGCCTATATTCTCCTCTAGGACTTTGATAGATAGATAGACCTCACATTGAGGTCTTTTATCCATTTCAAGTTTATCTTTGTGTATGATGTAAGAGAACGGTCGAGTTTCATTTTTCTATACATAGCTGTCCAACTTTCCCAGGACCATTTACTGAAGAGACCGTCTTTTTTCCATTGTTTTTTTTTTTTTTTTCCTGCTTTGTTGAAGATTATTTGAAGATAGTGTTGAGGGTCCATATCTGGGCTCTCTACTCTGTTCCACTGGTCTATGTGCCTGTTTTTGTGCCAGTACTATGCTCTTGGTGATCACAACTTTGTAGTAAAGCTTGAAATCAGGCAATGTGATGGCCCCCAGCTTTGTTTTTCTTTTTCAACATTTCCTTAGCAATCTGGGATCTCTTCTGGTTCCATACAAATTTTAGGATTGTTTGTTCCAGCACTTTGAAAAATGCTAGTGGAATTTTGATCAGGATGGCATTGAAAGTAAAGACTGCTCTAGACAGTATAGACATTTTAACAGTGTTTATTCTTCCAATCCATGAGCATGGAATGCTCTTTCATCCTTTTGTGTCTTCTTCAATTTCTTTCACGAGTGTTTTGCCATTCTTCAAATACTGATCTTTTATCTCTTTGTTTAGGTTTATTCCCAGGTATCTTATGGTTCTTGGTGCTATAGTGGATGGAATTGATTCTCTAATTTCCCTTTCTATATTTTCATTGTTAGTGTATAAGAAAGCAACTGATTTCTGTGCATTGATTTTGTATCCTGACACATTACTGAATTGTTATATGAGTTCCAGTAGATTGGGGGCAGAGTCTTTTGGGTTTTCCACAGAAAGTATCATGTCATCTGTGAAGAGAGAGTTTTACTTCTTTTTTGCCAATTTGATACCTTTTATTTCTCTTTGTTGTCTGATTGCTGTTGCTAGGACCTTTAGTACTATGTTGAACAATAGTGGTGAGAGTGGACATCCTTGTCATGTTCTGATCTCAAAGGGAAGACTGTCAGCTTTTTCCCATTGAGGATGATATTTGCTGTGGGTTTTTCATAGATAGATTTTATTAAGTTGAGGAATGTTCCCTCTATCCCTGTACTTTTAATTGTTTTCATCAGGAATGGTTGCCGGATCTTGTCAAATGCTTTTTTTTTTTTTTTTTTTTTGAAGGTCAAGCAAAGCTTTATTTTCAAATACTTTTTTTGCATCAATTGACAGTACCATGTGGTTCTTCTCTCTTCCTTTATTGATTAAATTAAATAATTAATAATAATAGTAATTAAATAGTAATTAAAATAGTGACCCCCCCAGTCACTGTCTTGGTGGTTTCCAGAGGCGCCCTTTTCTCTCTTCACCCCAGCGTCAATAAAACTGAGAGTAATATTGGTCGAGGCAGCCTGCTTCTGGTGGCTGCCTTTGCTGGGACTGCTGTCTGGGGTCCAGTCCTATGCAGGGTGTACTCAGACCCTGTGGTCCCACAGGTCATGGAAGACTGCAGCCAAAAGATCCAGAGATTGTGCCGACTTCTCTCAGGCAGGTTCTCTTAGGCACAGGTTGGGAGGGTTCAGACCTCAACCAGTGGTGGAAGTCTGTGGTCCTAAAGAGCCCAGGCTGGGGCCCACACCAAGCTCTCTCAGGCCACTGGTAGGAGTGTGCTCAGACCCCATGGTCGTGCAGGGCATGCAGATCTTGAAAGGCTGTGGTCCTAGAGAGCTCCAGCTGGCACCCACACCCAGTTCTTTCAGGCACTGGCAGGAGTGCCCCCAGCCGAGCAGTGGTCCCCCTTCTGTTTCTAATTTCCTTTTCATTTCCCTTGGATAAATGTCCTGCCATTATTTTCAATCTATGCTGTTTGTGTCAGCTCAATTCTTATGACTCAAATGTAAACCAATTAACATAACCCACATCCCAGCAAGGGATTTAGGAAAACTTTTTCTCAGATTTCTCTTTCTGGGAATTTGCTAATCATAAGTCACACTTCTTGGTTGATAGTCTATGGCCTTTGTATTATCTAACATATTTAACTTTTCTTCTTTTGTTTTATTTTAGAATTTTCGGCTTTTCCCCTAACTTTTCCCTTGACTGTATATATTAATTTTATTTATGAATATATATTTTTATTATAGTTTTTTTTTAAAGTTTTTATTTAAATTCCAGTTAGTTAACATACAGTGTAATATTAGTTTCAGGAGTACAATATAGTGATTAAACAATTTCATACGTCATCCAGCGTTCATTATGATAAGTGCACTATTTAGTCTCCATTACCTGTTTTGCCCATCCCCACCACAGCATCCCTCTGATGTATATTAACTTTACTATTTTTACATTTTTTTTAGATTTTATATATATTTATATATATATAATATATATAAAATATATATTATATATTTTATATATATATATATATATTTTTTAAATTTGAGTGAGAGTGCGAGAAAGAGAGCACAAGTGGGATGAGGGGTAGAGGGTAGAAGCAGACTCCCCACTGATCAGGGAGCCCCATGTGGGATTTGATCCAGGGTCATGACCTGATCTGAAGACAGATGGTTAACTGACTGAACCACCCAAGGGCCCTATGTTTTATTTTTAAGGGCTCTTTGATAATTTATTATTATATGATTATTTCTTTTTCAGACAACTATAGGGTATTAGTGTTGTTCTTTTAATTTTTAAGGAAGTTTTTAAATATTTTATCTTTATTGAGGTATAATTCACATATAAAATTGTAAGATATTTCAAGTGTACATCATAGTGATTTTATGTATGTACGCACTGTGAAAGAATGCCTCCCCATCTAGTTAATATCACATCAATCACTTTATGTATTTACTTTTTTTTGGTGAGAACATATATTTTGATTATAAAATACAGTATTATCAACTATAGTCACCATATTTTACTTTATATCCCCAGACTTTATTCATCTTATAGCTGAAAGTTTGAATTCTACCAACTTTTCCATATTTCCCCTATCTCTTAGCCCCTGACAACAAATTTTCTACTCTCTGTTCCTATGAGTTTTGAGTTTTACCTTTTTTATTTTTTTAAGATTCCACATATAAATAATACTATAATGCATTTTTCTTGCCCTGTCTGACTTATTCTACTAAGCATAATGTCCTCAGGGTCCATCCATGTTTTTGTAAATGACAGGATTTCCTTCTCTCTTATGGCTGAGTGATATTCCTGTGTGTGTGTGTCGGTGTGTGTATCATGTCTTTTTTACCTGCTCATTCATTGATGAACACTTAGGATGTTACCATATCATGGTTATTGTGAGTAATGCTGTAGTAAGCATGGGAGTGCAGATATCTCCTTGTGATCCTGTTTCCATTTCCTTTGAGTATATGCCAAGAAGTGGGATTGCTGGATTATATGGTAGTTCTACTATTAATTTTTTGAGGAAACTCCATACTGTTTTCCTCAGTGGCTGCACCAATTTGCACAGTGGCTGCACCACTCCCATCAGTGGTGCACTAAGGTTTTGTTTTTGTTTGTTTGTTTTCTCACACACTCATCAACACTTGTTTTCTCATCTTTTTGATAATAGCCATTCTAACAGGCAGGAAATGATAGCTCATTGTGGTTTTGATTTGCATATCTCATGATTACTTTATCTGTTTGGGATCTTCTATAGTTTCTTGAAAATTTTAGGATTGTTTTTTCTACTTCCATAAAAAAATTCCATTGGACTTTTGATAGAAATTACATTGACTCTGTATATTGCTTTGGGTGATACAGACATTTTAAAATTATTAATTCTTCCAGTCCATGAACATGTAATACCTTTGCATTTATTTATGCCTTTGATTTCTTTCATCAATGTCATATAGTTTTCAGTATATTGATTATTTATTTATAGGTATTTTATTTTTTTGGTGTAATTGTATTTTTAAATACAATATCATCTTTAAAATGTTTGGTGGATACCAACTACTTTTGTTTTCCTTTTTTCTTTCCTTATACATTTCTATACTTATCTGAGTTTTGCTCTCTCAGGTTCCCAATTTCTTCGAATTCCTGCTGATCCTTTCATATCCACCTATGTAGAAGATAACATGAAGAAATATTTATATGCAAGTGCGGAAGAGTTTATTATAATGCACTTTACTTTTGAGTAACAGAATAAAAATTGCCACTTATGCTGAAGGCCTTAAAGTATCCTATATTTTTTTCTTTTCAGGCATACAAATTCCTGGCTAGCTTTCCTGGTTCTTGCCAGATAATTCAACCAATAGTTTTTAGAGAAATTCCCTCCTTTTTTTGCCCAAATAGTGTGCCCTGGATTGTTGCACATATGAATATGGGTTTGGAGAGTGTATTGTGTAACTGGGAATTCCAAGTACAAAGTTTTAATAAACTCTTTTCTATCCCATTTTTCATCCCTGCCCTTTATTGTACCTATGGTCTCCAAACTCCAAATGTGATGGCTGTCTAGACTTCTGTCCAGGGAATTTGGCCACCCTGCTGCTGTTTGTGCCTTCCTTCCTCACTGCCTCAGTAGAATACATGTTTTTGGATTTGATTTCCATCTACCAGAAAGTTATTCTCTGAGTTCTCCTTCATCCCTCAGTTTCATTCTGGGGATATGTAATTAAAACATTTCACTCCTTTCCTATAATTTTAAAATGAGGTTTTGGTAGTTACCATTAAGAATTTTATCTGAATTTAAGTGAAATAATTAGAGTAACAATACTGTGAAATTACTATTTATTATGTACATAAAAATGACCGACATGTTGAATTTTTGCCTATGACAAACCCTTTACTATATAACTTACAAATTTCATCCCACTTAATCCTAATTCTATGAGGTCATTGTCTCCATTTGTAGGTAAGAAGCTCATGCTTTGAAACACTGAGTGTAATTATGTTAGAGTGTCTCCAAAGATAGCAACCACTAATTCTTTCCTCCACTTTCTTTATAGGTATGTCAAGAAGTGACTCTAGTATTGGTGTTTATAAATTGGCCTTTAGACTTACTTTGATCAACAGACCTTGGCAGAGGTGATGCTGTGTCAGCTCTAGTCTTAGACCTTAAGGATTCTGAATTCTTCTACCTCGTGCTTTATAGGGAAGCCTTCCATCATGCTCTAAATTAGTTCAGGCTGGCATACTGAAGGGTGAGACACTGTGTATGTGTGTGTGAGAGAGAATTGCACCCAAGTTAGTGTTAAGTGAAAACAGTTTGGATTTTCCAAGCTAGCACAATCACTAGCTAGAAGTAGCCACATAAATGACCACATCTAATGACTCAGGGACACAAGAATTGTCCACCAGAGCCCTGTTCAAATACTTAACTTACAAAATCATAAGAAAAATACATTCTTGTTATTTTAATTCACTAAATTTTAGAAGAGTTGTTACACAGTTATAGATAACTGAGATTTTAACCTAAGGTCACATAGCTGGTTCATGCAAAACTGGAATTCATCACCAAGTATATCTGAGTTGAAAGCCTGAACTTGTAACCACCACTCTAAGTTACCTTATATTATTACAATCTGTTTGCACAGTAAACAAATTGAGACGTTATTAAGTTTATTTTACTCATCATAAATAAAACATGAACAAAATATTAAAAAACCATATTTGCCATGCAGCAGAGTAACCCACAAACTGAATGAAGCCTAAACAAATATATAAAAGATAAATGGAATCACTAATAATAACAAGAAAACAGTGAAGAAAGATGTACAGACACACATAAAGCTGAGTGTGATTTAATCAGATAAAAACCTAGATACTTACATTGTCTCCTTTTGTCCTAAAGACTCTTTCTGAATTGCATAATCAATATCCCTTTATAAGATATTTAACCACTGTCTGTCTCAGAGTCTGCACCCTGTCTACACCTCTGTGAGAAGTGCTGAGGAGAGGGATTCAGCACATTTCCGTTCATCCAACCACTTTCTGAACATTCTTATTTGGTTTTTTTCTCAGTTATGTGCCCCCAAAATTTCTAACATGGCTTTGCTTTGTTCAAACATAAAAGCATGCCCAACTTGGTTCTAATGAAGTTCTTAATGAAGTATTATTGAAGAAACTCGATAAAATTTTCCAATTCATTTTCTTTAGGTGTATAAGGCATTAACTATTTTGAAGAACTTTCAAAGACATGTTATCATGATCAACAGACAATTACTTAGGGCAAGACAGTGTTGAAATAAATGTAGAATTGCATTAAGTTCCTTTAGCAACTCTGTAATGTAGGACCAATAATTACTGTCCTTATTTTATAGAAAATGACACAGAAACATGGGGACAAGGACCTCTAACCATTTGGTCAACTGGTCAGCTCAGAGTTGTGCCAGCACCTTCCAAGCTCCTGTTCCCTTCTTTACTTTGGCATCTGGTGCTGTGTGAAATATAGGCTATAATTTCCTCAGCATCTCACCACCGGTCTTTGTTGCCAATTTTCTGATGATGTAGTAAAGAAATTTAATAGAAAACATTTGATTGTGATAATCAGTTTCCTATTGACACTAAATAAATATGTCAATTCATTTATTCCACAAATATTTATTGTCTTGTAGATAAAGTTATGCTGAAAGTACTCTCTAACCTCTGGAGTGTTTTATCTAATGGATGAAAAACAGACATTTAAGCCACCATGGTGACAGATATAAAATTTATATGCAAAATGAGATGAAAGCACTAAACAGGGATTAATTTTACTGAATAATAAATGCGGCTGATTAAAATTTGTAATATCTGGATTCATGAATATATTTCTTCAACCAAATATGACTTCAAAAGCTGCTTCTGAAGAGTACAGAACATGTATTCCTGGAATTTTTTAAATTTACACTTTGTTTTACTCTATGTGACAATTTGAAATCACAATTTCTAATATCCATGCACCACTGTAGTGTAAATTAGTTTGGGAAATTGGTTCTCATGTGAAAATTCCACTTGACCATTTCCCGTCTTGTCTGTGAAGAGTTTTTATAAGCTGTATTGTACTGAAAATACAACTATGGTCAAAAACCAAGTGCTGCAAAAACAGACAGTTGTTGGCAAAGATTGTAAAATATCCAAGATTTTTCATAACTTGAGATTGAGAGAGGATATTTTGATAAATTGCATTGTGTATGCCTCTTGATTTGGAATTATAGAAAAGTAGGTATAAATCTCACCACACAAACACAGAAACAAATGTCTTATTTTCTTTTCAAAAGCTATTAAATTCAAATGTGAAACATTTCCTGCTGGTTATATTTAGATCGCTAACAAACACAAGATTATCAGGTTGTCGATGAGATCTGAGCAATTACTACATAAACAAAACACAAGGAAAATGACAAAAATTGAAATAGGGTGGGCAGTGAAATAGCATTTGCTAAAGGATTGAAATACTGCTTTGAAATTCTATTTGCAAACACTCCTGGTGTTGTGTTGAATGATTGTCTATATGTAGTTCACCTAGAAAGGCTGTTTGGAATAAAGGAATAAATATAAAAATCAGGAAACGTGGGCTTTCTTCTTCACCCTGATGAATAAACTTGCTTTGAATATTTAGTCAAATCGGTTTTTCTAATGTTCAATGTATGCAATGTAACATTAGGCAAAAGACTTCATAATTTCCCAAAACCATTCTGTTAGATAAAAAAATAACTGACTTATAGTAGAATTACACACTTGAAGTAAGAAGGCCTGAATTGAAATTCTACATTAGCTGATTTATTAGTTCATCGTGAGTAATTTCAAATATTTAAGCTTCACTTTTTAAACATTCAATTGTGGATAACTTATACCTAAATTCTAATGTTGCCTATACTCCACGACAACAAATATTTTTTAAAGAGGACCTTTTTCAAAATTTCATTAGAGGCTCAACACAAGCTTATTGATTGTTCATCAGTTTGCTTATCAAATTGTGTTGTAAGTGATTCTTATTGCATCAATGTCTCTATCACATTAATCAACTTTGTCTTCATCAGATTTCTAGGAAATATGATTCACGGGGTGAGAGGACTGGAATGTCTTAATAAAGGATCAAGGCCTATTCAAATCCCTTTAGGAAAAGGCATATTGGAAAAGCAAGGCTGACTGATATTTTGTTTCTAGTCAAACAACCAAGGCTCAGACTAGGATTATCATAACTAGGTTAAAGACTAAATAAAAATTATCTGAATGAAGATTTATTTATGTGAAATTTAAACCAAATTGAACACAAAAATTTAAATTCGAAACTGATTAAATAGTAGGAAACATTTGCATATGGTTATGGGACTTTCTTCCAAATTAACTTTACTATTAAAAAAAGAATTTCATTTGCATGTGAGATTTGAATATGGATGTAGTCTTATATAAAGGCTAAAAACTAAGTTAGATTATTTCCCCCAAGACTTTTTTTTTTGATGATATAGAATTAAAAAGAATAAAAAGAGACTCCTGTGTTCGAGAAATAGGGACAAGTTGCTACAGCCAAATAAACTATATATAATGATATTACCTTTATTTTACTCTCCTATATTTTTGCTCACTGTAAATTATAAATAATAAATACAGCATCTCCATTACCTCATTTATATTACTTACACACAGATACTGTGAGGAAGTATGAACAAAGGGTGTTATTAGCCCTCAAGGAATGACCGAGAGAAATTTAGAAAAAGAACTACTTTGGTACAACTATGTTAAGATCTGTATTTGCTCTCCATATAATGGATGATCACTTTTTTAAAAATCAAGTTTCTTAATAGTTTCACTTTCATAATTTAAAAGACAACTAAGATTCTTTAAAAAATGTTCTATCAAAAAATGTATACTTAGAATTAAATTCCTCTTAGGAAAAATATCATAAATAAATGTTTATTTGAGGGTCAGAAAATTTAATATTTGGAAAGCCTATATTATTGCTAATCCTTTGCATTAAATTTATTCATTTTTAAAATATATATAACCCTCAATGATGAAAGCTCCTGTGTAAACCATGTCAGTGTTTTAACAATTTTGACTGAGAGAAATTCTAGCTAACATGAAATTCCTTTACTCTGTTTTAACCTGTCAGAGTTACAATTTATGAGTCTGCTTCAGAAAGAAGATTCTACTAGTAGCATTTAAAACAAAACAAAACAAAATTTGTGTCTATGTGTCATAGCAAAAAGGAAGATTGGAAGGAATTCAATTTGGTTGTAAGCAAGAATTTTTAGCCCTTCACTAGGTCAGCTGATTGCAATAAGAGGCCAGCTAGATGGTGGTGCATGGCATTGAACAACTTTGGTGAGGAGTATTCACACTTAACCTGTCAGTCCTCACTAGGATAGCTATTGAGGAGAGACAGAGAGTGAAGTAGGTTAACAGTGCAATAATCAGGGACATGAGGACTAAAGCAATAACTATTCTTTCCTTCCTTTAAAATTTTGATAATTTGTTAAATACAGCTTATTGCATACATTTTCACTTTTAAATATTTGTATTTAAATATTATTTGCCTTGATCATTACTTTTTTTTGTGTGTGTGTGATTCTTAAGATATTGTGCCTAATGCAATCAAGAAAGCCTATGATGAGATAAATTCCAGCGTAGTCTCTCTGGAGATAGGCAGGTCCTGATATGGGAAGACCATTTACTGGTAGAAACCAGGGACAACTCCTGGGATTGTGTTTTGAGGGTCCTTGGCCAAGCAGGCTGGCATGTAAGACTGAAAAGGCAAGGATTCATTGACTTGGACACTTCCTTAGGATACGGGCTTTAGTAGCCTGGCAAGGATCCCAGAAGACTGATAAACCTGCTGCGGAGTGTCCTAAAAGCCTGGAAATGTAGTAAAGTGGAAATTGTGAGTGGTCCCAGCAGACAGGAGAGGAAGGAATAGATTCTGGGAAAAAAGATACATGGGAATGAAGATAATGCAAGGCCAGACACTGACTGACTGGCAATGTTCCATGGAGGATCCAGATGAAATACTATTTCCCAGCAGCATCAGTGATGTCTTAGTGAAAGGAATCTGCTAGTGGCTCTCTTTTTCAGGCCACACCTATGGTGGCAGGCATGCACAGACACATGCTCATTTATAGCCAAGGGCATGGAGGCTACTGGGCAGCTAATAAACACCAGGAACCAGAGGTTAAACTGCTCTCAGGCCTTGCAAGCTCACAGAAACAACCCAGTGACTGACCTTGGAAAGCGGCAGAGATGGAGTTTTTTTTAATACATACAAAGCCACTAGGAACACTGGTATACAATCTTTGAATGAACATATGTTTTCATTTTCTTGGAGTAGTGTCTGAGAGTGCAAAGACTGTTAACATTTTAAGAAACTGTTACATTTTTTTTTCAAAGTTACAGATGTTCCTGATAAGTTGCCAACAATTGATATGGCCAGTCTTTGTCATTTTATCTATTCTAATAGATGTGCTGTGGCATTGCATTGGAGTTTAACTTGCATTTCCATTATAAATAATTTCTATTATGAACATCTTCTCATGTGCCTACTCACCATCAAAATATTATTTTTAATGAAGCATGTGTTACATTTTTGCACATTTTATTATTGTGCTTATTAATTGAGTCTAAGAACTCTTTATGTATTCTGAATTTGTGTCCTTTATGTGCTTAGCAAACATATTTTACTAGTCTGTGCCTTGTATTTTTCACAAAGACTTCATTTTTTTGGATCAAAAAATCCAAAAAAAGTTTCACAGGTTCACAGTAGATTGAGGGGAAGGTACAGAGATTTCCCATATACACCCTCCCTTCAAACATCCATAGCCTCCTCCATCATCAACATAACTCATATTAGTACATTTGTTACCAAGGACAAAACTACACTGACACATCATAATCATCCAAAGTCCATAGTTTACTGTAAGTTCAGTCTTAGCATCGTTGATTCTATGGGTTTGGACAAATGTATAACAACATGTATCCATCATTATAATAAAGATTATTTTCACTGCCCAACAAATCCTCTGTTGTCTGATTACTCACTCCACCTCCCCCCCAACCCTGGAAACCACCATCTCTTTATTGTCTCCATACTTTTGCCTTATCCAGAAATTCATATAACTGGGATGATACACTGTAACCTTTTCAGAGTGGCTTTTTTTTACTTAGTAATATGCATTTATGTTTTCTTTATACCTGCTCATAGTTTGAAAGCTTGTTTCTTTTGATCATTGAATAATATTCTGTTATTTGGATGTACCACATTTTATTAATCCATTTACCTATAGGACATCTTGATTACATCCATGTTCTGGCAATTATGAATAACGTTGCTATAAGCATCCATGTGTGGGTCTTTGTGTGGATATGTTCTCAATTTATGTGGATAAATACCAAGGAGTACTATTGTTGTATCATATAGTAAGAGTAGATTTAGTTTTAAAAGAAACCACCAAATAGTCACTCAAATTGGCTGTACCATTTTACATTCCCTCCAGCAATGTATGAGAGTTGTCGTTGCTCTACATCCTCACCAGTATTTGGGGTTATTAGTGTTCTATACTTTGGCCATTCTAACTGGTGTATGGTGGTATCCTACTGTTATTTTAATCTGCACTTCTTTGATGTCTTATGATGTTGAACATTCTTTTATATCCTTATTTGTTATCTTTATAACTTCTCTGGTAAGGTATCTGTTAAGGTCTTTATTCCATTTTTAATCAGGTTGTTTTCCTATTGTTGAGTTCCAAGAGTTTGTTTTGTTTTTTCTTTTTAATATTTTGGATAATAGTCTTTTATCACATGTGTCTTTTGAAAATATTTTCTCCCAGTTTGAGGCTTATGGTCTGATTTTCTTGATTCTGTGCAGAGCATACATTTTTAATTTGAATGAACTCCAGTTTATTGATTACTTGTTTCATGTATCATATCTTTGGTATTATATCTAAAAAGGCATCACCATGCCCAAGATCATCTGAAATTTCTCTTATGTTACCTTTGCAGGAGTTTTAAAGTTTTGCATTTTATGTTTCTGGGTTTATGGTTTGGTGTCTGACATTAATTTGGGGGCAATTCTCAGTCATTATGTGTTTTGAGTATTTCTTATATTCCTTTCTCTTTCTTCCCCTTCAGGTTTTCTCATTATGCAAATATTACACCTTTGTAGTTGTCCTATAGTGCTTGGGTATTTTGTTTTTGTTTTTGCCTTGTTTTTAGTTTTTTTTGGGGGGGTTGTTTTTTGTTTGTTTTGTTGTTTTGTTTTGTTTTTGTTTTGTTTTGTTTTTTGCTTTTCACTTCACAAGGATTCTATTGATATAACTTCTAGCTCAGATATTCTTTCCTCAACCATATCCAGTCTACTAATAAGTCCATCAAAGAATTCTTCATTTCTATTATAGTTTTTTAATCTTTAGCATTTCTTTTTAGTTCTTTCCTAAGATTTTCATAGCTCTTCTTATATTGCCCATCTGCTCCTACATGCTATTTTACCTATTAAACCCCTTAGCATCTTAATCATAGTGTTTAAATTCCCTATCTGTTAATTCTAACATCCTAGCTATGTCTGGTGCTGATGCTTGCTTTGTCTCTTCAAATTGTGTTTTCACCTTTTGGTATGACTTGTAAGTTTTTCTTGATTGCCTGACAGGACATACTGAGTATAAGAAAGTAATGTAAATAGGCTTTTAGTAGTATAGTGGTGAGATGTGGGTCAAGAGAAAGTGTGAAGTCTTATGATTAGGTGTCAGTCATTTAGTATGCTTATGCTTCTGGACTGTGAACATTTCAAGTGCTTCTCGGTATTTTTATCCTCAGTTATGTGGGACAGGATGGCTAGACTGGGCTAGAGGTAGGTATTTCCCTTTCCCAGGCCACTTAGTTTCTGATAATATCCTCGTAGGTTAGGCTCTGATTAACCTGTTTCCTCTGAGGGCAGCCCCCCCTTTTTTTTTAAAATTCAATTAGTCAACATATCGTCCATCATTAGTTTCAGACGTAATGTTCAATAATTTTTCAGTTGTATATAACATCCTTACTCATCACATCATATGATTACCCCTCACCCCCACTGACCTTCCCTCCAGCAACTATCAGTTTATTTCCTATAGTTAAGAGTCCTACTATTTACATTGAACACAGGTTTTCTGTGAATAACGGAGTATTCTGGTGTCTTTCGGAATGGTTTCTTTTCCCTTGACCCTGCCAGAAGTCTGAGAAGATTTTTCTCTGACCATTACTCTGGAAATCTGGTAAGATTTACTCCTGAAAGTAAAGTTCACAATATTGTGTGGACTAGCTCCCCAGTCCCCAGGTCCCCTAGGATCTTTAACTCTCAGTATTGTCCACACTGAACCTCCAGCAATGCATAAATTGCAGTGAGGTTTCTCAACCTGGCACTTGTCCCTGTGATAGTTTCACTAGTGAGTATCTGTTCTGGGAAGCGGCAACTCCCTCTATTCTCCTGTCTGTTTATCCAGTCCTTTGGGGTAGTGGTTTGCCCTGTGTCTTCCTCTCTTATGGATCCAAGGAAAGTTGTTGATTTTTCACTGTTCAGCTTTTTGCTTTTTGTCATGATAGAATGGTGATTTTCAAGCTTCTTAAATATGGGACTGGAAATGAAAGTCTGGCTTGTCTGTTCATTATCATAAAAATATCTTTCAAAAAATAGAAATTTAAAATTTTGAGGAACCTAGTTTGTGATTTTTTCTCTTCTCTCTCACTCTCTCTCTCTCTCTTTTTTTTGATGTGCTATTATTATCATATTTAAGGAATCTTTGCCTAATTCTAGGTCAAAACTATTTTCTCCTATGTTTTAATTTTTTAAAAGTCTTTTTTTTTTAAACTTTATATTTAGGTCTATGGATCAAAGTTTTTGTTATTATTTTTGTTTGTTGTGTCTTTTGTATATGGATAAGCAGTTGCTTCAGTGACATATATGGATAAGCAGTTGCTTCAGTGACATATATAGGTGTGGAGTGTGTGTATCTGTGTGTATGTGATGTTTTGTTTTGTTTTTTAGAAAATTTCTTTCTCCACTGAGTTGTTTAACTTTTCTTAGATACACATGTTAGCCATAGACATATGGATGTATGAAAGTCTCTTTATGCTGTTCTGTTGCTGTATTTTTTATCACGATACCAATGTCATAATTTTTTTCAATGTCATAAATTTTTAATTTTTAAATTAAGCCTTGAGATAGGTGGTGTTAGTCCTCTAACTTTACTTTTTTCAGAATACTTTATTTTATTCTGGGTTATTTTCATTTCCATACTACTGATAGAATATGCTCGTCAGATTTTACAAAAAGTCTGCTGGGATTTTTATTAGTATTGAATTGAATCTGTAAATTAATTTGGAAAGAATTGAAATCTTAACATTATTTAATTTTCTAATCCACAAAATTTCTTTCTTTCTATTTATATAGATTTTAATTTATCTCATCACTGTTTGACAGCTTTAATATAAGTCCTGTATATCTTTTATCAGTTTTATCCCTATTTTATATCCCTAATTATGTCATTCTATTCCAAAGCTATTGTTCGCTTTGTTTTATTTTATTTTTTAGGATATATATTTTTAAAATTTTTATTTATTTTTTTAATTTCTTTTCAGTGTTCCAGAATTCATTGTTTATGCACAACATCCAGTGCTCCATGCAGTATGGGCCCTCCATAATACCCACCACCAGGCTCACCCAACCTCCCACCACCCCCGCCCCTCCAAAACCCTCAGATTGTTTCTCAGAGTCCACAGTCTCTCATGGTTCATCTCCCCCTCCAATTTCCCTCAACTCCCATCTCCTCTGTTCCCTTTATTTTAAATGCTTAATTGCTTGTTGCTAAGATACATAAATAAAACTAATTTTCATAGTGATATTATATCCTGCAACTTTGCTGAAGTTATTAATTCTAATAGAATTTTGGTAGATTCCATGAGATTTTTCCATTGACAATCACGTCATCTGTGAACACAGACAGTTTTAATCCCTTTCCATCTTGATGCATTTTTTTCCTTGCTTCATTGTATAGGTTAGAGTCACCAACATAATGTTGTTTCCGTAAAATGAGTCAAGATATCCTTGTCTCGTTTATGATACAAGCAGGCAGGCATTTGATCTTTCACCATTAAGTATGATGTTAGTTCTTATTCTCTAGTTCTCTCTGTCCCACGTCTAAGGTTGAGGAATATCACTTATTCCTGGTATGCTAAGACTTTTATCATCAGTGGATGTCGGGTTTTGTCAAATATTCTTTTTTTTTTTTTTGCTTCTATTGAGAACATTCATTATCTTTTTTATTAATTTGTTAGTATTTTGACTTATATTGATTGATTTAAAAAAAATGTAGCCCTTATCTTGCAGTCCTGGTGTAAATCCCACTTGCTCATGTTTGCTTATATCTGTTCGATATATTATTCTTGGATTTTCCTTCATAAGATTTGGTTTAGAATTGTTGCATCTATTTTAATGAGGGATATTTATGAGTTTTCTTTTCTTGTGATAACTGACAGGTTTTCTGATAAGGGTATCCTGGCCTTATAGAATGAATTGGAAATTATTTCCTTTTGTTCAATTTTCTGTAAGATTTTATGGAGAATTGTCATTATTTCTTCTTTAAATTATTATTTGAGTTCAAATAATAAAGCCAGTAAAGCCATATGAATGTGGAATTTCTTTATAGAAAAGAACTGAACTACAACTTCAGTTTCTGTAATAATGTTAGAACTATATAGTTATGTACTTTTTGAAGGAGCATTGGTAGTTTGTGTCTTTCAAAGAAATTTTTCATTTTTTTT
This sequence comes from Martes martes, assembly GCF_963455335.1. Lineage (NCBI taxonomy): Eukaryota > Metazoa > Chordata > Mammalia > Carnivora > Mustelidae > Martes > Martes martes. The sequence goes on along the minus strand of NC_137891.1, from coordinate 79,914,004 downwards.
GAAATTCTTAAACTTACGAGCATGAAGTCATTCATAATATATTTTTTGTATTAAACATCTGCAGAATATATGCCAATTCCATCTCTCTTATTCCTCATATTAGTAGTTGCTATCATGTCTCCTTTTTCCATAACCAGTCCTGCTAAAGGCCTATCTTTTTTTTTTTTTTTTTTTTTTTGGTATTCTCAAAGAACTAATTTTTGAGTTTACTGATTTTTATTTATTTTATATTTCCTATTTCATTGATTTATACTGTGATTTTTAATATTTCCTTTCAGTTGCTTTTTTAAATAGTATTTGCTATTCTTTTTCTAGCGACTTAAGATGCCAGTTGGGGATCACTGATTTTAAAGCTTTCTCCTTTTTGATATATGTGTTTTCTGCTATAATATTCCCCTAAGTACTATTTTCAGCATCCTACAAACTTTGATATTTTTCCCACTTTCATTATATTAAAAATACATTTTTTTTTGTTTTCTTTCCATATAATGGGGATTTTCCTGATAACTTTCATTATTGATTTCTAGTTTAATTATATTCTTCAGAATTTGGAGTAAAAACTCAGTGTGAGTTGGTTCCTTTTAAAATTTGTTGAGATTTATTTTGTGATTTAGGTTATGTTTCAGTCTTTCTTCCTTTTGCTGGGGTAGTAAAGTACTACCTCAAGTAGTATTGACTTGCAAGGTCCTTTCGGGTCTGCAAAGGGAATTGGTAGGGCACTATAGAGCTCCCCCTGCTGGCCTCTTAACTTCACTTTTAAAGGTTTCCTTTTATTAATTTTCATGCATCCTTATCTTTGTCCTACTGTGCATAACTTGTAGCTTGTTTTTGTTCCTTGGCTGTTTATAAAATTTCTATTTATCACATATTTTAATCAATTTGATTAAAAAGTTACATTGAACCTCTCATATCTGTGATTTTCATACTTTTCATAAAATAAGAGAATTTTAGGCAATTACATCTTAAAATACTTCAAAAAAAATCCCTTTTGGAGACTGAATACCATATATTAGGTTGGTTGAAATTGTACTTATGGTCAATAATGCTCTGTTAAATTTCTTCTTTTCACATTTCTATTTGATAATTTTTATTGCTTTGTCTCCACTAATTCCAATTTGTGTATACCTAATTTACTGTTAATCCATTCAGAAACATTTAGTTTTAGCTCTAGAAGTTTGATTTGGGTTTCTGTAATACCACAACTCTACTTCAATTTTTGAACACGTGCAATAGAGTTACAGTAACTACTTAAATGTCTTTGTCAGCTAATTCCTTCCAATTCTGGATGAGTAATGACTTTTTCTCCTCATTATGGGACGTATTTTGCTTTTTTGCCTTTCTGGTAATCATTGTTAACATTCTAGATATTGCAACTTTTTTCTCATGGTACTGAATATTTTATTATTCCTATCATGACTTTTAGTTTATTTGGGATACATTTATATTACTTGGAATTGGTTTGACCTTTTTTTATGAATTTTTTTATTGAAAAACTTAAGACTTAGCTACATTAAATAAAACAAATTTCTAGAGGGAAAAATCAAAGTTCACAATAGGAAAAAACACAATAGTTTAGAATACATTCCTTTAACTGAAAAATGCTAGGTACTTCATAATTGACCTTTTGATAGTAAGTGACCTACTAAATTTGTAATTTGTGGTTCTTAGTGTTGAAGTCCACAGGTTAAGCCAGGAAATCTTCAAACCTTGAGCTGAATTCCATAAGGGGTTATCTGGTTCATGATTTTTTTTTTCCTTGTCTAAGATGTAGCAATGGCAACAGACATTAAGTTCTGGACAGCTTCTTTCTTAGCATGAGGAAGGGTAGAATAGCAGCTTTGTCCACTTTAGGGTGGAGGGATTCAGTAGACTCTGGAATGTGTAGCAGCTCAGACTTGCCAGTCCTTATAGTCTTTCCATCCAGTTTGAATGCATTGTTTGGATGAACAAAATGACTGGTATCCCAGCATCTGCTTTTGTTCCTGGGAGGTGGTATGGCCAGCATGGAAGTGGTCAGGGGTTCCAGTGCCATCACATGCAAAGAGGCTGGGGTACCTGCAGAGGCTGCATGACAGACAGGGTGAGGGCTGCAGACATTGGGAGCATATCTGCAAGGCAGTAACAGCAACAGCAGCATGAGGTGCTAAGTTCTATACTTTGGCCCTGAGAACACTGAGTCTCTGAGTGGCAGTAGGGAAGCCATGAGAGGATGGAACATTACCAGTTGGAGCCAGATGGCCAAGAGTTGGACAAGCCCAGACTGGCCTATAATGCGTGGTATTCCTTGGAAGCCTTGGAGTCTCCCACTTTGCTGCCAACATAGACTAGGCCTCATCTGTGCTAACTGGTAAAGTGTGTAATGTAAAAACCTTCCCTGAGCTTGTAGAGCTGCTGGCACAGAGTAGCTCTTGGCTGCAGGCTGGAACTGATTTAGGATGATGTTGGCCATCTGCTGCATAGACTTGTTGGTCAGGTGAGACTTTTTTCTTCCTTTCTTCCTGTGGGCCTGAGCAACATACAGTGGCTTAGAGTCAGCATGCCTGCGTCCATCTCAATGACTACTTTGATTGCCTCTTTAGGAAAGGAGAAACACATGAATCCAAATCCTCTGTTTTTCCCATCCTCCAGCACTACCTTAGCACAGGTGAGTAATCTGAAAGGAGAAAACTCTTCCCTTAACTTCTTATTGTTACACAAGTTATTTTTGTGGAGATTCACCTCTTGATATTGGTCAGTTCTCTCATTTCTGCTATTCAGATTTCCCACTTCATCTCAACCCATCACCCACTTTTTTTTCCTCTGTGAAGGGTCTGTAAATATGATTTATTTTCCATTCATCTCTTCTGGGCCTCTACTGGCATACTCAGACTTTTCACAGCTCACAAAATCAAAGCATTTGGATTTTCCACTGGGATTTCTCATCACCTTGACTCTTAGGGTCTTGCCAAATTGGCTGAATAGCTGTTTCAGACTCTCATCATTCACCTCTTCCTCAAAGTTTGTGATATCAACATTGGTGAATTCCTTGGCTTGGGCTCCAAATTCAGCTTCCCACTCTTTGGAGATTTGAATCTGCTCACAAACACTGGAAAGTCATCGGGGAGTTTGCTGTTTGTCTTCCAAAGACCTTGTCAGCAGCGCCCTGGGTCTCCAAGTGGGCAAATGCATAACCCTTAGGGCTGTTCTCATCACATATCACCTTGAAGGACAGAGTGTTTCCAAGAGCAGAAGTATTGTAAACTGCCTTTTTTCCTAGAGATTTTGTACACAATCTGGATGAAGACAATTCATGTACAAGATTCTCTCAAAGATGGAGAATGCATGATACAAAGTGGCTTTCCCTTAATCACATCAAATTTTGTGGTGTCCAAGGCACACTCAGCATCAGCTAGCTGCTGGAAGTTGACACAGTTATAACCCAGGGAGCATGGTGATCATGTCACACAAACCTGAATGGACAGCATAGGCACCACAGGACTGACATTTTCATTTAGCAAGGCCTCCTTGCCTTCTAACTGCATGTCACTCCCATAGAGGGGCATCTGGGGCTACAGCATTCATCTCCCCTGCCCCCGCCACCCCAAAACCCATCAGGAGGATGTGATCCTGTAGGGATCACACAGGTCAAAGGGGCCTCTTCTCAGAGCTGGGGTCCAGGTCATGCCCACAGTTGGTGCAGAGTGAAGCTAAGAGAAGCTGTAGCACAGAGAGATGCAAGACAGCAAAGAGCTCAGGGTCAGCTCGGCATGAAAGCATTACCACAGACAAGAGGCTCTCAAAACCAGTATGACCCTCCTGGGAGTTTGTAATTTTCAGCTGTCCATCAAGAGGCCTCCAAATATTGCTCATAGGACCCCCAGGACGCATTGTTCTGTAGATACAGACATCAGGCTCTTGGCAGTTTAAGATTACAGCAGCCAGTGGAAGGGGAAACAAAAAATTTGTCAGTACCACTGTGGAAGCCCTGGGTGGAGCAGTCAACCCTCACACCTGGTGTGGGTAGCTCCCAAGCCTGAGGGAGACTGGGTTCAGCTGCTGCTGGCTCACCAGCCCTCCACAGTGGACCTGGCCAGATGGCTTCACTGACTGGTGTTCAATAAGGATTCTCACTTTCTTTCTCTTTTCCATTTTATTCAATTGTATTTATTTTATTCTACTTCTTTTAATTATATATATATATTTTTTTAAGGTATTTTTTTTCCTTTTTTTACACTCTTCTTTCTCAACCTTCTCTTTATTCATTTTTAAAGATGTTATTCTTTATTTATTTGAGAGAGAGAGAGAGTGGCATGAGAGAGAGAGAGCATGCATGAGCAGGGAGAGGGGATGGAAGAGGGAGAGGCAGACTTCGTGCTGAGCAGGGAGCCCAGTTGTAGGGGGGCTCAATCCCAGGACCCTGGGATCATGACCTGAGCCAAAGGCAGATGCTTAACCAACTGAGCCACCCAGGTGCCCCTCCTCCTCCATTTTCTTTTTTTTAAATCTCTCTCTTTTTAATTTCACTAGTTTTAATCTCTTCTCTTCCCCGTTAGGCTCCTGGCCCTGAAAGTGACAAGGCCACAGAATCTCTGGGCAGAGATATGGTTTGATTTTTTAATATCTTGATTATAAGATTTTTTTCGGTGAGACCGGAACTGATTTTGGTTCAGCTCTTTTCTCTGAAGCAAAATCCTTCTGTGGGCTCTACCCAATGCCTAGGAATCATGAGAGTTCCCATTTTCTGCTGAAGAGTCATTGCCTGGCTATATGAGTACTAGGTATTGCTGCCTCTGTGTGATGCTGTGGTTTCCAAAACTTTCCTCCAGAACATGCATGCTCCAATCAGTGCTTTGCTGAATACTCAAGACCAACTGCAGATTTCTTTTTTTTTTTTTTATTTTTTATTTATTTATTTTTTTTTTTATAATTTCTTTTTTTTTTTTTTTAATTTTATTTATTTGACAGAGAGAAATCAGAGCTAGGCAGAGAGGCAGACAGAGAGAGGGGGAAGCAGGCTCCTGCTGAGCAGAGAGCCCGATGCGGGGCTCGATCCCAGGACCCTGAGATCATGACCTGAGCCGAAGGCAGAGGCTTAAACCACTGAGCCACCCAGGTGCCCCAACTGCAGATTTCTTAATTCCTCACTCTGTGCATCTTTCTCCTCTTTGTTAATATGTCTTCTAAATTAATGCTGCTTTGGTGTACTCAAAATCTCAGCTCCCTTTCCTCAACTCAGCAGTTTTTTTCAGCTTGTTATTATTAATTTGTTTATTTATTTATTATCTATCTATCTATCTATCTATATCTATTGTCTTTTTAAAGTGTGGGCATAAATCTAGTCCATGTGCATTTTATTCTGGATTTCATGGCTTTATATAAATAACAGACTTCTTTCTGCTGTTCTGTTAAATGTAGCATGTCCTTAATTTTCTTTCTGCTTTTTAAATATTTATGTCAATTTGATTGTATTGCCTGCTTTATTTCTTTTGTTCTCCTGACAGTATACTGGTCATTGCGGCATAATAATTGTGCTGCTTATCAGAATAAGTGATGTGAGAGTATGATCATTTGATTAAATTATCTGAGTTAGGGCTAGGTTGCATTCATAGATAGAACACCTATCCTGTATCAATTGCAGGCTGTCCTCTATGCTAGAAGGCTTTTCCTTTTGCACTGAAGGAGTGTGGGCCTTCTCTCTCTGCCTTCCCCCTCCTTTTTTTTTTTTTTTTTTTGAGATTTTATTTATTTACTTGAGAGAGAGAGAATGAGAAAGAGAGAGCACAAGAAAGGGGAGGGTCCCTGATGTGGGACTCAGAGCCACCCAGGCACCCCATCTCTACGTTTTCCTCCAAGACACCCATTTATTTCTTGCATTAACCATTACTTAGTGAAAACCCTTTGGAGTCATTTGGCAGCTAAATGCTTAGAATTTATCAAAAATCCAATCCCAAAGAGCTTACTTGGTTTTTAAAGTTTCAATTAGTTTTTCATCCTCCACGAAGAGTCCCTTTGTCTATGACAAGCTTAGTGCTTTTCTTGCCTGTTTTTATACTCAACACATGCCTCAGGGAGGAAAGTTGATTTTTGCTCAGCTAAAAGAACACTTCAGTCCATGAAATTTAGTTTTTTTAAGACTCTTTTGATTCCCCAGATATCTGAAGTGTTCAAAAAATATATATGTATGCAATGATCTTTTAAAGTTATCATTTTATCTAGTTGTCATCTCAGAGCAGACTTGGGGCTATGGCCTACATCTTAAACAGAGGCAGAATTCCAGGTCTTAATATTTTATGATAATGTGCATACTAGCTTCTTAAATCTTCAACAGTTTTATTTATATTTAATTTAAATATATCATATATATACATATATATGATATGTCATATATATAATACATCTTAAATATATCAAGAACCTCAGGTTTTAGAATAGTTCACCATAATTTTGTGATCTTATTTTTGGCTAATATTTAGCAATGTCTATCAGCTCACCTTCTGTTTAAAATTTATGTTTACTTGTTCTATAAAAACAATTATTCAAAAGACCTAACAAAAGATTGTCAGTACATGCTATATTATTTTGTGTGTGGGCCCTTTCTTCCTTTTGGTTACTTGAAGTTATCTGGGGTGGATCTGCTCTCACTGAATGACAAGGACTCCTTTTCAATACCTTAAATTCTAGATAAATGCCTCTCTTGCTCTCTGTTCTGCACAGTAGAGGTAAGAAATGCTGTGAAAAAATGCATCTCCCTGGTTAATCCTTCTTATACTGCCCCAGACCCACTTATTCTGAGATTGCCACCTCCTATATAACTCATCCTAGAACTATTCCTCATCCTAGAACTACTTCAAGCTTTGTAGCATTTCTTTGATTATATGAAACTTTGGATGTGGTTTTTCTCAGACAGTGCAATTATTTTTTTGTATTAAACGATGACAAAAAATTTAAATATTTTCTCTTGATAGCACCCTTTTTTTTGACCCAGTATTATTACTATTATAGTTTCATTTTCCTCAAATACACACTCACATCATTTTTAAGATTTGAGATGGAAGTGTGTCCTGTCATGTTAAACTGATATCTAAGAGTGTATTAATATACATCAAATACACATTACTTGCATTTCTATATAAATGTGCATATTAGTGTCCATGTATATCATACGTAAAAAAGTCCACATATATTTATGTACAACAATTAAATTATATCTGCAATTATTCCTATAGTCTACAAGCTAGATAGATTCTCACTATGATATGCTATTTCACAAATAAATGCTGAACACAAGTATACATATGTCAAGGAAAAATCCACTTAGGTTATATTTATAGTGTTTGTATGATCACTTAACGGAGAAGAAGTTACTGAATTAAATACTTATCACTAAAACCAAAAGTCATATCAATATATTTGGATTCGGAATAATATTTTGTTTGAATTAACAAGGGTTTTGATACTATGTAAATGAAACAAAGTCAGTGTTCGTTTAAAAAGTCTAAACCAGAAATCCACTGGAAGGTTTTTCTTATTATCTATCAATCATTTTTGCTTTATTTATTGATGTTAAATAAGTAGCATATGCATAGTTCATAAATTATTATAATAAATGTTTAAAATCACCCAAACATTCCCAATCCTCTTTCAAAGTTTAAATGTATTACTTTAATGTGATTTCTAAATAATTTTTATACATAGTAATTTTCCTACTAAACACCATTATACCATTTTATTATCATTTGAGGCCTATTGTAGAGTTAACATTTTTAATAATATCATAGTATTCTCCTAAATATATGTACCAACATTTATGTACTGGACACCTATCTCCATATTTTGTGATTACAAGAAAATGAAGTGATGTTATACCTTTGACATATTTACTAAGTTTTTCACATATTTACTAAGTTTTTATGGTTTGTCCAACTCTGTGATAAGCACTGGAGTGCTGTGGTGGAGAGATAGACACCATTAGTCCCCTCACAGAATTTACAGTTTAGAAAAAGGAGACAGATCATTTAAAATAAAGAAAAATACAAATTGTAAGTGTTGAAGATTGGGTAGAGTAGAGTATGTGTGAGTTAGATTATGAGGAGGAAGAAGGTAAAGAGAAAGGAAACAGTGGTATTTCAGGTAGCTAAAAAAGCAGTTATAGTTCAGAACTAAAAAGAAATGAGCTATCACACCACAAAAAAACATGCAGGGACCTTAGGTGCACATGACCAAGTGAAAGAAGCCAATCTGAAATGCTGTGTTATTCTTACTGTACAACACTCTGGAAGAGGCAAAACTATGGAGACGAGCAAAATGATTAGTGGTTGCAAAGGGCGTGGTAGTGGAGAGAGATGTGTCAGCAGAGCACAGAGGATTTTAGGGTAGCGGAAACACTCTGTATGATAGTCTAATGATGGACACATGTTATTATGTATTTGTCTACCCTGTAGAATGTACAGTGCCAAAAATGTACATCATGAACTTCGGGTATGGATTTTGAGTGATTGTGATGTGTAAATGTATATTCATCCTTGGTAAAAAAAAAATGTACCACTCTGGTGTGTGATGTTGATCATAGGGGGTGGCTGTGGATGAATAGAGACAGGGGATTTATGGGAAACTTCTCCTATATCCCAATTGTATTGTAAATCTAAAACTCCTAAAAATAAAATATTTTAGAAAGCAGCTATGAAATCATAGCTAGAGGCAAGAGAGACCTTACAGTGAACTCAAAATACATATCATACAGTTGTAACTGTGGGAGTGGCTGGGAGATGTGTGATAGCTGAGTAGACAGACAAACAAGGTCAAAGTCATTTTACGGAAAGTTGAGATAATTTCCTTAGGATAAATTTTTCAGGATTGAATTATTGTCGAAATAACAAGTGTTCTTTTTTTCTCTTATAGCCATATGTCTAGGGATAAATGTACTAGAAAGTGCACATAGGTTATGTAAATATCAGTTTATGTAACACCCACTTAATTTTCAATGACAAGTGATGCTTCTTGTGTTATACATAATAAAAAATAATGACTGTGAAATCTATTTACTCTGTTCTATTTTGTTTATTTCTCTATTCCTGGCATGCCACATGGATCTTAATTTAACAAACTAATATTTATATGACAGTAACTGTGGTAGCATTTTTCTTAGGCCAGTTATGTTTTCATCACGTAAAGGCTAATTATTCAGTCATTTTTCTTGGAGAATACATGTTTAAAACCACAACATGACAGATATTATAGTAGGTGCTCATAATAAGTAAAAAAAGAAGAAAAAAAGTGGGGTCTTCAGTTGGGAGGAAAGACAGACATTGATAAAAGAGTCACTCAGATAAACACACAGTTACACTTTTTGAAAGTGCTATTGGTCACCTAGATGGCTCAGTTGGCTAACCATCCAACTCTTGATTTAGGCTCAGGTCATGATCTCAGGGTCCTGGAATTGAGCCCCGTCTCTGGCTCCATGCTCAAGTGCAGAGTCTGCTTGTTCCTTTCCCTCTTCTCCTCTCCCCACTTGCACTCTTTCTCTCAAATAAATAAACTAATCTTAAAAATAAATAAATAAAGGTATGAGCAAGAAAGAATACAAAGTGCTATAATTTTATATTATAATGAGAAAATCCCAGCAAGGAAAGGATAGGATTCTTCCATGAGGACATGGTGATAAGCTGGAGAACATGGTCGTGGAGAGGCAGAACATAGCAGGTGGTGGTAGGCAATTGTGATATAATGGAATGTATAACATAACTATATATGCATTTAAAAATAAAATCCCTTTAGTTATAGTGAATGAGAGTGAAGATATAAGAACTGATACAAGGAGGTCAGTTTGGAAGATATTACAGAAGTCCAGATAAGAGATGATGGCCACCTAGGAGCAGTTATGATGGTACAATGGAGAAAAAGAGATGCATTTTGAGAGAGAAGAATTTAGGATGAAAAATTAACTAGATTTGGTTATTCGGATTAGAAGTGTATATATATATATATATGTATATATATATATATAGAGAGAGAGAGATTTATAAGTTGTAAATATATATATTTATTAAGATCAGATTATATATAGTTTATATACAAAAATTAAGTGATATATATAGAGAGAGATTTTTTCAAATCTTTCTGATCATTTTGATGTTCTGTTACTTAATAACTTCTGTGCTTTTGTGATGCTACTTTTTATATTATAAGCATTTTACATTTTTATATAGTTGACTCTCGACCCCAATGCAGTCTAAATTCCATCTTTAACTTTTGACTCACCCAAAAGTTAACCACTAATAACCTACTGTTGATTAAAAGCCTCACTGACAACATGAACAGCCAGTTAATGTATATTTTGTATGTTATAGGTATTATATACTGTATTATTATAATAAAGTAAGCTAGACAAAAAACTGTTATAAGAAATCATAAGGAAGAGAAAATACATTTACAGCATTGTACCATATTTATTGAAAATACCATGTTGTTCAAGGATCAAGTATAGAATAACTGTAACATATAAAATATTCAAGGATCTAAAGTTAATCGGGATGATGTTTCTATATTTCATTTCCACTGACCCTCATCCAATTTAACTTATTTCCTTGTACACTAGATTTTGCTTGTGTGCTTAAATGTGTTCAGTCTTAGTTGGTACATGCCCTGAGGGCTTAAATTGACCACGCTTTCTTGCAGAGAGAATGTATATTCCTTTTTATTGGAAGCAAAGATCACTACCAAAACTGGACCTATATGGTACCCCTTAGGATTCTTAGACTTGCTAGTCTGAGTCTTTTTCTCATAATGTATCTTAGGTTTACAAAAGTTCCCTTTTCCTCACCTGGCTGCTAATGCAAAGCTTAATTCAGCAGTCATGCTGCTCCTCTTGGTGTTCATCTCTGCATAATCCTTTTCATCTACTATGGTTAATTATTACTGACACTTGTTATCAGATAACAATTTTAGAGAGGAAGGTGATGAGAACATCCATGTTTTTTCCCAACTCAGGACCTTCATTTATTTCTATATAAAAAGAACTTTAGTCTACCATCAGCCACTAAACTTTTAGTTTATGATATTTTTGTACCATTAAAAGTGTTTGTAACAATTGGTATTTTATCATTTTATTCTCACTTACAGTATACTATTCAAATATCAAAAATAAAATTTACTAATTTCATATGTAATAATTCTGTTTTGCAATTCTTATGTTGAATCATTGGGCCATTTTCTAAATCTCAGAATAGGAATCTTAGTGACTTTATTTTTTTATATCTTATTAGCTGTTTTTCTACATTTGCTATTTTGCTTCTGAATCATGGTAGATATTTATTGCTGCATAGAAATTTTTTTTTCCAACTAGGCTAAAATACACTGAAATAATAGGGAAACAAAAAAATCATGGAATCTTAAACAGGTGTTTACTGCATACTGCAGCTATGGACCAAATCCAGCTTGTCTACTGATTTTATAAATAAAGATTTATGGGATCACCTCCAAGCACATGCATTATGTATCATCTATATCTGCTTTTGCACTACAAAGGCAGAGTTGAGACAAGATGACATAGACTGTATAGCTCAAAAAGCTAAAATATTTGCCATCTGGTCCTTTAGAGCAAAAATTTGCCTATCCTTGGTTTAAAAGGTGATTCAAAAATACAATAAACTATAACTATTGCATTATCATTCAGTTTTCTTACTGCATTTCCCAGAGTTCTGAATTTTCAAAAATGTATAAAAGACTGGAGACACCATCCTTATAGACTGTTTTTTTTTTTAAAGATGTTATTTATTTATTTCACAGAGATCACAAGTAGGCAGAGAGGCAGGCAGAGAGAGAGGGGAAAGCAGGCTCCCCGCCGAGCAGAGAGCCGGGTGTGGGGTTCCGTCACAGGACCCTGGGATCACAACCTGAGCCAAAGGCAGAGGCTTTTACCCACTGAGCCACCCAGGTGCCCCTACACTATTTTTGAAATTTTATTTAACACAACTGAGATTGAATTTTTCATTCATCACCAATAATGACAGAGAAAAAAAGAATAGAGAAAGACAGGTAACAATTATCAGAAAAAATCAGAAGATGAAAGCAAATAGAAGAACTTGAGACTATAATGAGCATGGTAAATTTGATTACATGATTGAAATATCAGATTAATTTTCAGATGACAATATCCTTCATGAATTTTCTAAAACTCATGAATTTATAAATAGACAATGCATGTTGAAGTAAGAAAGGAAATATGATGTTCATATCAATTTAGTCATTCAACAGGAAGGATTTCATCATGCAATATTTTCTGACAAGATCCTGGTCCATCCCAGTTGGTTAGGAAGATATGTCAGAGAAATTTTTACTCTTCATTACATTTATGTGCCAAAATCTACTTGATGCTCACTGGAAGTGGACAAATGAAGAAAGCAAGTGATTGGAAGCAAGTGATTGGAAATTGATTGGAAAGCAAGTGATTGGAAGGAAATAAATGATGTGGGTACTAAAAATTTATGGGATAAGTCATTCTAAATGATGCTTATAATTAAAAACTCAAAGAGAGTAATATATCAAAAAGATGGTAATCTTTTCTTCAAGATTATTATTAACCATCACGGTTTCAAAAATTATTTGAGTATTTGCAGTTTTAAAAAGAATCACTAGTGGTGATAAGCGGGAATCGACATATTTGGAATCTCATTCTAGTATTTGCAAGATGGATATATTCCAGATTCATACATGATGATGATAATTGATAAGCAGTTACTTACATTCAGAAGACATTGCCAATTTTGGCTACATATAAGGAAGTAAATTTTGAGTTTGCTATGGTTAAAATTTTACTACAATTTCTTATAATCTCCTTTTCATTATTCCTTCATTCTTACACATATAAAATCAGTAAAATAAGTATGAAGAATTAAAAAGGGTCCATTGGGCCCAGAGACTAAATGTTGATGCTTTTATTTCCAAGTATATATATTCAGTTAATTTCTGGATACCAGATTTATGTAGTTGAGATTTGTGTGACATATTCATTTGCCCTACACTCTGAATACTATTGACAAATGAAGAACATCTTTTAATAAGTTTATTAAATAACAAATTCAAGAAGAAAATTCCCAGAGCATGTCACCTCCTGGTCAATAGTTGTGATATGGCAGGGAAAGTGTGAGTAAAGGATGGGACTACACTTTAGTGACAGTGAGATGCCTCTGCATTACCTTTTCTTCTCCACTTGCCCCCTAGGGCTATGCTAACCCTCCTCCATCTTATCTTTTCTCTTTATTTCCTCATTCTATCCCTCTCAGCTACATTTAATTCTGATGAGCCATTAATAACAGTAAGAGTGGACAATATACTCTAGGTGTGATGAAACATAGAATTGGTTGTGAGCCACTGTTTTCAGTTGACTACATTCTCACTGAATTCTGTGAACCTGAGGAAATGCATGGTAGGCACAAGTTTTTATAAAATATGCCTTGAGTTCACAAGTCAGAGATTTATCCCCATAGCACTGCCCCAGCCTTTCCAGAATATGTGATGACACTTAAATGTCTTTACTAAAAACAAATATAATATCCACTATGATGAGATTCATGCAATTTGAATATAAGATGCAAAAGATTTGAATTCCCCTGATTACAGAGGATATGAGGTTTAATGTCTATTTTTTATTATAAATTCGATTTACCCTTCTAGCTTTGGTCTGGGATTGTTCTGTAATTTTGTCTCAAAAATACATTTTTAAAATATCTCACTTTTTTTTTTTTGTTCTGGGAAATAATTTATATTAGATGAGTGTATTAAAAACTAATGAATTATGATTCTATTATAAGTCATATTATTAAAAACTAATAAGGTATAACATATATTTTATTTGATTCCTGTGGGATAGAAAAGACAGAATAGAGGGTAGGATAGTCAATGTGATAGAAGCTTAGAAATTATCAGAATAGATGGAGCATGCATTCTGAGCCTACAAATAAAAAGTAATCCTTTCATTGACACAGTGTTGTCAAACTGCTTTCGGAACAGAAAATACAAAAAGAACAGTTAAAACTAACTGGAGGGGGAAAAAGAGTATCTTTAATACTGCTATGTATTAACCTAAAATCCATAAAAATAGAATCCGTATTTTTTAACCCCCCAGGGCAATGTACCCAGACTGTACTGACACTTTTTTTTTTTTTTTTAATCTATTTGTGGTGATAGGTCCAGTACTGAAAAATGTAAGTGAGAAATAGGGTTCCTGGATATGTTGTTTTCTGAAAATGTACATAACCTTCCATTGGCTTGTACTTTTTGTCTCCCATTCCAACTTAGCCACCATTTTCTGGTTGCCTACTGAAGTGATGCCTGTGGGTAAAGCAGGTATTTTGCATCTGTGAGGATGAGTCACATATGAAGAAGGGTGAATGAGGAACCCCAAAGTTCCACCCCTTTCTGACCTATTCAGGCACATATACCTGCCCTGGAATGTCTATCTCTGATAGTCTTATTACATAGGAAAAGCCAATTCCCCATTTGATTAAGCCATTCTAAACAGTTTCCTGCTTTATGCAGTCAAATACAGGACGAAATGATAAAACAGTCCATCTTATATGGATGAAAATATATTAAGTATGCTTTTAAAAGAATTAGACTTAAAAAAAACTCACCAATCAACAAATAAATTGAAACAAAATAAAATCCATCCATATTCTGATGAAAATAAACATGCCCAAATATTTAGAGACCAAAAAAAAAAAAAAGTGTCAAAAATGAATGTGTGAAAAATACCATAGCAAATTTTCTGGACATTTTCACTTATTTCTTTGGATTTACTCTCTACTATTCACCACTTGGCTCTGTGCCCTAAGAAGCTGACCTTTACAGACTTCATTATTAACTTCTACTGCTTTCTGGCTTTCTGTTAGGTTTATCCCATGGGATTGTACTAGGATATAGGGAATGAAGTGTAGAAAGAAAGAGGTTGAATTGACTGCTATCCCAGACACTTCACTGCTGATTTGGTCCATTTGACTATATACCTCAGTGGAATACTATAATTCTATTTGGTAGTTTCCTTGTAAAGGTCTCAGTATGGTCTGTTTCTAGTACCTGAGTACATCCCCTGTTTTCCCAGGTCTAGGTCCTGAACATACTTAAAAACTAAAAGTATCCCATAGAAACAGGTGTCTCAGACTTCTCCATGGCACCAGCTTCTAATTCTTCATCCACTTTCCCTCAATTCTTCTTTAAAGCTCATGGGGAATTCTACTTAATAGAGGAGAAAAATACATGAGTCTGACTAAGGGATGAATTCGCATCATATGATGACATTGGCCACAAGTAGATGGTCACTGAATTATATCTATACCCAGTGGTGACCCTAAATAATATGGAGAAGGAAAATCACACCAAAGAACAGGATTTATTGACCTTGATAAGAAGGAGAGATGGCTTGCTGTTTGGGTACATACTGATATATAGGTTAATGGGTCAGAAAGCAACGGATTAGAAAATCAGTCACACAACAAAACTAAAAGACAACTGACAGAATGGGAGGAGATATTTAAAAACAACATATCAGATAAAGGGCTAGTATCCAAAATCTATAAAGAACTTATCAAACTCAACAACCCAAGAACAAATAATCCAACCAAGAAATGGGCAGAGGACATGAACAGATATTTCTGAGAAGACATCCAGCTGGCCAACAGACACATGAAAAAGTGTGCCACATCATTTGGCATCAGGGAAATACAAATCAAAACCACAATGAGATACCACCTCACACTAGTCAGAATGGCTAAAATTAACAAGTCAATAAACAACAGATGCTGGCAAGGATTCAGAGAAAGGGGAGCCCTCCTACACTGTTGGTGGGAATGCAAGCTGGTGTAGCCACTCTGGAAAACACCATGGAGGTTCCTCAAAAAGTTGAAAATAGAGCTACCCTACAACCCAGCAATCACACTACTGGGTATTTACCCTAAAAATACAAATGTAGGGATCCAAAGGGGCACATGCACCTGAATGTTTATAGCAGCAATGTCCACAATAGCCAAACTATGGAAAGAACCAAAATGTCTATCAATAGATGAATGGATAAAGAAGATATGTTATATATATACATATGTGTGTGTGTGTGTGTATATATATATCTATATATATATATATATATATCAGGATATGGTATGTATCAGGAAGAAGAGAAACCATAAGAGACTCTTAATCTCACAAAACAAACTGAGGGTTGCTGGGGGGAGGGGCGTATGGAGAGGGTGGTTGGGTTATGGACATAGGGGAGGGTATGTGCTATGATGAGTGCTGTGAAGTGTGTAAGTCTGATGATTCACAGATCTGCACCCCTGGGGCAAATAATATATTATACGTTAATAAAAAAAATTGGAAAAAAAAAGAAAATTGGTCACAAAATAGATTAAGAGAGAAATATGTGAATGGACCACTAGGAACTAGCACAGGATATAAAGATATTTGCATTTTACATTATTGCTCATAAAAAGGCATCCACACCACAGGAAGGCAAAAACTCTAATGGGCAAAATGACCCAGACCCCCCAATGCTTCCACAAAAGATTCATGTGCAAAATGGCCTTTTGCGCTACTTTTACACACCAAGCATATCTTTTTCTATACATGGGCATGATGTTATGTGCATTCCCTCCCAGAGCAGCTGTCTACTTAGAAGTCTTACTGAGAGAGATTCACTTCAAATCTCATTCATGTGGTTGATGACCAGGTTTGTCTCTACTTGGTCAGTTGGCCAGAGACCTCCATCAGTTCCTTGACTCATGGATCTCTTTATAGCACACCTTATGATGGAAGGTAGTAGCTTCCATTAGTGATAATAGCAAGAGAGAAATATGCAGTACACAACACTGAAGCCACAGTATTTTCCTAAACCTAATCTTTTTTTAAAATTTATTTATTTATTTTAATAAACATATAATGTATTTTTATCCCAGGAGTACAGGTCTGTGAATCGCCAGGTTTACACCTTTCACAGCACTCATCATAGCCCATACCCTCCCCAATGTCCATATCCCCACCACCCTCTCCCGTCCCCCCGCCCCCCAGCAACCCTCAGTCTGTTTTTTGAGATTGAGTCTTTTATGGTTTGTCTCCCTCTCGATCCCATCTTCTTTCATTTTTTCTTTTCCTATCACCCCCCAACCCCCCCCCACATTGCATCTCCACTTCCTCATATCAAAGAGATCATATGATAGTTGTCTTTCTCCAATTGACTTATTTCGCTACGCATAATACCCTCTAGTTCCATCCACATCGTCGCAAATGGCAAGATTTCATTTCTTTTGATGGCTGCATAGTATTCCATTGTGTATATATACCACCTCTTCTTTATCCATTCATCTGTTGATGGACATCTAGGTTCTTTCCATAGTTTGGCTATTGTGGACATTGCTGCTATAAACATTCGGGTCCACGTGCCCCTTCGGAGCACCATGTTTGTATCATTAGGATATATACCCCGTAGTGCAATCGCTGGGTCATAGGGTAGCTCTATTTTCAGTTTTTTGAGGAACCTCCACACTGTTTTCCAGAGTGGTTGCACCAGCTTGCATTCCCACCAACAGTGTAAGAGGGTTCCCCTCTCTTTGCATCTTCGCCAGCATCTGTCATTTCTTGACTTGTTAATTTTAGCCATTCTGACTGGTGTGAGGAGGTATCTCATTGTGGTTTTGATTTGTATTTCCCTGATGCCAAGTGATGTGGAGCATTTTTTCATGTGTCTGTTGGCCATCTGGATGTCTTCTGGGTGTTGAGTTTGATAAGCTCTTTATAGATTTTGGATACTAGCCCTTTATCTGATATGTCGTTTGCAAATATCTTCTCCCATTCTGTCAGTTGTCTTTTGGTTTTGTTAACTTTTTCCTTTGCTGTGCAAAAGCCGTCTGGTCCTGGACTTTTGTTTGTTTAGAGATTTTTTTTTTTAAGATTTTATTTATTTATTTGACAGAGAGAGAGAGATCACAAGTAGGCAGAGAGGCAGGCAGGGATAGAGGAGGAAGCAGGCTCCCTGCTGAGCAGAGAGCCCGACGTGGGGCTCGATCTCAGGACCCTGGGATCATGACCCAAGCCGAAGGCAGAGGCTTTAACACAATGAGCCACCCAGGTGCCCCTGTTTGGAGATTTTTGATGATGGTTTCAATCTCCTTACTGGTTATGGGTCTGTTCAGGCTTTCTATTTCTTCCTCGTCCAGTTGTCGTAGTTTATATGTCTCTAGAAATGTATCCATTTCTTCCAGGTTGTCAAATTTGTTGGCGTAGAATTGCTCATAGTATGTTCTTATAATTGTTCGTATTTCTTTGGTGTTGGTTGTATTCCTTCCTCTTTCATTCATGATTTTATTTATTTACATCCTTTCTCTTTTCTTTTTGATAAGTCTGGCCAGGGGTTTCTCAATCTTATTAATTCTTTCAAAGAACCAGCTCCTAGTTTCATTGATTTGTTCTATTGTTTTTTTAGTTTCTATTTCATTAATTTCTGCTCTAATCTTTATGATTTCTCTTCTCCTGCTGGGTTTAGGCTTTCTTTGTTGTCCTTTCTCCAGCTCCTTTAGGTGTAGGGTTAGGTTGTGTATTTGAGACCTTTCTTGTTTCTTGAGAAAGGCTTGTACTGCTATGTACTTTCCTCTCAGGACTGCCTTTGTTGTGTCCCACAGATTTTGAACCATTGTGTTTTCATTTTGTCATTTTCATTTTGTCAATTCCTCTTTAATTTCCTGGTTGACCCATTCATTTTTTAGAAGGATGCTGTTTAATCTCCATGTATTTGCGTTCTTTCCAAATTTCCTCTTGTGATTGAGTTCTAGCTTCAGAGCATTGTGGTCTGAAAATATACAGGGAAGGATCCCAATCTTTTGGTACCGATTGAGACCTGATTTATGACCCAGGATGTGGTCTATTCTGGAGAATGTTCCATGTTCACTAGAGAAGAATGTATATTCTGTTGCTTTGGGATGGAATGCTCTGAAGATATCTGTGATGTCCATCTGGTCCAGTGTGTCATTGAAGGCCTTTATTTCCTTGTTGATCTTTTGCTTAGATGATCTGTCCATTTCAGTGAGGGGAGTGTTAAAGTCCCCTGCTATTATTGTATTACTGTTGATGTATTTCTTTGATTTTGTTATTAATTGGTTTATATAGTTGGCTGCTCCCATGTTAGGGGCATAGATATTTAAGATTGTTAGGTCTTCTTGTTGGACAGACCCTTTGAGTATGATATAGTGTCCTTCCTCATCTCTTATTATAGTCTTTGGCTTAAAATCTAATTGATCTGATAGAAGGATTGCCACCCCAGCTTTCTTCTGATGTCCATTAGCATGGTACATTGTTTTCCACCCCCTCACTTGAAATCTGGAGGTGTCTTCGGGTCTAAAATGAGTTTCTTGTAGGCAGCATATTGATGGGTTTTGTTTTTGTATCCATTCTGATACACTGTGTCTTTTGATTGGGGCATTTAGCCCATTAACATACAGGGGAACTATGGAGAGATATGAATTTAGTGCCATTGTATTGCCTGTAAGGTGACTGTTACTATATATTGTCTCTGTTTCTTTCTGATCTACTACTGTTAGGGTCTCTCTTTGCTTAGAGGACTCCTTTCAATATTTCCTGTAGAGCTGGTTTGGTGTTTGCAAATTCTTTCAGCTTTTGTTTGTCCTGGAAGCTCTTTATCTCTCCTTCTATTTTCGATGATAGCCTAGCCGGATACAGTATTCTTGGCTGCATGTTTTACTCGTTTAGTGCTCTGAATATATCATGCCAGTTCTTTCTGGCCTGCCAGGTCTCTGTGGATAGGTCTGCTGCCAATCTAATGTTTTTACCCTTGTATGTTACAGACTTCTTTTCCCGGGCTGCTTTCAGGATTTTCTCTTTGTCACTAAGACTTGTAAATTTTACTATCAGGTGACGAGGTGTGGACCTATTTTTATTGATTTTGAGGGGCGTTCTTAGCATCTCCTGGATTTTGATGTTTGTTCCCTTTGCCATATTAGGGAAATTCTCTCCAATAATTGTCTCTAATATACCTTCTGCTCCCCTCTCTCTTTCTTCTTCTTCTGGAATCCCAATTATTCTAATGTTGTGTCGTCTTATGATGTTGCTTATCTCTCGAATTCTCTCCTTGTGGTCCAGTATTTGTTTGTCTCTCTTTTTGCTCAGCTTCTTTATTCTCTGTCATTTGGTCTTCTATGTCACTAATTCTTTCTTCTGCCTCATTTATCCTAGCAGTGAGAGCTTCCATTTTTGATTGCACCTCATTAATAGCTTTTTTTATTTCAACTTGGTTAGATTTTAGTTCTTTTATTTCTCCAGAAAGGGCTTTTATCTCTCTGGAGAGGATTTCTCTAACATCTTCTATGCCTTTTTCGAGCCCGGCTAGAACATTGAGAATCATCATTCTGAACTCTAGATCTGTCATATTACCAATGTCTGTATTGATTAGGTCCCTAGCCTTTGGTACTGCCTCTTGTTCTTTTTTTTTGTGGTGAGTTTTTCCGCCTTGTCATTTTGTCCAGATAAGATTTGCTTTCTCCTCCTCTAGAATTCCGCTGTTCTTGGTGAGTGAAGTTGGTCTTGGCTGGGTTTCTTGTTGATCTTCTGGGGGAGGGGCCTGTTGTAGTAATTCTCAAGTGACTTTGCCTCAGGCGGAATTGCACCGCCCTTGCCAGGAGCTAGGCTAAGTAATCCGCTCGGGTTTGCTTTCGGGAGCTTTTGTTCCCTGAGCACTTTCCGTAGAGTTCCGGAGGATGGGAATGAAGATGGCGGCCTCCCAATCTCTGGCCTTGAGGAGCCGAGAGCTTGGGGTCCCGCTCCTCAGTGCGCCCTCAGAGAAAAGTGCCCAACCACCTTTGCCTCCCTGACCTCCAGTCGCACCTGGAGTAAAGCAGTCAATTGCTGGCACTTGGAGAAAAGCGCCCATTCACTTCCGTCTCTGTGGCCTCCAGCTGCGCTCAAGCCCAACCAGCCTGTGACCGGCACAAGGTAACCCCGGGCTGAGAGCTCACTCCTCGACTTTGTTGTTGTGGCTGGATTCCCTGCTCTAATACCTGCGAGTTCTGCGGCACTCAGACATCCCCGGTCCTTCTGTGACCCCGTGGGACCTGGGGTTACGCTGACCCCGTGTGGGCTTCCCCCCGGTTTCGCCTCTGGAGCGATGTCTCCCAGTGGAGCAGACTTTTAAAAGTCCTGATTTTGTGCTCCGTTGCTCCACCACTTGCCGGGAGCCGGCCCCTCTCCCCCGTGGTCTGTCTTCCCGTCGCTTTGGATTCACTTCTCCGCAGGTCCTACTTTTCAGAAAGTGATCGATTTTCAGTTTCTATTATTATTGCTTTTCTTCTCTTTGATTTCCTGTTGGATTTGTAGGTGTTCACAATGGTTAGATAAGCTATCTAGCTGATCTCCAGCTACCCGATCCCCAAACCTAATCTTAAAAGTGACATCCTCTCACTTTGTTATAGTCCATTCAATAAAATTGATTCATATTCAAGGCAACCTATATTCAAAGCAGAGAGAATTCAAAGGAGTATGCATATCAGTTCTTGGGACTCACTGGAAACCATCACTGGACACTGCCTAAGTCAGTAATATACAACTTACTGTATAACTTTATTTTTTTGATCTTTGACCACACATTCTGGAAGTTCACATCTTATGGAACATAGCTTCTACCCATCAACCTTTCTACATTTAGACTAACTGGGTCAAAGTTTTATAAAGGGTGATTGATCAATTGTCAAAGATACATTCATTCACAAAATATCTACTTACTACATTTAACATATATATTAATTTAAGAAGTAAATTTTGTATTCTATAGAAAGTGCTCCATAAACGGTAAAATAATATTTTTTAATTAAATTTTTTATTTATTTTCAGCATAACAGTATTCATTGTTTTTTCACCACACCCACTGCTCCATGCAATCCGTGCCCTCCCTAATACCCACCACCTGCTTCCCCCAACCTCCCACCCCCTGCCCCTTCAAAACCCTCAGATTGTTTTTCAGAGTCCGTAGTCTCTCATGGTTCACCTCCCCTTCCAATTTCCCTCAACTCCCTTCTCCTCTCCATCTCCCCTTGTCCTCTATATTATTTGTTATGCTCCACAAATAAGTGAAACCATATGATACTTGACTCTCTCTGTTTGACTTATTTCACTCAGCATAATCTCTTCCAGTCCTGTCCATGTTGCTACAAAAATTGGGTATTCGTCCTTTCTGATGGAGGCATAATGCTCCATAGTGTATATGGACCACATCTTCCTTATCCATTCATCCATTGAAGGGCATCTTGGTTCTTTCCACAGTTTGGCGACTGTGGCCATTGCTGCTATAAACATTGGGGTACAGATGGCCTTTCTTTTCACTACATCTGTATCTTTGGGGTAAATACCCAGTAGTGCAATTGCAGGGTCATAGGGAAGCTCTATTTTTAATTTCCTGAGGAATATCCACATTGTTCTCCAAAGTGGCTGCACCACTTTGCATTCCCACCAACAGTGTAAGAGGGTTCCCCTTTCTCCACATCCTCTCCAACATATGTTGTTTCCTGTCTTGCTAATTTTGGCCATTCTAACTGGTGTAAGGTGGTATCTCAATGTGGTTTTGATTTGAATCTCCCTGATGGCTAGTGATGATGAACATTTTTTCATGTGTCTGGTAGCCATTTGTATATCTTCATTGGAGAAGTGTCTGTTCATATCTTCTGCCCATTTTTTAATATGATTGTCTGTTTTGTGTGTGTTGAGTTTGAGGAGTTCTTTATAGATCCTGGATATCAACCTTTTGTCTGTACTGTCATTTGCAAATCTCTTCTCCCATTCCGTGGGTTGCCTCTTTGTTTTGTTGACTGTTTCTTTTGCTGTGCAGAAGCTTTTGATCTTGATGAAGTCCCAAAAGTTCATTTTTGCTTTTGTTTCCTTCGCCTTTGGAGACATATCTTGAAAGAAGTTGCTGTGGCTCCTATCAGAGAGGTTACTGCCTATGTTTTCCTCGAGGATTCTGATGGATTCTTGTCTCACGTTGAGGTCTTTTATCCATTTCGAGTTTATATTTGTGTACAGTGTAAGAGAATGGTCGAGTTTCATTCTTCTACATATAGCTGTACCGTTTTCCCAGCACCATTTATTGAAGAGACTCTTTTTTCCACTGGATATTTTTTCCCGTTTTGTCGAAGATTATTTGACCATAGAGTTGAGGGTCCATATCTGGGCTCTCTACTCTGTTCCACTGGTCCATGTGTCTGTTTTTATGCCAGTACCATGCTGTCTTGGTGATCACAGATTTGTAGTAAAGCTTGAAATCAGTTAACGTGATGCCGCCAGTTTTATTTTTGTTTTTCAATATTTCCTTAGCAATTCGGGGTCTCTTCTGATTCCATACAAATTTTAGGATTATTTGCTCCAGCTCTTTGAAAAATACTGGTGGAATTTTGATTGGAATGGCATTAAAATTACAGATTGCTCTGGGCAGTATAGACATTTTAACGATGTTTATTCTTCTAATCCAAGAGCATGGAATGGTCTTCCATCTTTTTGTGTCTTCTTCAATTTCTTTTAGGAGTGTTCTGTAGTTCCTCGAAAACAGATCTTTAACCTCTTTGGTTAAGTTTATGGTATCTTATGGTTCTTGGTGCTATAGTAAATGGAATCGATTCTCTAATTTGTCTTTCTGTATTTTCATTATTAGTGTATAAGAAAGCCACTGATTTCTGGACATTGACTTTGTATCCTGCCACATTACTGAATTGTTGTATGAGTTCTAGTAGTTTGGGGGTGGAGTCTTTCGGGTTTTCCATATAAAGAATCATGTCATCTGTGAAGAGAGAGAGTTTGACTTCTTCCTTGCCAATTTGGATACCTTTTATTTCTCTTTGTTGTCTGATTACTGTTGCTAGGACTTCTAATACTATGTTTAACAAGAGTGGTGAGAGTGGGCATCCTTGTCGTGTTCCTGATCTCAACGGGAAGGCTGCAAGCTTTTTCCCATTGAGGATGATATTTGCTGTGGGTCTTTCATAGATAGATTTTATGAAGTTCAGAAATGTTCCCTCTATCCCTATACTTTGAAGCATTTTAATCAGGAACGGATGCTGGATTTTGTCAAAAGCTTTTTCTGCATCAATTGAGAGGATCATGTGGTTCTTCTCTCTTCTCTTATTGATTTGTTCTATCACATTGATTGATTTGTGAATGTTGAACCATCTTTGTAACCCAGGGATGAATCCCACCTGGTCATGGTGGATAATCTTTTTAATGTGCTGTTGGATCCTGTTTGCTAGGATCTTGTTGAGAATCTTGGCATCCATATTCATCAGTGATATTGGTCTGAAATTCTCCTTTTTGGTAGGGTCTTTGCCTGGTTTGGGAATCAGGGTAATGCTGGCTTCATAAAAAGAGTCTGGAAGTTTTCCTTCTGCTTCAATTTTTTGGAACAGCTTCAGGAGAATGTGTTATTTCTTCTTTGAAAGTTTGATAGAATTCCCCAGGGAATCCGTCGGGTTCTGGGCTCTTGTTTTTTGGGAGGTTTTTGATCACTGCTTCAATCTCGTTACTAGATATCGGTCTATTCAGGTTGTCAATTTTTTCCTGGTTCAATTTTGGGAGTTTATAGTTTTCCAGGAATGCATCCATTTCATCTAGGTTGCTTAGCTTATTGGCATATAACTGTTGATTATAACTTCTGATGATTGTTTCTACTTCCTTGGTGTTAGTTGTGATCTCTCCCTTTTCATTCATAATTTTATTAATTTGGGCTTTCTCTCTTTTCTTTTGGATTAGTGTGGCCAATGGTTTATCGATCTTATTGATTCTTTAAAAAAAAAACAGCTTCTAGTTTCATTGATATGTTCTACTGTATCTCTGGTTTCTACCTCATTGATCTCTGCTCTAATCTTGATTATTTCCCTTCTTACGTGTGGAGTTGGTTTGATTTGTTGTTGATTCTCCAGTTCTTTAAGGTGTAGAGACAGCTGGTGTATTCTGGATTTTTCAATTCTTTTGAGGGAGGCTTGGATGGCTATGTATTTCCCCCTTAGGACCGCCTTTGCTGTATCCCATGGGTTTTGGAGTGAAGTGTCTTCATTCTCATTGGTTTCCATAAATTGTTTAAGTTCTTCTTTCATCTCCTGGTTGATCCAAGCATTCTTAAGCAAAGTGGTCTTTAGCTTCCAGGTGTTTGAGTTCCTTCTGAACTTTTCCTTGTGATTGAGCTCCAGTTTCAAAGCCTTGTGATCTGAGAATATGCAGGGAATAATCTCAGTCTTTTGGTATTGGTTGAGCCCTGATTTGTGACCCAGTATGTGGTCTATTCTGGAAAAGGTTCCATGTGCACTTGAGAAGAATGAGTATTCTGTTGTTTTAGGGTGGAATGTTCTGTATATATCTATGAGGTCCAACTGGTCCAATGTGTCATTCAATGCTCTTATTTCTTTATGGATTTTCTGCTTCAATGATCTGTCTATTTCTGAGAGAGGTGTATTAAGATCTCCTACTATTAATGTATTCATATCAATATGACTCTTTATCTTGATTAACAGTTTTTTTATGTAATTGGCTGCTCCCATATTGGGGGCGTAGATATTTACAATTGTTAGATCGTCTTGGTGGATAGTCCTTTTAAGAATTATGTAGTGTCCTTCTGTATCTCTGACTACAGTCTTTAGTTTAAAATCTAATTTATCTGATATGAGAATCGCTACCCCGGCCTTCTTTTGAGGCCCATTGGCATGAAAGATGCTTCTCCATCCCTTCACTTTCAGTTTGGGTGTATCTTTAGGTTCAAAATGGATCTCTTGTAGACAACATATGGATGGGTCCTGTCGTTTTATCCAATCTGCAACCCTGTGTCATTTTATGGGCGCATTTAGGCCATTCACATTGAGAGTGATTATTGAGAGATACGTTTGACATTGTGTTATCTTTGAAGTCTTTCTTTCTGTCGATTGTCTCTATATTTCTGTTCAATGCTATTCTTAGGGTTTTTCCTCTTTTATAGAATCCCCCTTAATATTTCCTGCAGTGTCGGCTTGGTGGTCGCATAGTCTTTTAAGCCTTGCCAGTCTTGGAAACTCGTTATCTCTCCATCCATTTTGAATGTCAGTCTTGCTGGATAAAGTATTCTTGGCTGCATGTTCTTCTCATTTAGTGCCCTGAATATATCTTGCCAGCCCTTTCTGTCTTGCCAGGTCTCTGTGGACAGGTCTGACGTTATTCTGATGGGCTTTCCTCTGTATGTAAGGAGCTTCTTTGTCCTAGCGGCTTTCAAGAGATTGTATCTACAATTATGATTCCTCAATTTTACTATGAGGTACCTGGATTTTTTTTTGGAAATTATTATCTTGGGGGGAGACCTTTCTGCTTCTAGTACAGGAACACTTGTTCCATTCACAAGATTGGGAAAATTTTCATGAAGAACTTGTTCCACTATATCTTCTAGACTTCTTTCTTTCTCCTCCCCTTCAGGGATTCCAATAATTCTGACTTTGGGACGTTTCATGGCATCATTTATTTCCCTGATTCTGTTTTCGTGGCTTCTAAGCTGTTTGTTCCAGCCTTCCTCCTGATCCTTTCTCTCTATCTGTTTGTCCTCCAGATCACTAATTCTATCTTCTGTCTCAGTTACCCTAGCTTTTAGAGAATTTAGATTAGATTGGAACTCATTGAGAGCATTGTGAACCTCATCCCTGGTGGCCTTCAGCTCTGCTCTAACATTATGAACATCATCCCTTGTTGCTTTCAATTCTGCCTTAATCAATTCCGTTTGGTCATCCATGGCTTTCTCCAACCTAGCTATTGCCTGGATAATTGTTAGCCTGAATTCTCTTTCCGACATATTGTCTATGTTGATAGCCGTTAGCTCTGTTGCAGAAGGCCCATCCTCTGTATTTTTCTTCTGTTGGGGATTCCTCCTCCTAGTCATTTTGGTGAGAGATGACTGGACAGATGTAGCTGGGTGTATCAACCGTGGTGCAGTCAAGGTGCACCCTGGAATGCTTCTGAGCACTCAAGATTCCCCACCCAAATGAGAGAAAAAAGAAAAGAAAAAGAGAAAAGAGAGAGAGAGAGAGACAGGAAAAAAAGGGAAGATAAAAGAGAAGATTCAGCCCAAATGGGCCCCAAGGTAAGATTTATGACGTATGCAAACAAAAACAGACAAACAAAAAGACTGATAAAAGTATATGATGAGAGAATATATATATATATATATATATATATATGCAAAAAAAGTAAGAACCTCATCAAAAATAACCCCAAGTATAATTATTTATATACTATCAGGACAAACATAAATACAGAGACACTGGTAGAAGAAAAAGATGGGAGCATGGTTATAGATTCTCAGTGTGGGCGAGGAAGGTTATTTTGATTCTTCCTGGATGTTATCTTGATATCTTTGTTAAAGGACTCAACTTTCCTAAGATAAAAGGGGGATAAAAAATTGGTTTACTTATAGGGGTAACATTGATTGGAGAAAGGGGGTTACCTTGAAGTTTAACTCTATATGAATATTAGAAAATAAAAATAAAAAAGGAATAAACTGGACTAAACTAAACTAAAATTTAAAAAAAAAAATTTTTAAAAATAAAAAAGCAAAAGAAAAACACATGTGTATGTATCAAAAAATTCAGGTTAGAAGTTTATCATGGAATTTGATGTACTGGACATCTCACTGTGATGGTAAATAGGTTAAAAAATTATCTATATAAAAAAAGAAAGAAAAAAAATGAACCAGAATAGTGGGAATGAGTTAAAAGTAAAAGTTGTATCTATGAAGTAGTGGTGGTTGTTTTCTTGTAGTCTTTTTTTTTTTTTTTCTTTCCTGATTTGTTTTCTGGGGGAGGGGGCTGCCACATGGGTTTTCAGTCAATGATGTTCCCTGAGTTAAGTCCTCCAGCCCCCCTCAAGGGGGTGGGCTCTGAGGAAAACAGTTTTTTCAGGCTTTTGTTCTCTGGAGGTTTTTATGTTTGTTCACTTCTTTTCTCTCGCCTTGATAGCTTTTGATGGTTTTTGGAGGTTTAGAGGAAAACAAACTGCACCCTGACTTCCCTCTCAGAGAGAAGCCTCAGTCTGCTCCCCTGCAGGTGCTGCAGCTGCTGGGCCACTGGCAGAGCGGGTTCTGAGTTGCGGTCCCTGGGGATGCAGGATCTCCTGCTTGTATGCAAAACCATGGCAGCAGAGGCTGTCTGGGCAGCTCCAGACCGCCAGAGAGGTTCCGAGCAGCGATCGCACACTGAGATTTTCCCGCTGGCCGGGGCTGGGACTGCCTGGTCTTTCCAGGTCTAAGGGTGCAGGGCTTGCCTGCACCTCTCCCAGGGGAGGTTGTGGGGTGCGGGTGACTCCAGCTCTAGGACGGTGCAGGTCCCAGAACACCAGGCTGGGCGTTCTTGCACCTCTCTCAGGGGAGGGTGAGGCTCGCGCGTATCTCAGGCTAGGTGCACTTTCTGCCGTCTGGTGTGGCTCCCAGCCCCTCACGGGAGCCTGACTCCACTCGTTCTCGGGAGCGCTGGCGGCTCAGGGACCAAGATCTGGTTTCTCCGCCGCACTCTCTGGCTCAGCGCCAGGGGAGGCTGTCCTGGGTCTGGGGACTTAAGCCCCTGTCCCTAGCCGCCCCGATTCCCACAATTTCCCCCCGCGATCCTTTGCTCTTTTGAGTGCTTTCAACCAGACTCCAAGTTAATGCTGGTCCCCAGACACAGGGCACTCTTGTATTGGGGTATTATTTTCCAATTGGTCGCCTCTGGTGGCTCCCTCCCCCTTTTGTTTATCTTCCGATATCAGTCGGATGTTCCCACTCCACTTTACCTGCCCACTGGTGTCTTCTGCCCCCCGTAGAGATCCAGACGTGTATAATTCTGATCTCAGGCTGATTTCATGGGTGATCGGAGTTCTTTGGTAGGTAATCAGCTCACTTTAGGGTACAGGTTGAAAAGGCGCCTCCTCCTACTTCCCCACCATCTTGTCTCCCCCCTAAAATAATATTTTAATATATAACAATATAAACCTCAAATTCTCTGTGAATATTTTTCCCAGATAGTATAGAATGCAATAAGAAAGTAAAATATTCAAAAGGTTCTGAGAAGTTAGTAGTAAATGGACTAAGAAAAGTAATAATTAATATTGACTGAGTGTGACCCATGTGCAAGACAGTGCTTTAAATACACTAGTAGCATTAACTCTCTTAATCCTTACAACACCAGGGGTAGTTATTTTTATCACTCAGATTTTAGAAAAAGGGCATTAAAGCTGAGAAAGATTAAATGGGTCCCATAGCCAGAAAATAGGAAGCTGGGATTTGAAGCCAGATGTTTAGAGAGTAAGAGCTTGAAACTAAACTTGGAAACCATTCAATGTGGTTGTCAGGTAGCCACCTTCCTTCAGTCCCAGACCCACTCAATGAAAACAGTCATTGTCCATTATTTTTTGTGCTCCAATTACTGACCTTAGTTTTATCTCTGTCAAACTCATTTGCTAGCTTAACTCTAGTCCATCTTTTCAGGTGCTAATGATCTGTTCAGTCATTTCAACATATTCAGTTTCGGGGCCCTTACCACCATGAGGGTGTGGCATTGAGTGCAAAACTAACACTAAACTAAGCTCATTCATAAGCTTCCCTCATGTGTATTTCCTATGGCACTGACTATGTTAGTCTGTTAAGGCTGACATAACCAGTACCACAGAGTAGGAGACTTAACGGAAATTTATTTTCTTACAATTTGAGGTCTGGAAGTCCTATATCAGGGTGTCAGCAGGATTGGTATGTTCTGAGGCCTCTCTCCATGGCTTGTAGATGTTTGTCTTCTTCCTGTGTCATCACATGGTCTTCCCTCTGTGGGCATGTCTGTGTCCTGTGTGTCTAATTTCTTCTTATATTAAAAGGACACCAGTTGGGGCGCCTGGGTGGCTCAGTGGGTTAAAGCCTCTGCCTTCAGCTCAGGTCATGATCTCAGGGTCCTGGGATCGAGCCCCACATCGGGCTCTCTGCTCAGCAGGGAGCCTGCTTCCCTTCCTCTCTCTCTGCCTGCCTCTCTGCTTACTTGTGATCTCTGTCAAATAAATAAAATCTTAAAAAAAAAAAATACCAGTCATATCCAAATAGGGTCTTTCTAATCATCTCATTTCTCCTTCATTACCTTTTTAAAGACCCTCTCTCCAAATACAGTTGCATGCAATGTATTGGGGGTTAGGATTTTAATGGATGCCCCAGGACCTCGTAGAGATTTGGGGTGGACACAGTTCAACCTATGATATTGACTAAATAGAAGGGAAAAGATTAACAGAATATGTAAACAGGAAGGAAATACAACTGTAAAGGTTTTTGTTTTTTTTTTTTCCCTTAAGTAACACAGATTTCACATTGGTAAATGTAATAATTCTTTAAAATGATACAATACACATGGAATTAAGCATTGTGATATTCTCCTAAATCCCAAGCCATTATATAATCTGTTGTTAGAAACAAGAAGTCACGTTAGGAACTGCAGAAATTAGTGCATATTGATGATTTTTTAGTTTGTTGCTTCTAGGATTGAGAGAATATTGGTAAGATTTTAAATGCAAAGCACTGTGAAATCAGAAAAATACAGTCCTATTGCTATAAGACAAAATGCTGAAGTTGTAGTCAATCAGCTATTACTGGAGCCATAAGGAAACCATTCAAATAATCTTAACATCAAGTATTATGCTGACACAATGAATGTTAATAACATAGTCCTTTCTTGGATTATCTCTAAATATGAGGTTCTGACAATGGTTGAGATAAAAATCTTTAGGATGTTGTCTGTACTATACCACCATTGCTTCCAAGGAAGTCTGGAATTGCCAGTGTTCCAAGATACCAGTTACATTTTCAGTTTGCTTAGATAATTAATTAGCATTTATTACCCACTCACTCAAAAATTTTTCTTCCTTTTCCCCGTTTTTCTCATTTTTATGTACATACCACTTACCTATTTCTTATTTTGTGCTGAATAGAAAGGGCCTTATTTAATAGAGAAAATTGGAAGAGTGGTAGAAAAGATTAAAGTACATAAAAAAGGGTAGAGTTATAGCCTCAGTAATAATTCCTCAATGCCTTATACACAATTTAGAGACTTACTGAGGTCCTCACTAATTATAACTAATTTAATGCATTCAAAAGGTCAATGTTGAAATAATACTTGTTCAAAGGCAAAATACAAATATGCAGATATGCACACATACACCCAGAAAAACACCCAGAAAAAAGTTTAAAGAAAATGTATTCTGCTTGTACAATTGACTTCATTTTTTATTTTTATTTTTATTTTTGAGATAATTATAGATTCACCTATTGTGGTAAAGTAATATAGGTTTCATATACTCTTCACCAAATTTTCCAAAATTGTAATGTGTTGCATATTTATAATGGCATAAATACCACTACCAGGAAATCAGCATTGCTGCAATCTACCAATATGTTCAAATTTCATCAATTTTACTTGCACTTGTGTGTGTGTGTGTGTGTGTGTGTGAGTGATTAGGTCTAGTAAATACCATATGTATTTATGTATTTATGTATTTGTGTGCCCACCAGGACACACATACTAAACAGTGAAGACAACTAAACATTTAATCGCAGGATTCCTTGTGCTACCCATTGATAGAGCCACCTCCACCCCCTACCTTACTTCAGGCAATCACTAAATTGTTTTCTAACTCTATAATTTTGTCATTATAGTAATGTTATGGAAATGGAATCAGACGTTATTGAACCTTTTGAGATTGGCCTTTTTCATTACCAATATCCCCTTGAGATTCATGCAAGTTGTCTCATGTATCAGTATTTTTTTCATTGTTGCATAGTAGTCCCATGGTATTGATATGCCATATTTATTTAGCCATTTCTTTGTTGATGGATATTTGGCTTGTTTCCTGATTTTGACTATTTCAACTAAAGCTGTTATAAACATTTATTTGTATGTTTGTATTTCTTCTGGATAAATATCCATAATTTCAATATACAAATATATCAAAGTAAATTATTTTTTTCTTTTGGTAATAAATATTTGTGTTGCTTATAGTTTGTTACTATTGCAAAGATTTTTTTTTTTTCCTTTGAACTTTTTTTGGGGTTTCTACAAGTAACTGTAATTTTTTCCCAAGTTTTTAATTTAAATTCCAACTGGTTACCCTACTGTGCAATATTAGTTTCTGGTGTAGAATTTAAGGATTCATCACTTAATATACAGCACCCAGTGCTCACCACAATAAGTGTGCTCCTTAATACCCATCACTCATTTATCTCATCTGACCTGCCACCTCCCCTTCAGTAACCATCAGTTTTTTCTCTATAGTTGAGTTTGTTTTTTGCTTCTCTTTCCCCCCACCATGTTCTCTTGTTTTGTTTCTTAAATTCTACATATCAGTGAAGTGATATGGTATCTATCTCTGACTTTTTTTGCTTAACATAATACTCTCTAGTTCCAAGGATGACATTGTAAATGGCAAGATTTTATTCTTTTTTTATAGCTAAGTAATATTCCATTCCATCTATATATGCCACATCTTTATCCGTGCATCAGTCAATGGACTTTTAGGTTCTTTCCATAATTTGGTTATTGTTGATAATATTGCTATAAACACCGGGGTGCATGTAATCCTTTGAATCAGTAGTTTTGTATCCTTTGGGTAAATACTTGGTATTGCAATTTCTGGGTTATAGGGTAGTTCTATTTTTAACTTTTTGAGGAAACCCTATACTGTTTTCCAGAGTGGCTGCACCCGTTTGCATTCCTACAATGTAAGAGTATAAGGGGGTTCCCCTTTATTCCACATACTCCTTTGAATATTTTGAATTAATTTTTTCTAGTGAATTATCTCACAAACTTTGATGTATCAATAATAATTGGGAAATTGTGATAAAAATCCCTATCTATTATCATAGCTCTGTCAATATCTCCTTGTAGGTTTGCTACAGTGCAAATCACATATTTTAAGGCTATGGTATTCATTGGATATAAATTGCAAATTATGTCTTTTTCATTCATTGATTTTTTTTTGGTCCTTATGTAGCAACCACCTTTATCTTTGGTAATTTTTTTTTTTCTTTAAAGTTTACTTTCTTCTAACATTAATATGGCTATGCAACTTTATTTCACTTCTATAGGGCTGGTTTATTGTATTCCCCATTTTATTTTCTGGTTTACAAGTGGGTTATACCATATTTTTAAAAAGCTAATTTGACAATATGTAATTTTTTCATAAATAACTGATCCCTGTATTATTTATGATTAGTAATATATGTGGCTTTATATCTATTTTATTTAGGGAAATTCTGTCTAGGTTCCTCTCTGTTTCTCTCTCTCTCTCTCCTCTCTAGCATTTCTTTTGATTTATTTCTCAGTGTGAAATTTTCCATTACTCAAAGATTTTGCATCTGTGATTCTGATTTATAGCATTTTTTTCTGGTTTTAATGATATCTTATTATTGTTATTTTAAATTTTGTTTTGCTTTACTTAATTTGAGTTCATATTCTGGGGGAATATTTGGAACTCTTGAGTCCTGAGCTGCAGGTCATTTCCTTAGGAAAGAATTAGCATTTCTTTCTGCTAGGTACCTAGTGGCACTATAGACCCAAATCTACTTTTAAATAAATCCTGCTGAGGTTTCCAGAAACAGAGATAGTTTGAATTCAGCCTCCAAACTCATGGAATTTGATTACAAATTCCAAAGGGCATATTTTCTGTTTTTTCTACCAGCAGCAAGTGAAAGCCATGAACATTTCCTTGCAATCCCTTAACAGCAGAGCAAATCTTTTTTAAATTTATGAATTTAATCAACAGGTATTTATTGAGCATTTGTACTCAGTCTCTTAGAACCTAATTGAGCACCATTCTAAATGCTTTGATGCGTTAGTAAACAACAGGAAGAAACTTCCCTGCTCCTGTGGACTTTTTATCCTATGTGACAGATACAAAATAATAGGCAAATAAACAAATTAGACAGTACATAGACAGTGTTAAGTGTGACTGAGGAAAGGATAAAGGATAAAGTTAACAGGGGTAAAGAAGCAGTATTTGTCTTAT
The DNA here is from genome assembly GCF_963455335.1 of Martes martes. Classification (NCBI taxonomy): domain Eukaryota; kingdom Metazoa; phylum Chordata; class Mammalia; order Carnivora; family Mustelidae; genus Martes; species Martes martes. Next base: position 79,879,981 of record NC_137891.1, on the reverse strand, counting down.
AGTCATCTTTTCACATATTTTTTCTTACTAATGTTAATACTAACAGGCTTTTCTTTTGAATTGCTTGATACGGTTTTATAACTACATGTGTTATTTACCAACTACTCATTTTGGGCATACATTATAACTTTTTATCCTCAAAGCTATTTAAGAATACTGGCTTTTAGTAGTGAAGCAACTTTCTCATGTTCAAAAAAGCTGGTAAGCGATAAAACTGAAACACAAAAATAAAAATAATGATTCCAGTTCATTTTAAGTTGAAGACAGTGGAACGCCAAATAATTCTTAATTAACCAGACAGTAAAATTCATTGGTTTCTATAATCTAGGAATATGGCCTCTTCAGAGAGTCTAGAGATCTGACAGATATCAACTAACTCTTAATGTTTCTTTCCCCTTATCTTAAGCCCTTGGTTCGATTTTTCCCTTTTTTTTCTTTGTTAGTCTCACTTTCCCTGGAACAATATACGCTCCCTCTAACCAGGGGCTGGGAAGCTAGTAGGAGGATATGGCTACAGACTTCCCCAGAACTATGTCATCATTGACGGGTGATCCCTTATCGAGAATAGTTTTGTTATGTTTTATTCTCTCTGAATGAATCACAAGTACATCATGGATAAATAACCAAATGAACTAATGAGGGTGATAATTGGAAATCCAGTGAGAACCAGAGAAGGTAAGAAGGAGTTTTCCCAAAGGAAATGTGGAAAGTGTTGCTACGTACAGCTATGCAGTACCCAAGTACACAATTATGTTGATGATGAGTGCAATCTTGAAAGATCTATAAATAATAAGAGATACAAACATGAAACAAAACAAAAACAACACAGAAACTCTTTCTGAGAATATATGAGCATCTGCCTACAGGAAAAATAGTAAATAGTTTTATTTTGGATAATTAATGTAATTTTCCCCTTCTTTAATATCAAGACCTACAATGAATCAGATAAGATACTCCATGGACTCAAAAATACAATAATTGCCATTTTTGAATAGAGGATGTCTAGAATACAATGCTGTTATTCGAAGTATGGTTCTTGGATTAACAGCATTCTTATCACTTAGGACTCATTAGAAATGCAGAATCTCAGGCTCTAACTCAGACATACTGAATCAGTGACTCATATGCACATCAGTTTTGAGTAAAGGTTAAGGATACAATCTCCAGAAGTAGCTTGAAAAGGTTCTTAGTCAGACTTAACACTTATAAGCCTACAAGTGATGTTGGGCAAATTCTTTAAATTCTCTCTGAGTTTTATTATCTTTTAAGTAGGGTGGGGCTGATACAGAAAACTCTTCAATATTTAAAAGAAGATATATATTACCCTAATCAGAATGAATAACACATTTAAAAATTCAGTAAAAATGGCATTTTTTAATTTTTTTAAAAGATTTTGTTTATTTATTTGACAGAGAGAGACAGATCACAAGTAGAGAGGCAGGCAGAGAGAGAGAGGGGGAAGCAGGCTCCCCACCAAGCAGAGAGCCCGATGTGGGGCTCAACCCCAGGACCCTGAGATCATGACCTGAGCCGAAGGCAGAGGCTTAACCCACTGAGCCACCCAGGCGCCCCAAAAATGGCATTTATTTTTATTAATCTTCAAATTTAGGCCAGTCTATTCATAACCTCTCTGAGTGGAATATTCATGTGAAAACCATAGTAGAAAAAAAGTGTGAGCAGGTATACTGTTTAGTATTTCAAGTATAGTAAGCATTAACATTCTTTTTGATTATTTTAATTTTTGACTTTAATGACTAGCTCCGGTGCTAATTATCACAAATTTGTTTATATATAAACTCAACAGATATACAAAATTACATAACTTAATATTTATGAAATGCTGTTTTCTATAAATATTTAAAACTGGTAGTAAGGTTGTTTATAAATTTAAAATGTGTTATAATTTCCTCAGTATTACTATAAAAACTATAAATAACTATGAAGCATGAAACTTATTTTTATGTCTAATATATTTTAAAAATATAAAATGATAATGTTGTTTTGATTAAGAAATAATCTACTTTAATGTTCCTTTAACTGTGCTCCAAGAAATACTAATATCATTCAAATATATCAGATTTTACTGTGAGTGATAAA